>NC_136504.1:121943940-122258940 GCF_053919585.1 Euprymna scolopes
AGTAAGTTGAATTATTAAAGTACTGATCATCATTTTTAATGGTTACTTTCTGATACACCTACCCGAGTGCACCTCAAAATCACATGTAGGAGTAGGACTAGGTGTATCAGAATTTTGGGGGAACTTTTGACACCCCTAACACAAAACTGCGAATAAAATATTGAAAAAATCGTAATTTTTCTTTTTAAAGTGGGTTGTTTATTTTCTTTATGGAATATACTTCCAAAATAAACGATTAAAGTCGTTTAAAAAATAATAGAAATATTATTTTTTAAAAAACAGTGTTTACAAAGTGTCTGTGCACGTTCATGCAGCCATTTTGTTTACGTAATGAAATCAGTTGAATTTTACGAGTTAATTTTTTAAACTTTTTCACTTTAAAAATCCATCCAAGTTTTTCTATGGGTTCAATTTTTACGATATTTTCAGGTTCGATGTGAAATTTTATGCTCTTTCCAATAAATCGAATATAATATTCTGGAGAAGGTTTTTTTTTTAATTCACCCCCCCCACCTATTTCGAAATGTCTATTAAGATTTTAATTTTCTCACCTCAAATTTATATATCACAAATTGAAGATAAAATATCAATAAATAAAATAAGCTAATTTAAAACAAAAAATACAGTTATTTGCAAATTTTCCTGTAAAGTCCAAAGTTTAAAACCTTTTTTAAAAACCACGTTAATTTTTTTTAAGTGAAACCTTATAAGCTTCTTATATTGCACAGAAAGTTTCGTTTTATTACAACAATTATTTCTAGTTCATTCAATGTTTTTTTTTAGATATTAAAAAAAATTCACTCCATAAAGAGGAAATAAATAATAATAAATAAAAAACTCATGTATTTCTTTGAGAAAAGAAAAAGAAAAAAAATTCCTCGACTGTTTTTTTTTAAGGCAAAAACTTATAAATAAAATGTGACTATTTTTTCAACTATGGAGACATATTTCCTTACGCACAACCCTAGATGGCTAACGTGAACATGTGGTTTTTACGTCCTTCTGTTCGTCCGTAGTTCAAAACAAAACGACACACTGTTTCAGCATTTGGCTAACACCATAAAAATGCTTACATAATGGCGGTGTTTTGAAATAGTTGTTTAAGAAAATTCTTTTATTTAAAAAATACATGGAATTTAAAATATAAATATGAATAAATGCTTAACAATGAAGAATGGAAGTACCCACTGAATAGTATTTTTTATAGGTAAGTGATTTTTTGCCATTTATATATACATATATTTTATCAAAGCAAGTTAAAATACGTTGATTTTCTTTACATCTTTTTAAAAGAAAACCGATTTTAAAAAAATATTGCATAATTTGCTATTAAACATGTTATTTTTTTTTAAATTTGGTGTTTGAGTAAATCGAGCAGGTTTTACAGACACGGCACAGATAAGTTGTACAGGTTCAATGGTTCTCTTAGTGGCGTCAAGCCATCTTTGGGGTACCCTTGTCAAACAATCTGCATTGTTCAAGCTGGATTTGACCAGGGACACTTCAATTGACAGCGCATATTCTTGTATTAGCCTCACGATTATGTCAAGCCAGCATCAGATAAGCACCTCATTCGTGGCTTAGGTTCGTACCCTGGCCCTACTGGTAAGGGTATCTGAAATTCGCTTGTAGACACAGAAAGAATCAGTGAACAGTCGCAGAGTAGTTGATTTCCAAAGGATTGCCAAGTTTATCCCCTTGATAACAGCATCAAGCTCTGCCAGGTCTATATGCTGGGAGTCCTTTTCTGGGCGTAACCAGGAAGCACCTACCACTACAGCCCCATCATGGACTAGCGACACACCTGTGACAAGAGAGCACACATCAACCTACATACTGAGGTCTTGACCATCGACATACTATTTGCCCCACGCTGGATCTTCCTCGTGGACCTCCTCGAGCATTGTGTTGAGAGGGGTATCATGAACTTCATCATACCACCCAGCAGTGACATTGGACGCTCTCCGCTTGATGAACGCCACTGCAACACGAAGCTAGTTGCTCACAGGGAGTTGAACAACCAGCTTTCCACTCAGAAAAAATATGCTTCATTGACTAACAACGTGGGGCATGTCCGAGACCTTGTAGGACGATGTCATTCTCTTTCTAGGCCTTCAGACCAAGCACCTATGCACCATCCTGTAGCCTTCCGGTTCCTTGCTGAGGGGGCCAAATTTGAAGAGATGCTCCTTCACATGCGGCACAGCCATAATTCCCTCATCCACAAACACATCATCAATATATGCAGATGTTATCTGTTGTACACGCTCATTTTTAGTCAGAACAGCATCAGTAATCATCTGCATAATCGATGGCGCCACATTAAGTCCAAATCCCATGCAGGTTAAACAATACCTTCTACCCTTAATGAGTACAGTTTGGTAGGGCCACAGTGATCAGTGCACGAGCACTTAAAGATATGCCTTGTGAAGATCTAACACAGATACATTAGATCTCATTTGCCAACATTCTCTCAACTTCTTGGCACATACATTTGCACGAGCGATAAAAGGGTCCACATGCTCGTTCACTTCCCAATGGTGCTTGTTTTGCTGGATAACTGCCATTAGCAGGATCAGGAACTTTGGAGAACCTAATTCCTTCTCGGAATAAGAACTAGTCATCCATTATCGATCCAAGTTTGTAGTTCCTTGTTGTATTCCGTACAAGGCCCAGGGGAAATCATATTCCAACACACTATTGTACAACTTCTCTGGCTTCTGCTTTTTTTACTATTTCTAGGATACCGTCCAGGACTTTGTGCACTGGTCGAATTCCGCATGAAAGTCACGGCTGCACCCAAAGCGAAACCTGCTTCAGCGCACTGTGCCCTACCCTCATCGTCAATACGGACGCCACACAATTCTTTGATAGCATTCATTCGCAGGAGCAGTTGTACAGCTCACTGTCTACAACCAGGGCTTGCATGGCTACTGAGGGCCTATCGCTGATACTCACACAGATGATGCTTACCCCACAAGAGGCTAGCAAGCCCCCGCCAACCATCAGCACTGAGACACTCATCTCATCCCACATATCACAGCATGCCTTGCACACGAAAGTCTGTGTGCACCCAATGTCTACAAGTGCAAAATGCTAACACCCATTAACACAAATGCTCACTGCCGGTAGCACCTTGTTTAGCGGCTATCTGCAGAGAAGACTGCCGTTATAGCTTACTCCCCTTGCCTGTCTTCCAGACAAGTTTTTGCTACGTGGCACAACTTGTTGCATCGGTAGCAATGCATGCGTCTTCATGTTACAAGAAAGGCTGTTCCCTTTTCTTGTAAATAAGAAAAACATTGGATAAGTGGAAAATGAGATTAGGATAGACCGAGATTCGAACCGTATAAGCAAGGTTCAGAAATAGATTTGGAGTTGGAATGTTAGAATTTCTCTATTGTTAAATTTCATATAAAATAGTTTAGATATGTTTGTGTGTAAAAAGAATTAATTGTTAAAATTCATATAAAATAGTTTAGATATGTTTGTTTGTAAAAAGAATTAATTGTTAATTCTTTTATGGAAATTGAATTAAAAAGGTCAGCTAAAAAAAGAATGACCAATACAATTTAAAAATATATTGAAAAATAAGTTAGGCTGAAAAATAGGTTAGTGAGAATTCTTTTTTGCAGAAGTTTGTTTGGAGAATGTGCGGAACCACATATGTTTAAGCCACGTGAATCGATCACGTTTTGAAACCACACATCTGGTGTCATAGCAAAAATGAATTCTCAATATAGGAGCTAGTTTCAGTCAGACAGGCAGTCGGGCAGACAGGTTTGGACAGTCAGCAGAGTCAGTCAGACAGAGCTGACATGATAAGAGGAGGGTCCCGTTAGAAGCGAAGAGAGAACGTTTAATCATGTAGAACGACTTTAAATTCCTTGACGTCATCATGATTCGCTTGATCGATTCGATAATAAAGAAGTTATCATCATATTTTTGTAAAAGTATCGTGTCATCATGCAACAGCAAAAGATAATGTGTGAAACATCTGTAATATGAACTTTGTCTCCCTCATCGTTATTATGAACTTTATGTAACTCTCCCAAGAATGTGCATCCCCTATCTCAACCCTCGCTAATATATGTTATAAGAATCCACTGAACTGTAATACATATAAACATCTCTCTCTCCCCCTCATCATTATTATATACATGTCCGCCGTCTCTATCCAATATGAATGCCCCCTATGCAACATTCATATCGTTCAGTCAGGCATGTCCATCACACTGCTTCAGCAACATTTTTCCCCTTCACATTTGACTACAGATCGAATGACCTCGTGTTCAAGCCTGGGTGTACCTCACCACTTTATTTAATTTTTTTCTTATTAATGAATCCAACCTACGATAAAAGAAGAGGTACCATTCAAAATCTCTGCAAATCATTTCTTTGTTTGCATATTTAAAAACTAAACTCTAATTAGAAGTGAGTTTCCAGGCCATTCATCGTCAAGCCCAAATATCAACTGACATGATATTGTAAACAAACGCAGACGAAATTTGATGAACTATATTATCATTATTATTTTAGATTTTTTTGTTTCTTTTTTTTCAAATTAATCCATCGAGCCAATTATTTCTTGCAATATATAATATTCAATAGAGGATTGATTCTATAATAATACATACACAATCTCCATAAATTAAAATATCTTAAAGCATATTGTACGACCAAGTAACACCACGCGTCCAACTAGTATATCTATATATTTCAGTACATAAAATAGACGTTTTTGTCTATGCATTTTATTTTTGACCCTTTCAATCGTTTGAATAACGGTCTTCACTTCTGACTGATGTAATCGCCATATTTGTGTAATGTCCAAGTACTTTCTAATCCTCTTGTATTCATCATAAGGGATAGATTCTAAGTATTCTAAACTTTATATTATCAATAGTAGGTTCTTTTTTTAAATTTTTATTAGTAAATTTTATCAATAGCAGTAACATCTGGAAATGTTTGTAAACTTAGTAAAAGTAACCAATGAAAAATATACACGTTATATACAAAATATTATATAAATTGGTCCAAATCAGTTTGATTTATCTGCTCCTGGTTATGAATTCAGAAGGATTGGAAAGAACTCGGAATTATGACAAATATGGCGATTACATCAGCCAGTCCTGTCAGAAGTGAAGACTGTTATTCGGAAGTAAGAAAGGATCAAGAATAGAATTAATAGACAAAAACGTCTATTTTATTTAAAGAAATATGCTTAAGAGAAAAAATGCTGCCTAAATCTAATATATAAACGGCTATCTGTCTGTCTCCATATTTTCAAACTCTATTTTCTCCAAAACTAAAAATCGCAGAGTGGGACTGCTTTTATTTGATTTTATCAGCGACTCGCGGGGGTGCCTGATGTTGTCCGGGTGTTTGTTGAGGGAGTAGGTAAAAAAAACCTTGTTTAAAAAAAACGTTGGCTGGGTGTTTGGAGGTGTAAAAGAAAAAAAGGTTTTGGTAGGAAGCTAGACTCGAACCTGAAGCCTTGACGCAAAGGTAGGAAAGAAAGGGGAAAAAAACCCTGACAGGTAATCAGCTAAGCCAGGAGAGAAAGGGAAGTCAAAACTGTCTTAATTTAACGTTTATCAAGTGAAATTGACAGGTGCGAGAATTTAATAAGGTCAAACATCATGCGACTTAAGTTTGGCGCTGCAAGCCAGTTTCCGCGTATTTGTTTGTTTCCTCCACCAAATGAATAGCAATTGTGTGATAATGCGGGCTTTTTCCCAGCATTGATCAAACCTTATTTGCTTTCTGGACGTCTAGGCGCCGAGAACACAAAGTCATTTCCACAGTTTCGCTTTTTTATACTGAAAAGCGAAACGAAGATGCGGAAATAAAAAAGAAAAATTGAAAATAGCATGTAAATGTCGGGCAAATTAAAGAGACGCGACCCCCATTTGTAACTCATAGATATTATGATTTAGACAGTATATAAAAAGTTTTAAGAAGGAGTGACCCGACCGAGCGTGCACCCCCAAAAAAGCCTTTGCCGGAGATACACAAAAAGTGCACACACACACATTTTCGCTTTTATATATATAGATTAGAAAGGTAGTCATACGTAAATAATTTTGATATTTTCTCTAAACAAATTGGTTTCACTCCATAACAAAAACTCAAACATTTATAACGATAAAGTAAACTTAATAAATATAATACTTTCTTTTATACAGATATGTTTCTTATCAATTATCAGATTTGAAGATCGTATACATTAATAATTACAATACTAAAATAATAATACTTGTGAATTGAAAGGAAAGCTTTGAAAGTACTGGAATTTAAGATGCCGACCAGACAATCAACTCTGCAGGAAACGTCTGTGGTAAAATAAATAAGAAGAACCACTTTATAAATCAATTTCATTTAATTTTATTTATTTCAATATTTATATTGTGAGGAGATGCGAGAACATATCATCTTGGATTAAATTTCTATTAATGTAAAGAAAGAGACAAGTAAACGTTATATATTGACATGAACGAGGCTGGAGAATTCTACATTTACTTATACAGGATGGAATGATAAAAGTGTCGCCCTAAACAAAACAACACAACAGCTTTATTTAAAAACTTTTATTGAAAAAAGCAATTCAATCCAAGTTCTGGCTTATTGGGCTTGTCTGGCTTGTCTGGCTTGTTGGGCTTGTCTGGCTTGTTGGGCTTGTCTGGCTTGTTGGGCTTGGCTGGAGCAGGTAAGACCTACACTTCAAGTCCTCTTTCACACATGCGTTCACAGTTGTGTGTGAGACGCCTAAATCTCTGGCAATCTGCCGAATAGGCCGATGGGGAGTTTCATCAATGATTGCCTGGACCTTTTTGATGAACTCCTTGGTCCGGGTCTTCCTGGCGGTGTCGTCAGCCTTGGGCTTCCGCTCCACCACCTCCAAAGGGTCGTTTGATGCATTGAGCTGTGCCCTCAAGCGTTGAACCGTCCGGATTTGCATTTTGAGGGTGCTGGCAATGGTCCTGTTGTCATAACTTGGATCGGTAGAGAGCAAGAGTTGTACAGCGGCGCATCTCTGATCTCGCTGGTTGAACATTGTGTAACGTTCAGGCATGGTAGAAGCCTCCTATTGCTCTTGGGATTTGTACACAACTTGCGAACTAGTAGATGGTCTGGAACAAAAAAAGAAACCCGGTTTCATCAAACATAATTGGAATCCTGTTGACTTTTCTAGGGCGAAGAATTTTTAGTTTTATCGATATTTACTGTGAATTCTGCAACTAAATTTATAAGCAACAGAAACGGATTTCAACAAGTAAAGGTTTATATTTTGTAAGTTTCATAGAATGCACAAATACTAACAATAAAGGTTGAAATATTTTGTAAGTTTTTGTCAACTATCTTACTAAAATCTTTTGTTGCTAATTATTAGGGCTGTGACAACAGCATATTCTTTACATTCTTTTTACTCTCGAGTATATATCCGACACAGTTACACACAGTTAATCAACCGAGAACCACATCACTCTATATAAAAACATATAAGATATTAACAAATATGTACTCAAGAGTCAAAACAATAAAAAGAATATTCTGTTGTCACAGTTCTACTTATTATAAATGTAGTTACAGAATTCACAGTAAATATGGACAAAAGCAAAAATGTCAGTAAAATGTTTCCAGCATAAAATAATTATTTTTGGATGTCTTCATTACTGCACTACACCAAATACTTTTACTTGCAACTTAATAAAATCTCAATAAACAATTATAAGATATATCAACCCTTATTTAAATATATTTTTTAATTTTTTGTATAACGGAAAACCCAGTAAACGTGAAGATTAAGTAAATGAACATATTAAAAAATTACGAAAAATGATGAGGTACAAATGCATTATTAATGGAAACAGTTTTCAAAATCATTGGCGAAAATTGAGTTTTGCTAAATTAACCTAAAATTTCAGAAAATATTTATCTATTTTTTTTTTTTTTTTTTTACACAGTGATCACCACTTATCAAGCCCGGAAGCCACTCAGGGATAAGGGTTATTGTAAGTACATCACGTTAGTGAGGAGATTTTATGAAGTGTTTAATTAGGGGGGCGGTTCATTAGGAATTTGTTAACATTAGACTTGAAGACATCCAAGTTGTAGTCCGGAGGGAAGCAGGCAGACGGAACAGAGTTCCACAGGCGTGCAGTTCTAAGAAAGAAGCTTTGCTCATGAAATCCGCGTTTTGATTTAGGCACAGATATAGAGTGGGGGAAATTTTTCACAGTGGATTCAGCTAAACGGGTGTTTTTCGTGAAAGATTGGCGAGGGGGGACCAGGGATTGGAGTTCAGACGAGCACCTGCCATGAAAATAACGATAAAACAAGGATAGGCTCGCAACGTCTCTTCTGTGGGAGAGGGGTTGCAGGGTAGAGAAAAGGGCATCCCCCACTAAACCACGAAGTCTATTTTGTACTCTGTCAAGGCATGATAGGCTGTTTTTGGCAGCTCCTGCCCAGATATGGCAACAGTATTCCATCCTTGGCCGTACTTGGCTTTTATATAGATAGAGAATTGCATCAGTAGTGAGATATCTTCTGGAGCGGTAGAAGGATCCCACCATCTTTCCTGCGACCTTGGCAACAGACTTGATGTACGTGTTCCATTTCAGATCAGGAGTAAAGGTCAAACCCAGAAGCTTGTCAAAACACGGGGCCTCACCCAGACGAGAGCCATCCATCACAATTGATGCCAGCTGGGGATCAAAGCGTTGATGATGTAAGGATAGGAGTTTGGTTTTGGATGCATTAAAGGTAACTAGCCACATCTTCCCCCACTGAACCACGCGCTCGAGATCAGAGGAGAGAGAATCCGAGAGAACTTCGTCATTTACAGCCTTTGATGGTCGTGTCATCAGCATAGATGTCAACGAATGATTTAAGTATGTGTTTAGGGAGGTCATTGATGTAGATCAGGAAGAGAGTTGGGCCCAGGATTGACCCCTGAGGGACTCCAGCATTTATATTGCAGGCCTCCGATTTTTGTCCATCTACCACTACTCTTATGAGCCTATCAGAGAGAAATGATTTAATGATTGAGAAAACATTTCCAGTTATACCGTAGCTGGAAATCTTGTGAAGTAGACCCTTATGCCATACTTTGTCAAAGGCCTTTGATATGTCGAGAGCAATTGCCCTAGAAAGGAAGCCTTTGTCAAGAGATTCACTAATCCTGTGGGATATAACCGTCAGCACATCTGCGGTAGATCTTGCAGAGCGGAAACCATATTGTGTGTCACTAAGAAGGTTATTCCTGCTGAGGTGGTTTACTATTTCTCTATTTAATATTGATTCCAGTAACTTACTCATAACACAGAGAAGACTTATTGGTCTGTATTGAGAGGGAGATGACTTATCACCTGAATTCTTAAATACAGGGCAAACTGACGAGGTCTTCCAGGGGGTCGGAAAGCACTTCTCCTTAAGGCAGCGCTTAAATAGTTTCGTAAGTATGGGAGCAAGTTCTGGTTGAAGCTTTTTTAACACTATAATTGGGATGCCATCAGGGCCAGTTGCTTTACTGGAATCTAGGTTTTTTATTAGCTTGGCGACCTCATGCACGGATATTTGTATGTTACCTAGCTTGTTCTGTGTTATAGGAGGAAATATGGGGAGTTGATGGCCTTCGTCGCATAGGGTAGAATTAGCTGCAAAGTTCTTTGCAAATAGTTTGGCCTTGTCTGATGCTGACGAGATAACCTCTGGTCCATTGATAATGGTTGGGATAGAACGCACACTTCTGTTCAAGATCCTATTTGTTATTTGCCAAAACTGGTGGGAACCAAGCCGCTGATCAGCTACCTTGGATTTAACAGACTGGGCATATAGCTCTCTTGCATTTTTTATTACTCTTTTACAGTGGTTGCTGGCAGTCCTGAAAGCAGCTTTAGTCTCAGTGCATCTATTACGTTGGTAGTTATGGAAAAAGTGATTTCTGTGCGCGATAGCAGCAGCACATTCTGGGGAGAACCATGGCTGGCTGTTAGGTTTTTGTTGGAATTTTTTAGATGGTATGAATTGGTCCATTCGGTCAGATCTGATACTATAGAGGACACTTCCTTTTTAAACATGGAGTGCAGAGGTAAATCAGATATGAATGTACGGAAGCTATCCCAGTCAGCCATAGAGTATCGGTATACAGTACGGTGGAGGGGTACGTCTGATGGCTTCTTACATTTTGTTTTTATCTTAACTGATACGACGGAGTGGTCGGAGGATCCTAGAGGAGAATGAACGGAAAATGAACATAGCTCAGGGGAAGTTGAAAGAAAAAGGTCTAAGAGGCTTGCATATTGATTGGGTGTATCGGGCACACTGGTGGGTTCGCGAACAATCTGAGTGAGGTCATAAGCAATGGCAAAATCATGACAAAACCTCCCCTCATCATCTGTCTTATTTGAATGGGTTAGCCATTCCACGTTATGGACGTTGAAGTCACCACAGATGTGGATGTTAGCCGAGGGATGTGAAGACAGTATGTGGTCTATCTTCTCAGATATGCTCTTAAAGATAGTAACTCCGCTGTTGTGGGGTCTATAGAGGGCAAATATAAATACAGTGGTGTTAGCAAGTGCAACCCTGAAGCACATATAGGGTAAATTAGGATCTTCTCTAGAGATATCCCTGCCACATGGGAAGCCATCCTTAATGTAGGCACATATTCCATGCCCATGGCGATCTTGGGAGTCAGATTTAGCTGTTAAATTGGAGTATCCATTAATTATGAACTCATCTAGGGAAGTGGTCGGCCCTATTCCAGTTTCACATAGAAATAATATGTCCGGTTTCGTCTCCTGTAATTGGGTTTCAACCTCTGGAAGGTTGGAACGTAGACCCCTGATATTGGAGAAGGAGACCTGGTAGTAGGGGTCTACGCTGGAAGATGGGGTTCTAGGTTTAATCGAGTTTTTATTCTGGAGATATTTCATGTTGAGGTTTTGGGATTTGTGGAATAGGTCGGCATACTTGGTTAGAGCAGTACAGAGAGGGAAAGTAAGAGAGAAAAAGACAGGAAAATTTTTTTTTTATTTGTAGCACACGAAAAGGTAAAGCCGTAACAATTACCCACTAGTATGGCATCGAGAGGCCCCACCAGAGACTACTGCATGGTCCAGATCCACTCACCAAATGGCAATACAGCAGTCCCAGTACTTTGCGCCTGCTGATAGGACAGCCTCCTTAGTGGTTAATCCAAGGTTCGGGTCCCTGACTATCAGGCGGATAACGTCAGCCCAGACAAAACGTTTACCTCCAGCACCCTTACTAGTGACATGGCAACAAGGACAGACAAAGACAGAAAAATATCCGACATCTCAGACTACTGGTCACCAAGTAGTACCGACCTTTAAGCAGCTTTTTCTTCACCCTTTGTCAGAAACATCACTCATTGAATGAGGACTGAATGACAAAATAGGAGAAGCGAGAGTTATTGGAGCTGCCGATAACACATCCACTGTATTATCTACTCTCCATTTAAAAAAAAAAAAAAAAAAAAAAAGGGGGGGGAGAAAGGGGAATGGGTACAAGTGACTTATATCTAAGTAGTAAGTTCGGTGCGAACTTAATAATTCATGACACTTTTGGTGATAATCTCCCCTCCCATATTAATGGGTAGAAGTTTGTCGGTTATCTATCTAGTTTGAATCATTAAAGTTTCATCTTATAATTAATTAAAATCCAATAATTAACTATTATCAATTTGTAAAGACTGCTTAATATTAATTTACATTAGAGTTTAAATAATTATTCAAGGTTTTAGTTTAGGAGGTCCGTTTTCATGAGTGACTTTCTTTGCACTGTATTATATTTCGAATGTACTTGAACATAAGGCTAACTATATAAGGTAGGATTCGAAAACAAGAAGAAAGAATTTTCAATAAAGTCCTAAGTTTATCTACTCTAGAGAAATATTTCCGGCATTTTTTTTTTCGTTAGTTGCCGGCGTTTTGATTGTTTGTTTTCATCGTTCAGCTTTGTAGCAGGAGGGGGGGACGGATAAGACGGAATAAAGACAAAAAGACAGGAGAAATACAGACAAAATACATAAAACACGAAAAGTAAATTTAAAACAATGTAACAAAACATTTAGGATTAGTTTAGAAAAAAAAAAATAAATAAAAATAAAAAATAAAAATACTTAACGTTTTTGCACTAGAGATTCCGCCAGCGGTTTTTTTATCAACTGTTAGCTAGCATATGGCTTACTAGAGTGACAGGAGATTTCTACTTCCGGATGACTTGGTCGAGTGCCTATCTATAGAATAAAAGTCGTAACGCTTCTATGTGTAAACAATATCTAATTTACATTTTTTTTTTTGTTAAAAAAAAAAAAAAATTTTAGCTTTTTTTTTTTTTTATAAAGTCCTAAGTTTATCTACTCTAGAGAATAATTTCCGGCATTTTTTTTGTTCGTTAGTTGCCGGCATTTTGATTGTTTGTTTTCATCGTTCAGCTTTGTAGCAGGAGGGGGGGGACGGATAAGACGGAATAAAGACAAAAAGACAGGAGAAATACAGACAAAATACATAAAACACGAAAAGTAAATTTAAAACAATGTAACAAAACATTTAGGATTAGTTTAGAAAATAAAAATAAAAAATAAAAATAAAAAATCCTGTTTCAATTGAAACTCTGTGGTTTCTTTTTAAGAAAACTTGAATTTTAACTAATGATCATCGAAAACTGTGTTCATTAATAATTAATTTTCTACCTTAACGTTTTTTTGGGATATGTTCATCACTGCGACATTATAATTAAGTAGGTATGATTGGTTTTACGTGAAATTAAACATTTCGATTTTCGTCTTTCACTCTAATAATGAAGAAATACCAAAACCTATCTCATATTACTTATATACATCGAATAAATTAAATAATAATTATAACACGAATAAATGTGTGAAATAAAAGATACAACATATGTCGAAGTGAATCAAACTGAAAATTAAAGATGACAACCAGAAAAGCAGCTCCACAGAAAATCGAAGTGGTAATAAATAAATAAATAAATGAAAAGAACAACGGTGATAACAGTACCAACATTTTCCAAATTAAAATATATTTTACTTTTATTTCAATATTTAACTTGTGAATTTAATGGAGACATATTTTGGATCAAATTTATATTAATGTAACACAGCCACAACAACACACCATATTGAAATGACCAATATTGAAAAATTTACTTATTATATAACAAGTTAGAAAAGCATTTCATCCAAGGCATGAAAATTGTTAAACAAAATGTTTTTACTATAGGCTTTAAAAATAAAGGTACAAGATTCAATTTGAAATTTATTTATCCTCAAAGTGCACTTTTATAAATTTTACAGAGTAAGGTATAAAAATTTAATTTAAATTGAATCAAAAAATTACCTTGGGTTTATTTTATGTAATGTACATTCTGTTGAACTTAAAAAATCATTGAAATTTTTTTTATCTATATTATCAATTGCTAGATGAAAGATAATGTTTTTAAATTGCAACAATATGTACATTACATAAAATAAATCCAAGGTAATTTTTTGATTCAAAATTTTTATACCTTACTTTGTAAAATTTATAAAAGTGCACTTTGAAGATAAATAATTTTCAAATTGAATCTTGTACCTTTATTTTTAAAGCCTATAGTAAAAACATTTTGTTTAATAATTTTCATGCCTTGGATGAAATGCTTTTCTAACTTTTATCTTATCTTTTTAAGATTATATTTTAAAACTCTCTTCCTCTCTATTTCAGTTTGTATTTCTCCTCACACCACAATTCATTTTTGCAACCCCCTCTTTGTATTATTACAAGTTTGAATATTCTCTGTTTCAGTTTGTATTTCTCCTCACACCACAACTCATTTTTTGCAACCCCCCTCTTTGTAATACAGGTCTGAATAATGAGAAAATCTTAATTTTTTCTAACAAAAACTTTAAAATAACTTTTTTACATTAAATTTTTTTAAACTTCTTTCAGAATAGAAAATCTTTAAAATTTAATAAGGAACATATTTCATGTAGGTTTCATTAACAAATATTCAGCCCATAACGAGAAAAATAGAGATGAAAATTTCAAAAGTACTGTATAACTGGTTACAGTCAATAGTAGTCCTCGGTGGCGAAAGTCTTTGTTATTGTTATTCTATTATTATTAGTATTTAAAACATTTTGTGTCCTGCCCTTTCGCGTGACGACTAATTATGTATAAGCTATAAGCTTGTATTTTTCTATGTTGTACAATTAAAGTTAAAATCGATTTAGTATTGCATATGACAGATAAAATAATTTTTAAATAAATATATATGTAATATACGCTTATGTGTATATATCCAAGATTACATCATATTTGATTTGATGTAATTTTGTCACCCTTTGGCTGTGATCACAGCATGGTATCTGTGTTAAATGTGGCAGGCAGTACCAAGGGTCCATTATTATTAATTGATTCGAGCAACGGCAAGTCGCTGGATCGATTAATCTGATTAGCAAAATTTTAAAAAATAAATCAATTGTGAAAATGTGAGTGACTGCGAGAAATAATAAAAGGTTACAAAGGAATATTTACCTGAAAAAATACGTAAACAATGTTCTGGGGGAATTTTAGTTTATGTAAACGAAGTAACTAGATTTAGGCTGACGTCAGCATTGGAGTTTTGGACATGTGATCATGACATGATGATGCATAGGTATGTGCAGTGTTTGTCTACAACTGTTGAAATTAACTATTTTGTTTACTAGTGTTCTGATATGTCTACATCAATTGTTTCATGTTAGATTTTTTACATAAATGTTAAATACACACACTAGACGATCCACTAGATTATACTCAATATATATATATATATATATATATATATATATATATATATATATGGATATATAGATAATAAATAAACCCTATCTAAAACTACCCCAACAATTGTAACACAGCCACAAGAACACAAACTTTAATCAACAAACTATTTTTTATAAATACGTTTTATTTTTGTAAATAAATTTTGCAATTCACTAAAAGACTTTATTTATTTCCATTACACATCTTTTCCATTCCACATGATTATTGATCATGGCTAAATCATGGAAATATCCGATGTACTAATTTTAAAACAGATAAAAATAATTATTCTAGTTTTAATACATAATACTCGATCGATTTTAATTACAACATACTCAGCATGTCATAATCTTTAAAAGCAGTTTTTAGCTCAATTTTTAAATCAGTTTTTTATTGCATATTCTCTTTTCAACAAATGTTAAGAACCGTCTAACGTTTAGGTACATTGAAAACATTAAAGATCATTTATTTATAAAACTGAAATAGTAATTTTTATTATTTTTTTGTATGATTCTATGTTATAAAGAAAAATTACAATTTAAAATTGTATGATGGTGTGGAGAGTCACGTCAATAAGCGCCCAAGGTTGTCAAGCGCACTGTAAGAGCACACTGGCATTCAAACATGGAACCTGTGTGACACAAAAATAAGGCGAAAATAAAATTAATGCAAATTTGTGCGCTATCGAGCTTTCAGTGTCAGCATAAAAAGATGGCTTTTTTGTGCGTGAGAAACAAAATCTTGTTGGCAAAAGTTTTCTGTGAAAAAAATGGAAGGTAACAGATATATGACTGCTACTATGAAAAAAGGTACACAAAAGAAATGTGCAACTCTAACAAACCTTTATTCTGCTTTAAAGCTATTTCAGTTATTATTATGCTGAAGATATGAATCAATAGTCATATAGGGTATGGGCCCAAAGGTTAAAATCCCTCTAGATTTTTTATTTTGTGACCCTGGTTGGGGTTTGAAGAAAAAGTGGTAGCGAATGAATGCTTATAGACTCCTGAACATCATACTATTTTTCACAAATATAAATGTTGCACATTCGCAGGAAGAGCAGCCATATTTAAAGATGGCTGACAATCATTCAAATAGAACATGACTTAAACCCTAGTAGCACCCAAACCAATAAACATACAAACATGTAGTTCAGTACATTTTATTCCCAATTAAATTCTGCGTTATTTATTATATTGATATTGGACTTAATCTTAATAACCTACTTGAGAGTTGAAAATATTTGTAGAAAAAAGCCTTTTTTCAGACATTTTCTGCAATGTTTCTTTAATATTTTATAAGCATAACTTAAAAAATATTGATATTTCTCATGTAGAGGCATTTATATTCTACCAATATGATTCATCAAATAAAATTATGATTGTTCTTTCCCTCCACGGAGGAGGTTATGTTTTCGGTCATATTTATATCTGTGTCTGTTTGTTTGTTTTGGTACAGTCTGGAGTTCATATCACTTGCCCAATCTTGACTAAATTTGGTTAAAATATTGATCATGATCCAAATTAGAATTGAATAGTTTTAAGATCAAAGTCAAAGAAAAGGTGAAAATAACTTTCTCTTCATTCTAGACACTTGTTGCTTTTAATGTATGAATCTGATTCCATTTCGTAACAGCAATCACTATATAAAATTCCAGTCTTTAGCTTTTTATCTGCTAACATATTTCACAGATGGAATATTCTTGAAAAGAAACTTTGCTTGTGAAAATTCTAATGTAAAAAAGGAAAATTCTTTGTTCTTAGTGAATATGTTCTTAGGAACACCTCACAGGAAAGAACCAAAGATTGAAGATCTGTCTAGCACCTTTCATGAAAATAATTAGAGAGTAAAGAAAGACTAGCAAGGTTTCTTATGTGATAAAGGAGCTGTAGAAAAGAGAATAGATTATGAAGTTGATTCTGGAATCTATCAAAGAATAAAAAAATGCTCTAAGCAACACCTCTCCAGATGTGGAAACAGCACTCTTACTTAGGATATATCTGAGTCTTGTAGAACTAGCATATTGCATCACTTTTGGAGCAATAGAAGTATCCATCCATTTTTCAGTGACCTTAGAAATAGATTGGATACAGGTCTTTCATTTTAGATCTTGCATGAAATTCAGTCTTAGAATTTTAACTAGAACTGAAAATAGGGTCTGAGCATTGGCCGTGAAAGCAGACAAGCTTGGTTTTATAATTCAAAAATTAACAAATGATTTTACCCCATTGCATCACATGCGCCAGATCAGAAGTGGGAGAATCAACAACATGTTGATAACAAATGCTTTTCAAACTGTTGTCGTATATAAAAAATAAACAACTTTGAATATTAGAACCTAATAGATAAAATTTCTGTAAAGTATTATTGCAGATTAACACTGTTTGCTCCCCTCCCTCAAAGGTTCGAGATTTTATTTTTAGGAGATTATGTGTGAATATCCTGAAAAACTTGACAGAAAGAAAAAACTACAAAAGGACAATTTCAAATAAAATATCAGTTTCACATTTAACGTACAATGATCCCTCATTTTCGGACCATTCTTGCATCTTAAAGCAGATAATCATTTTTTTCCTTTTTATTATGTCAGATAAATTATGTGTGTTGTTTTTGAGGAGGTTCTACTTGTTTAAGCTATTACATATCATTTTATGATCTTGTCACTCAGACTTAGGGTTAGCATAAAAAAGATTAATTTATTTCCTTAAAAAGTTAGAATAGTCTGGAAATGAGACAGCATTTCATATTACATTTGTACATGAAAATACTAAAAATATTTCTTCTTTGTGATAAATTTTTCAATGTATTCACAAGTACTCATCTAAAATAATTGCTTTGAAAATTATAGAGGTAGGGAGAAGAATAACAGCACGTTCATCTACAAATTTACCAAAAATAGACTACTTAAAGGCATCAAAATTACAAAAATTATGGAGTGATAATTTTTATTTATTTGGTGCTATTACAATTGCAATTCCTTGAGCAGACGACGAAAACAAATATTCTAGCATATTTCACTTTCTCTGAACACTTGGTAATTTCCTATTTATTTATATAATAGATAAAATCCTGATCTAGAAAGATGCAAAAAATAAAATGAACAAGGAAATATGAGATGTTATTTTACCAATATGAAATCGAAAATAGTTTGTTTACATATGTTCTTCTTGCTATCTGCCATCTTGATTTTAGCACATATTAGAATCATTGATTGGTTGATTATAAGCAAGAAACTGAAAGATGCATTTTGATTGGCTACATTTTGTAGGTACACTGATTGGTGATGTGCATGTAGCTGAGCTGAATGCAGTCCACATCCCAGCCATTCACAAAACATGAGTGTGATGTATCACTTATTGTGCTAGAAGAAAGCAGCAGATAAGTTGGCTATACAAATGAACAAAGAATGTCAATCTACAGATCTGGTGCCAATTCACTGGAAGAAGGGAAAATTGAAAGTAAGCTGTGATTGGCAACATTTGGATATGAACATTATGTACTATCGTTCTTACAATTTTTTAAATATTACATATTGTGGCTTGCCGCAATTTTCAATACAGAGGTAATTTGCATGGAAAGATGCAGCAAACTGGAAATGGTCTTTTGTGAAGGCAGGCCACCATAGGAACTACTCACATAATGATACCCTTATACAGCAAGGAATTCCAGACATTTGCAGATAAATGGAGTATCAATCTGAGATTTAATTGTGCACGTCTTGCCCAGTAATGGCATAGCTAAGCAATATCACTGCACTGTGAAACAAATCACAACCAGGATGTGCTGTACCATAACAGAGGCTGCCTACTTGTACAATGTGACCACAGAAGACAGTGAGTTCTATTTGACCATGCCAGCTAATGCAATGTACAGTTATGAGGTCTGAATGAATGGAGTTGGTTTTATGCCATCATCAATACATCCTTAGCACAGTCCCAACCAGGTTGTAGATTGTGTTTGGCTTAAGACGCAGTGTTAAAATGTTTTTGACTTCTAATGGGGTATACCGCCAATGATTTTTACGATCGTTTTTATAACCACAAGTTATAATAAACAACCAATCAGAAGCTTCCAAAGTTACTATAAAAATTGTTGAATTTTGGATTTAATCAATTCACTGTCCTCTCTGTCATGAACCTGCATTTGATTCTTCACTGCTACCTTTGTTACTTAGAATTACTTAACACTCAAGATTGGAACTACACTGAATCTTTGCTGCAATCTTTGTTACTAGGAATTACTTAACACTCAAGATTGGAACAACACTGATTCTTCACCACTATCTTTGTTCAACATAATGTCTCAACACTTAACAACAAAGTTTGTCCAGGGAAAGTGAAGTGTTGAAAATAAAGTTTGCCTTCAAACTACCAAATACCATTAAATGTTTGCGCAAAAAGATTTTTTCTTCAGCTTGCAATGCAAAAACGACAATCCTTTTCTTTACCTGTTTTGATGTTTATAGAGAATATGTATTTCTTCTTTCCACTGACATGTACATTAACCATACATTCAAACGACTCAGAGTCAAAGAGAGGAATGTTCTCAATGAAAAAATACCGGCTTTTTATATGCTCAAATTCGACCATGTCTTAATTTGCATATGTCACTTTTTTTTTTTTTCGATCGGTCAGGTTTGGAGTTCGATTGTTGGTGACTTTTTACAATGCACATACACTACCCTTGAATGCGCATTTCCATGATTATTGTCACACCCCTCCCTGATCTCATGATCACAGGCCGCATCCTGGTGGTTGTCGTCTTTTTCAGGTGCTTCTTTGCAATTGTAGGGCTTCTCCACAGCTGTGAGCTTCATCAGGAGCATGCACTTCTACTCCTTCCTCATAAGTCTTCCTAGTATTTTGTCACCAGGTATAAGACTTTCTGACCTGCTCTCCAGAGATGTTATGCTGTTGGAATCTTCTCACAAGAGTACACTGTATCAGAGGTGCAGGTCCTTCAGGTACCAGGGTATTCCATCCAATAAGATGGACTGTGGACTACTTATCTTGGTTACCTAACCATGGCCAAATCTTGTAGTACAATGATTCTCTTGTGCCTTTACTCACACAGTCTCCAATTTAATAGGGAATATGCTCAAGGCCTGCTACTGGTTGCATAACTATGATTCCTTTCACGTGAACCTTGTACCACTATATGGCATTGATCAGTGAGGTCAAAGAAAACTCATTATCTTTTGGAGTCATGTTGTACTAGTAGACTGCCTTTGGTATGGAGCAGTGCATTCTAGCTGTGATCTGTTTCACAGTGTGATGGCATTGCTCTGCTATGCCATATCCAGCCGAGGCATATGCACAGCAAAATTTGTGGCCCATTCATTTGCGAATGTCCTGAATTATTTGCCGCATAAAGCTGCATCATTATCCGTCAGTGGTGCGTGAGGAGGGGGGCATTTTCACAAAAGACTACTTTCAGTTGACGAATTTGTGAGACTAACCGTAGCCCTCGGCGCAAGAGGGTCCGTGTGTGCCTGGCGTGTGGGGTGGTGGCTGATCCTGTGGTCGGGGCAGCGGAAAAAAGAGTTTCAAGATGGCGCCTTCCTGCTTTTATTAGAGACGAGATCTCGCGGGGATGCAAATTAGCTAGGCCATCTTGAGGAATAAAAATCGGTCCATTGGAGGTGCGAGGCAGTCGGGTTCTGACGTTCGTGGCGATTAGTACAGTGACCGTTGGGTTCCGTTTCTATTCGTGCAGTCAGCTGAGCTTTGTTAGTTACCTTCGCGCCGTGGCTGTCATTGTTTGTTGGTTTGCTGTGTGTTGCTGTGGTTCTTCAGTGAAACGCTTCGTCGCCCACGACGAGAACCCCCGTCTCCTACACAAGATACTCTTACAAGCTATTTCGGCCCCCCCACTCTGAACTTGGTTTTCTTTTCTTCAATGGCGGATAGGTTCGATCTAAAGTTGATACCGGAATTCGACGGATCCGACCCGGTACTCAGCTGGGTTGAGAAGGTTGAGTTACATTGTCAGTTGTCCGGCGTGAAAAATGTCGAGCGCGTGATTCCTCTGCGGCTGACCGGCGGGGCCTTCGCTGTATATCAGCAACTCAGCGCTGAGGAGAAGTGTGACTACTCGAGTATCAAGGCGGCGTTGTACAGGGCGTTCGCCACTGACCCCGCCACTGCATGGGAGCAGTTTGAGACGAGGTCTATACGCTTGGGCGAAACTGTGGACGTGTATCTCGCCGAACTTAAGAAGCTGACGGTGTTGTTCGGCGGTCTTCCCGAGAGGGCCCTAGCCTACAAATTTCTGTCAGGACTCCCCGCTGGAGCAAAGCAGCTCCTGCGAGCAACCTCTACCATGTCCTCACTACCGCTGAGTGACCTAGTGGACAGAGCCAGGACAATAATGAAGGATGACTCGACGGTGCAGGAACCGGTAGTCGCCGTCGCACAGGCCCCACCAAGTGGCAAAGGACCGTCTCAGGGACCCAGCCCGCAAGGTGATGTCATCTGCTACAGATGCAACGGGCGGGGCCACATGGCAAGAAATTGTAGAAGGCGGTCGACGGCTGTTCGCTGCTACTGCTGTAACAAGACTGGGCACATGGCCCGAGACTGTGCGGGAAACGGGGGCGGGGACAAGGTGCCAGTGCCGACCTCTTCCCCGAACAGAAAATAAACAAGGCGCTCCCTGTCATTCAGGTCCGAGTTAATGACACGTTATGTTCAGCCCTCCTTGATTCCGGTTGCTCCCGCACCATAGTGTGTGCGGACTTCTGTCGGGCGTGGAAAAAGAAGAACGTCAGGATAACTACCATTACTGGAAAAATACGAATGTGTTGCGGCGTGAGTGTGGTACACATTCGCACAAGAACTGGGAACTCGGCCAACGTCGAAGCGCTGGTGACACGTGAAAAGCCGCTGAGTTTCGACCTGTTGCTAGGCTACGATGCCATCAAAGCCCTGGGCGGCGTGCGCATAACGCGCGCTGGCGTTGTAGAGTTTCAGGATAGGCCCCCGGTGTGCGCAGCACTAAGAGTCGACCAGCCGGACTTCAGTGCGGAATTTGACGACCAACAGAAGGCGTGGACCGCCACTTGGAGGTGGTCAGAAGACAAGGAACCGGCCAAACTACAAAACAAAGTGGCAGAGTACCGTATGCCCGACCAGATAAGGCCTGCATACGAAAGCGAGCTCCGTGAATGGATTAAGAACGGTTGGCTGATTCCATACCCCTATGACAAACTTGGACCCCCCAAGGGCCTGATACCGCTGATGGCAGTTGCCCAACCTAACAAGTCAAAGGTGAGGCCGGTAATGGACTACCGTGAGTTGAATGCGCACGTTGATGCGTTCACAGCGGACGCCGATGTCTGTGCCAGCAAGCTGCGAGAGTGGCGCCGGCAGGGGTCCAATGTGTCCCTACTGGACTTGAGAAAAGCATACTTGCAGGTCTGGATCGGCGAGGCGATGTGGCCTTTCCAGACAGTGATGTTTTCCGGGAAGAGATACTGTCTTACGCGACTCGGATTTGGGCTAAACGTAGCACTTCAGATAATGAAGGCTATCGTCAATGCCGTGTTGTCACAAGAAGAATGGATCAGAAAGGGAACATCGGCGTATATTGACGATATATACGTGAACGAAGATATCGTGTCCTCTTCGCGCGTAAGATCCAAACTTACCGAGTTTGGTCTAAACTGCAAGGACTCTGAGCGGCTTGAGGATGGTGCCCGCGTATTGGGCTTGAGCGTTCAAGAGGAGCGAGGGATCCTGAAGTGGAGGCGTGGAACCGCAGTTCCCAACGTACCCGACGTTTACACAAGACGTGCCGTGTTCTCCCTGTGCGGGAAACTTGTGGGGCACCTTCCAGTATGTGGATGGGTTCGTGCAGCGACAGGCGTCATAAAAAGGAGGGCAAATGCGGTCACCAAAGGCTGGGACGATGAGATAACCGACGAACTATTGGTTCGAATGTTAAAGGAGACCGTCGCTAGTGTGAAAAAGAATGACCCCGCCACAGGGGACTGGTGCGTGCAGGGAGACGAACTGAGCGTGTGGGTGGACGCAAGTTCTCTACCGATCGGTGTAGTTTTGGAGAAAGATGGGGCCGTAGTTGAGGATGCCTGCTGGCTGCGACCGGCGAATGATGCTGCCCATATCAACCTGGCAGAACTCGACGCTGTAATAAAGGGCATTAACCTGGCACTTCAATGGGAAGTGAAGAAACTGCGTGTGCACACTGACTCACTTTGCGTGCACCACTGGGTGTCGGACACACTCACGAGCAAGGCCAGGGCACGCACCAAGGCAGCCAGCAAAATGCTGATAAGACGGAGGCTCGAGACTGAAAAAACTGGTGACGGAGTACAACCTGTCCGTAGAAGTAGTGCTCGTCACCTCGGACTACAACCTCGCCGACAAGCTCACTCGGGTACCACGGAGATGGTATGAGGCTATGAAGAAAGAAGCTAAGCCATTGCCTCTGTGTGCTGCCTCCGTCGAGGAGGACGAAATAAGGAAGATACATCACGACAGTGGGCACCCCGGAGTACAACGGACCTACTACTTTGTGAAGTTGGCTAGACCATCAATACCAAAAAGCGCAGTAAGAGCAGTGGTCAGGGAGTGCCAAACGTGCCAGTCCATCGACCCCACCCCAGCCAGATGGCGGAAAGGACAGCTTGGAGTGGACGCGACTTGGAGTCGGTTGGGTATGGATATAACCCACTACGGCAGCCAACACTTCCTCACGCTGATAGACTGCGGGCCAACGAGGTTCGCGATTTGGCGCCAATTAGCGAGGCAGGATTCCACCAGTGTCATCCACGAATTGGAATCCATATTCTATGAAAGGGGGCCGCCTGAGGAGATCCTCACGGATAACGACACAGCGTTCTGCAGCAGGGAATTTAGGCATTTTATGGACAACTGGGGGATCCGCCTTCGACACCGATGCGCGTATGTGCCGAGCGGCAACGGCATAGCGGAGCGATGCCACCGAACCGTGAAGAAGATCGCGGCCAGGAAGAAGTGTACGATCGCGGAGGCGGTTTACAGATACAACACAACGCCTAAGGACACCGTGACTGGCGGCAGTGCGCCCGCTGATGCGATTCATCACTACCACGTGCGCGTCAAGGACATTGAAGTGTGTCTACCCGACCAACGAGAACCCCAGGGGATGTACCAAGTGGGAGACACCGTCTGGGTGAAGCCACCCGGCGGTCGGTGCACCAGCATCTTTTGGAGGGGGCGGGTCACCGGCGTCATCAGTGAACAGGCCATACTAGTCGATGATACTCCGCGCCACGTAAGGGATGTCCGGCCCGCTCTAAGCGCTGACCAATCGGCAAGCAGTGGAAGTAGCGAGTCATCCGACGATGAGCGATGGATCCAACCCGTGCCCCACGAACCTGGTGACTCAACTGCGAGCAGTGGAAGGAGCGAGTCATCCGACGATGAGCGATGGATCCAACCTGTGCCCCATGGACCTGATGACTCAACTGCGAGCTCTAATGCTGATGCTGATGCTTCCGATGCCACTTCTGAGAGCTCCGATGAGGAAGTCCCGGCAATACCCCTCCGCAGGAGTGCTCGAATCAAACGGCCACGTCCGCCGTGTCACGTATGTGATCTGGAGACCAGGGGGGAGTGTGAGACTAACCGTAACCCTCGGCGCAAGAGGGTCCGTGTGTGCCTGGCGTGTGGGGTGGTGGCTGATCCTGTGGTCGGGGCAGCGGAAAAAAGAGTTTCAAGATGGCGCCTGCCTGCTTTTATTAGAGACGGAATCTCGCAGGATCGCGCGAGATCTCGCGGGGATGCAAATTAGCTAGGCCATCTTGAGGAATAAAAATCGGTCCATTGGAGGTGCGAGGCAGTCGGGTTCTGACGTTCGTGGCGATTAGTACAGTGACCGTTGGGTTCCGTTTCTATTCGTGCAGTCAGCTGAGCTTTGTTAGTTACCTTCGCGCCGTGGCTGTCATTGTTTGTTGGTTTGCTGTGTGTTGCTGTGGTTCTTCAGTGAAACGCTTCGTCGCCCACGACGAGAACCCCCGTCTCCTACACAAGATACTCTTACAGAATTATAGATGTCAAGTCCTGCAATGTGAATTGCTACCACACTGGAAACCACATTGCCAATCGCTTCTTACCTCCAATTTTTGTTTCTCCCAGTGAACTGGCGCTGGATCTATAGATTGACATTTCACACACATACATCTAGCACAGCAAACTCTTCAGGCAAAATAAGTAAGCTCACACTCCTTCATGTCCACTGTTTCTTTAAATGGCCTTGATCTGGGTTGCTTCTAGTTCAGCAACATTCACTGTCCCTATCAGTAGTTTGGGTCCTGCATCCTTCTGCATGGCATTTAACCATCATTGTAGTATGCATGTCAAATGATTGACCATGTTGTGAATTGATGCAACCAATGTCACATCTACTGAGAGCCCATATCTCTTTACCAATTCTTTGAGGAAGTTCAGTCATCTTCTAATGAGCATCTCACCGGCAGCTTTGGTGTGAATTCACACTTGTTTGACACCCAGTTGTGTACAAACACAGAGTTTGTCTTAATGTGCAACACCTTGGTCTTCTACTGAAGTGATGTTTATTCTTCTCAACACGGCATACAATTTAGCCAGATTAATATGCTGCACATTGTGCTCAGGTTGCAGCCAACAAGCGTCCTCCACCAAAGTTCCACGTTTTCAATGCCACTCCATTTGCTATTGCGCTAACATCAACCCATACGTTCAGTTCTCAGTCATCCACACACTAGTCTCCACAAGCGAAATAATTCCACTTTACTGAGTTCACAGTCTCGCACATAATATACTGGAGTAGGGGAGTCTGTCACCTTATAATTCCACATGTTTGTGATTAAACTGGCTCTTCTCTTTATTACTCTGCATGCAGCCATGCATATTCTAGAAAGTGCCCTATGAGCTTTCCACATAAAGAAAATGCAGTTCATCATGTTATGATATTGGGAATTTCTGGAATTATATTTCCTTGTTTTCAGCACAGGACACTATGCTCTCTTAAGACTGTCAGTCGCAGCACGTTTGCCATCCCCAAGCCATTCCGGGTCCTTGCATTCTAGTCCAAATTGAGTAAATGTTTCCTGACTTGATGCTGGCACAACATCTTTGTCAACAAAGATATCATTGATGTAAGCTGACGTTGTGTGGTTCACAGCTTCCTCCTACAATAGCACCCTACTAATGATAGTCTTCATAATGAGGAGATCCATGTTCAAGCCAAACCCCAAACATGTCCGACAGTATCTATGTCAATCGACCTCTACCATCTGGTATGGCCACAATTTCTTGTGGACTCGTACTTGGACATATGCTCTCCGGAGGTCAAGCAGTGACACCTTTACCTGCATTTGCCATACTGCATGGTTAAGTTCGTGATAGTCCATCACTGGCTGCACCTTCACCTTATTCCACTGCATCACTGCCATCAATGGAATTAATCGCTTGTGAGGCTTGTATCTTTCTTTTGGGTATGGCACAAGCCAACCCTTGTCCATCCATGCCAAAAGTATTTTTTATCATAATCTGGTCAAAGTTCCGCAGTCACTTGTTAATCTTACACTCCATTATGCAGTCCTTCAGGTGGGTGGTTATTAATCCCTTTCCATGCTGCGATCCATGCTTGCTTCCAATCGTCAAACGTAGTAATAAAGTCTGCTTCCAATGGAGACAGCTGCATACATGGAGACTTTACCAATGCCAATCCAGATTGCACTTGTAGGTCTAACAGCGATGTCTCTCAATGCTTTTATCGTATTAATCCTTAACACCGGATCAAATCCCAGTGGTTTACCACGCAAAACCAGAGCATCAATCCAAGCATAGTCACTGTTGTTTGTTAAAATAGTGACTACTACTCTTCTGCAGGATGAACCTCCAATAGTCAGGACATGCACTCTTACTGTCTTCCAGGATTGACATTGATTCACATCTATTATTGTATGTAAGCATCATGTTCCAATTAATGCTGAGCACCGCATTCCATCAACATAGTTGAGAATCTTCGGGAGAGCTGCATTTATATCTTCATGGAGGAGTAAGCTGATGCTGATGTCTCATACCCTTGTTCATTTTCCAAACAGACCTGGGCCAAGTGTCCAACCGTGCCGCATCAGTAGCAATGGGTCCCATGTCTTTGATAATCTCTTGCTATGTGACTCTTGTAACTACATCTATAGCAGTTTACTCCTGTACCAGGGCTACTCCTAATAGAAACAGCAGATTTACCATTTGATGGACTCATGCCTGCAATCACATAATGGCTTTGGTCCTTAGTTGACATCAGCACTCTATCTTTAAGTATTAGATCTCCCATAGTTAGGATCTCAATTTTTGTTGCCACTGCAGTACAATGGAAATAGCATCAGAGAATGATGTGACAAAAAGCAGTTTGACAAGTTTTTATAGGCCGTCTCCCTCAAAATCAGCCAGTCCAACCAACCATCTGATATTGTTCGTGTAAACGTCAACCTGCTCATCAGCCCATTTCACCATGGTTAACTTCCTATAGGCTGTGAACACACCATCCATAAATGCCTCCTTTAAGTGAGTCTATCTGCTTGATGTTCAGTTGGTCACTTTCGCTCATCTCCGTGTAGAGGGCCAATATATCCTCCTCCAGATATAATGGCTGTAGGCTTGCTACATCATCTATCTTTTGAAGCTTCGATAACAACCTTAACTTCTTCAGTCATGCAACTATGTCTCCCTTGCTGGTAAATGGCTTCATCATGTCACTGCTTAGTGTATGAATGGCCTATGCCCCCACTGCAGAGTCCTCTGGTTAGAACATTCTGACAGCATAAAATTTTCAGAGAGCGGATCAGAAAGCTTTGCATACAATGACAAAGGAGAGTTGGATGATTTTCACAAGGCAAAAGTGGAAGTTTGAGGAAAGTTACAATTCTGAAGAAGATCCATTTCTGTGAAGGAGTACCAGACAAAAATTCTACCACATATAAAACATGCGATGCTGTCCTTATTTATGTTATAAAATTGGTACAATGGCTAATTTTAGATATTCATATTAAAACTAAAGCAAAATGGTTTGGATGTTCCTCTGCACTAAAATAAAACGCTCATCCATCCCTCAAAATAAAAAGTAACCCTTTTGTTTGAAAATCTCATTTGAAATGAGCAGAAAATTAAAAATAAAAGTGCACAATTTCAAAGCTGAACTTATGTTTATATCATTTATTTGTTTATCGCAATATTTAAATAAAAATAGATTTAAAACACATTCTTCTTTGGATTGATATTGGAAAGCTGATGATTTTCATAAATATCATTATTGTATTTATCGCTACATTGAAAAAAAAAATAAAAAACAGAACTAAAACAGAAACAGATTATAGCAGTAATTCTTCTAATGCCTCACCTCTTAAAGACAAAAAGTCTGCTCTGTTTGCTGTAAACACACAGGGGCTGGGAGAGGAAGAAGAGGAAGAGGTAGACGTGTTTGGTTTTATGGGAAAGAGAGTGAGACTAACCGCAAGGCTTCCCGAGATTTGAGAGGAATAAAAGACAGAACTCGGATAGATAAACGACTGTGCTTTTGTTCAAGCAGAGAAAACGGTGAGAGGAGAGAAAAGTCCCTTCCTAAAGAAAGTTCCGGTTCGAAGTGAGAAAGAAGGTGAGGCTGAAGGGAAGGACCCAGCAGATCTCACAGATGTAAAACACCATCTCTGAATTGTTATCAACGTAAAAGAAACAATAAAGAGACAATATACAACAGTTATTGTCAAAATAAATACAAAAATTACATGTTTTTTAAAAAGTGAGAGAAATATAATCACTTGTGCAGTTTAACATGCCAAAGCACAGTTAGAACGGCCATTCTTAACATGAGGAGGCTTTGTTAACTCTTTCCTTGCATGGACGGAACTCTTCTGAAAGTAAAATAATTGGGTATGTAAAATGCACAAGTGCCAATGTATATTAATTGGTAATTATTAAGAATCATACAATTAAATGGCGGCCGAATCTGACGTTAGTACATTGACACCACCATTTCTAACAACAACAAAAAAGTAAACACTATAATATTTTCACCCGATAAACAAAATTATAGTAAAAATAAAAACTTTTAAAACAATTTAATTGAAATAAATTTTTTCTAGTTATTTCATTAGGTTCATTTTGTTACATTTCTCGATGTACTCGGTATTCATTTACTTATATATTAAAATAATTGTTCAGTAGTTGCAACATTGCCTTCGGCAATGTATGTACTCGATCGGATTTAGGAAATGGATTGAGTAAAATAGATCCCCTACCCTAAAATGAAAACAATCAAATTTACGAAATACTTACTTTGTCTTTGACAATCTGCTTTCGATTGAGATATCAGCTATAAAGAAAGAAATGACTTTGTTGACAAAAAGTTAACTGATAAAATGTCAACATTCAAAATGGCGACCGGAACAGCAAGTTCGCAGAAAATTAAAAATTAAAAATTAAAAATAAAGAAATTGAAATAAACTATTTTTAATCAGAGTCGATGTTTTTTTTTTTTTTTTTTTTAATGAATTTTATTAGTAGTTTTATTTTTATTGAAATATTTCGATGAAAACAAATAATAATGATAATAATAAAAAGAAACAGAAAAAAAAACAAAACAAAGCAAATGTAACTTATATTAATATGTAGATTTGAAGTCGTGCATGCAGGTCAATGGCAACCGAATATGACGTCATCAACTTGAAAAAAAATAACCAAAAAAATCTGCGGATGTTTTTGGACCAGCAACAAAAATTAATGTAAAACAAATAGGTTTTAAAACAATTTAATTTAAAAGAAATTCAGGTGAATGTTACCTTACGCTACAACAGAACCCCGACCATTCTAATTTTTTTTTTTTTTTTTTTTTTGTAAGGGTATTAAAAGTCGCTGACATCGAATCTGATAATCAAACCCGTCGCAAATTTGCCGATTGCATGGTAGGAACCCCCTGGATCTTGGGACTATTTTGCACCATTTATTTCACTGCATTCGGTAGTGGTTTTCTTACATGATTGATACATTCGCGTGAGAACGGGCGTAGTGAAGTCTTATCGCATCGCGGAGGAATCTTTAAGCGGCCATTTGAAATAAGAAAGTTAAAAAAAAAAAATGCTGGACATTTCCTCCAAATCCGTAGTCCGTTAATTTGTTAATGTAATATATTGGACAGGGTTATCTCCCTTACACTCCACTGAAACTGTTGATGCCCTTTATCATTAGAGGGCGTAACAGTCTTTTACGGTGCATTTTGTAAATAAAGCGAGCGTGAATGGCCATTTTGTTATGGCACGTGCGAACAGCTCATTCATCTACAATGTTAATTTTGTCTTGTGCGTTTTTCTTCATGTGCAGTGTTGATACACTTTAATTGGCGAGGAGGAACAAATAATGCGGAGGAATAACAAGACAATTTAAAAATAAAAGCGGTGGACACCCACAACCCAACGAACCAGTAAAAGTTGCTGAGGAATAGATAAAAATGGCGTTGCAAGGCACAATTCAAGAATGGAATAGTGCGGAAGAAGAATGGTCGCACTATATTGAGAGAGTAAAGTTTTTTGTGTGTGTGTTTTTTTTTTACTGCCTATGATGTGTTAGGTGTTTCAGAATTTTTGTAGGAATTTTTGACACTCCAAACACGAAATTGCGAATAAAATATAAAAAAAACTCGTAATTTCTCCTTTAAAAGTGGGTTGTTTATTTTCTTTATAGATTATACTTCCAAAATAAACTATTATAGTTGTATAAAAAGTAATAGAAATATTATTTTTTTTATTAAAAAAAAAAAACAGTAATGAAATTAATTGAATTTTACGAGTTCAGTATTTTTCAATTTTTAAACTTTAAAAATCTATTAAAATTTTTCTATTGGTTCTATTTTTACGATATTTTCAGGGTCAATGTGAAATGTTATGTTCTTTCCAATAAACAGAATATAATATTTTAGACAAACGTTTTTTTTATTAGTTCACGCCCCCCCCATTTTGAAATGTCTATTAAAAAGTAAATAATTAATTAACTCACCAAAGTTTTATATATCACAAATTGAAGATAAAAGATCAATAAATAATACATTCAAATTTAAAACAAAAAAATAGTGTTTTTTAGAAATTTACCTGTAAAGTCCGAAGTTTAACACCTTTTTTTTTTAACAAGTTGTTTGTTTGTTTTTTGTTTTGTTTTTTGTTTTTTAAATGAAACCTTGGTCCTTGCTCCTTTAATTGAAAAAAAAAAATAGGGTTTGAATTACATTTTTCGAGTAGTTATAAGCTTGGAAAGACAGGGGGTCGAATTAATTCGCCCCCCCCCCCCGCATTTTGAAATGTCTATTAAAAAGTAAATAATTTACTCACCAAAGTTTTATATTATTACATTTTTCTTTTACATTTTCACTCCAAACAAGGCACATTGCAACTTTGGTGTAGGGGACTACTATCAGGGGCAACAACTACTGGAGCACTATGTTGGAATTTGGGCAGCAAGATGTCGGTTCATGTTACACTTGAACTTCTGCATGTCAGTACAGTTGGGGAAACAGGGATCTGGAATGGAATTTCAGAGTCTAGCGGTTCTGGAGAAGAAACTACTGGAGTAGAAAGATCTTTTACATCTAGGGATCTCTACTATGTGGGGGTGGGATTTATCTGCCTGTCGGGTTTGTCGAGGGTGTCTACGTCATGGGGGCACAAGTGTCTGCAGTTCGCCAGAGCATTCACCATTAAAATACTTGTAGAGCAGGCAAAGGGATGCAACGTTTCGTCGATGGGACAGAGGCTGAAGCTTAGATGCCAGTTCAGGGCCTATCAAATTGGCGACTCTCTTTTGAACCTTTTAAACCAAATTATTTATTTTCTACGCAGTTTTTTTACGGGTCTTGAGTTGCTATGATTAAAGGGGTGGTAACGCATATGTTTAGGTATGTTTACTTTAATGTTTCTACTATTATTGTTTATAACCGATCTTTTCACAGAATTACCTTTAGCACGAGTCATATTGTGAGGATTACAGAATTTAATAATTTTATTTTGTCAGTATAACCTGAATTCCTAAGAGCCATATTAAAGAAAATAGAATTATGGTGCGCAAGCCTTTTCTAGTCTCACACAAAAACACGCGTTCACATCTCAAGCTATATTACTTGTCATATACATACGCGCACACAAGCATACGCGCTCACGTCCACACACGTACATATATTCATGTTCGCGTACATACACTCACGTTCACACACACTAACGTACACACATGTACTCACATGTACGCACACGAATGCATACGAACACACACATGGACAACGTCACTTCCCTTTCAAAGGAAATCCACACATGCGCAAAAGACCACTGGAAACAACTATAAAAGCAAGAGACAAGCCGTTTCAAGCCTTTTTCGGACCAGCTCTCAAGCTGAGAAGTTTGGCGAACCAGCCGCCTCCCTTTCGGGAGGCGCGCGCCCGTGCTTCACACCACTCACTACCATTTGGGGCAAAACGCTAACAAACAGTACATACACTTTATACGCTTCCTCTCTCCATGAACTGGATTGACATTCTCACTCTTTCTCTCTATATATATATACATCTGGTCCCTGAGAACACCTCCGCGTAGCTGACTGCTAACATGGCGCACAGCTTTTACTGATGTCAACCCTCTATCTTTGTCTTTGTCTACACGCTTGACTATCATTCCCATTTCCACTATATTACTCAAACGATAGTGACCCGAACGTGAGATGAACACACATTTCCTTTTCTTTCTATACTACCAGTCCCGCAGCAATTGAGTTTTTGTTTCCTTCATTCCATTCGTTTCATTTTTTTCTTTTACTCTCTCAATATAGTGCGACCATTCTTCTTCCGCACTATTCCATTCTTGAATTGTGCCTTGCAACGCCATTTTTATCTATTCCTCAGCAACTTTTACTGGTTCGTTGGGTTGTGGGTGTCCACCGCTTTTATTTTTAAATTGTCTTGTTATTCCTCCGCATTATTTGTTCCTCCTCGCCAATTAAAGTGTATCAACAACACCACTGCAGTGACTGCACATGAAGAAAAACGCACAAGACAAAATTAACATTGTAGATGAATGAGCTGTTCGCATGTGCCATAACAAAATGGCCATTCACGCTCGCTTTATTTACAAAATGCACCGTAAAAGACTGTTACGCCCTCTAATGGTAAAGGGCATCAACAGTTTCAGTGGAGTGTAAGGGAGATAACCCTGTCCAATATATTACATTAACAAATTGACGGACTACAGATGTATATATCCTAGTCCTCAGCAATGGTAAAAATAATTACTAGCAGAAAGTTTTGAGACTCTATTAGATACTGAGGACACTATTGATTTTTTAATAGAATTTGGATGATTCGAAACTTATGAACGTAGAAAAGAGTAAGGTTAGGTTTATGGTATGGACTGAAAGTTTCGGGGGTAAGGTTGAGTTAAACAGCCAAAACTTAGAAATCATCTTGTCAGGTTGAGGGCATTATGTTTTTTTTTATCAGAAGAGCTAGGCATACAGAGTATTATAACACTATTAAGAAGCTACATAATTTCTTCAAAAATTATGGCCTTTCTATTATGGTTGAACCTAACAAGAAAACTTCTAATTTTTGTTATGTTTCCTTCAACCTAAGCTCCGAAATCTGCACCAGAAACAAACCACCGACCCTCGACGAACGTCTTTGACAAAACTTGCAAGAACCATCTTGTTTAACGGTTCCTAATACAGAAAAAAATCAATGCACGGAGCAGTAAAGCCAGAGAAGCTAAAAACAAGACTCAGAAACAAAGTTCTTGATCAGCACAACACATTAAAAAAACTGAAAGTCTACAACGCGGTAATTCTTTCACCCCCTCTAGGGATGTGAGAATTAAACGCTGTACAATAAACAGAGAAATAAATTCCGCATGTGTGTTACTTCTTTGAATCCCATAGCAGGGCTGCATTCCTAATGTTGTGCTTTGGTGTTTTCTCATCAGAGCCCGACCGTGGTGGGTATATTATGCTATTCACATGGATGAATATTGCATGCCAAGCCGCTTGTTGAGTGTAAAAATTAAGAAAATGAAGAGCAACCATGGTCGTTCCAAAACTGCTACAATGACACATACAAGACCAATTTCAATAGTATGAACTTGAGCCAAAAGAAATGGTGGCACGTGTCAGTTATCGATCAAACTGGCGAGCCACCACCCACAAAGCTATTATCATCTTTGATGATGCTCTTCGCCAGAAGCTCACTGCCGCCAGAGATCAGCGCTATAGAGCATCGGTAGCAGTGATACAAACTATGGACTTTCGGTGCCCCTACTGTGGCAGATCTTGCACATCCAGCCAAGAATTGCACAGCCAGTTTTGAACACAAAATGAATTTCCAAAATGAAGTGTCTTCTTCGAACCCAACGGACTATTAAAGCAAGATCAAATCATATAAAATGCGGGGATTTGATTGCTACAACATTGACCACATAGCGAGTCTATTATCATGAAAAACGCAAAGCGTAATCTTGATTTTGTCCTATATATTCCAATATATACCAGTTTTAAGTGATATAATGCCCGATATCTAAACCAAGTTTAGTGACGTTTGACCAAGCGAAGTGTACACGAATCTGCGCACAAGCAAACAACCAATGATGTTGTCGTACATATCATCTTATTGAGAAGAGATCATTCATGGGAGACAAAATAATCAGTCCAAAGAGCCATTCGCAGTGTTCGATCTTTACCTAATTTTGTAGGTTCTGTTGAAAATGTCGGATTGCGGTTTGAATATATGTATCATTTGTGAGAAGAAAAAATGAATCGCTCTACTCACAATTCTTTGTGAGTTCTGTTTAGACATGAGTCATGATATGATTTTGGAAATGTTTAAGAGCAATGCTAAAGCTTATGATCCTCAAGTGAAAGTCGATGAGACTCTAATTTCTCAGCGTAAAATATATCACAGAAGAGTGTAGAGCTATGTGTTGGGCGGGGTTTATCTGAAAGGTATCATAAAATATTAGTCACACCTGACAGATAGTTAGCAATGAAAATAAACACACATTTAAAAATAATAGTTGTTTATTTAATAAAACAAAATGGCATAAGAATCCCAGATGGAATGAAACTGGAACTTTTATTTGGTAAAAGAATTAACAAAATTTCGTAGCTATTTCCTTGTCTATATTCCGTACCGGTAGTATTTTTCTGGTATAGTTGTACAGAAGCAATGCTCTTTTGGATAATTGCACTCATTGCTATCTCCATTTCTGCAAATTTTGTCACCGCAGCAAATGGTCAGATCTGGGGCGCACGAATCATAGAATGCCCTGCACTGATAATTGAAAAATAATATTGTAATATCATATGCAAACTACAAAAATCATAAAGATTGTAATTTCATATTCAAACTATAGCATAAACATGGATATCACTTAAAAAAACTTTAGAAAGCATAACGGATAATGTGGTATCACTTACAAACTATACAAATATAATTGTAGACATTGTAATATCACATGTAAACTACAAATAAATATTTATGTTTATATAAATATCACATGTAAACTATGAACAAATAAAATGTCTATATAAATATCACATGTAAACTATAAACATATAATGATGTCTATATAAATCTCACTTGTAAACTATAAACAAATAATAATGTCTATGTAAATATCACATGCAAATATGAAAATCATGGAAATTGTAGTGTCATATGCAAACTAAAAAAATAATAACAGATATTGTAGCATCACTTGCAAACTATAAACTAATTAGGACTACTGAGATTTTTTAAATAATTTTTATTTCTGAGAATACTGCAACAATCACTATTAATAAATTTTACTATAATTATTATTTTTGGGGGTCGAAAATCCCGCGTTTATTAGTGTCATACCTTCAGAATCTATCTATCTATCTATCTATCTATCTATCTATCTATTTCTCTCTCTCTCTCTCTCTCTATATATATATATATATATATATATATATACATATATATATATATATATATACACACATATATATATATATATATATATATATATATGTTTTAAGAAAAATAGAAAAACCGAATGAAATTATTAAAAAATCAACGTTTCGTCCTTATTTCAGAGGACATCTTCAGGATAATTGAAATAAAAATGTAAGAAAAGAAAAAGTCATAGATTTTCTTACATTTTTATTTCAATTATCCTGAAGATGTCCTCTGAAATAAGGACAAAACGTTGATTTTTTTAATAATTTCATTCGGTTTTTCTATTTTTCTTAAAACATAACGTCAACCACCGCTGGTATTTTTTCACTCCTTATACACACACACACACACACACACACACACACACACACACACACACACACACACACACACACACACACATATATATATATATATATACACGCACACACAGACACAGACACAGATACAAACAAACACACACATACACAAACACACACACACATATATATAAATATATAAATATATATATATCTATAAGCAAACAAACTAATTGCATATATAGCATATATCATGTGAGATGAGCAAACAAACTGAGTTTTTTAAATTTAATAATTGTATCAATGGATGATTGAATATTGAAACATTTTTTAATACAGCATTTATATATATATATATATATATATATATATATATATATAATCCACATACAATACTATTTAGTTGTATCACAGCTCATCAGTGCGGCTAGACTTGCACTAATCCCAAACCAGGAATGGCACCTACAACCATCTAATTGATATTCGGCAGTTCTAACCCGTGTCCATGGGATTGGTGCCTGTAAACGAACTCATCAAAGGTTCATTTAAATAAACACTCGTTCACCACTTTACAGTGCTTGAACTGCTTGTTTATTTACCAGCAAACAGCGAGCCTAATTAAGCAACAGGTGATACACATGTATATATATATATATATATATATATATATATATATATATATATATATATATAATTTTTTAACATGCAAACAGTATATGTAATGCTAAGATATATAATTGATACTCCGACCATATTATTATGATTATTACCGCTCTTTTGGTCCTGTCTCTCTGGCTTATTTCGTTGCGTTTTATTCGTATCTTGGAGATCATTGACGAAGCGAACACGTTCTCCTGCAAAATGAAAGCAGCAAATAGCAGCCACGCGGAACGAGTCAAAGCTGAAAAAATTAAAAATAAATAAATAAATAAAGGCAAAATTATGAAGCCACCATTTTAACCGAGTTAACTCAACTATAATTAGATCCTCTAATAGTCAATCAAATAAACTTTCTGGGATGGGGTATATAGCTATTTAGCGAATAGAAACAAAAAGTTTACAAAGGGAATAAGTAATATCTTAATAATGGTGAACAAATAAAATAAATTAATCTCTGTGAATGAATGTTAAATCTATAAATGGGATTTGTAACACATTCGTTGGCTCTTAGTCTTATGTTATCAATTAACAACTTCTAATGATAAAGAAACAATTTGTGCTTGTTTCAGTTTTTTATTGCCACGAAAAAATTAAAAGAATTTGTTTTGGATCGAAAATTAGGCTCAAAATTTTCCAATTTCGATACCGAATCCGATACTATTAAAAGTTCCAATTTTTCTGATCCCGACTCCAATTAATGAGCCCAGAACTAATATATATATATATATATATATACAGGCCGTCCAAAAAATAACTAAAGGGCGTTGAACTTAAATAGATTTTTGATGACATATTTCTGTAATTTTAACACAATCTGACTAGGTCACTGGAAAATCATAAAGAAAATGCAAAATTCTAACACCTTTTATTTATAAAAAAATAATCGTTTAAATGTTGCCCATTTTCAGCTTCGCATATTTGTGCACTTTTCAAAAAATTATTCATCGCAGATTGCAAAATTTCTGAATTGTGATTTAACTCTCTTATTTTATTCCTGATGTTTTCCTTCAATTCTTGCGGGGTTTGAAGGTTTGTTAACATAGACGCTTTTTAAAAAGATATCCCACAAGAAAAAGTTGGGGCTAGTTAAGCCGTGGCCATTTGACATCGCGATAATGCGGGAGATAATGACGCCAAAGCATTGCCTGAATTGTGCAATGCCATACTTATCCATAATTGATTTCCAAAATATTTTCTGTAAAATATCTGAAATAGAGAAAAAATAAAAATTAATGGTAAAATGATAAAGATTTTTAACACTTTAATTACTTTTTTGGACACCCTGTACATATTTGTGTTGGGATGATTAATTGGAATCGGAACTTTAAGGAGTATTGAAATCAGTATCGGAAAAATGTGTGCCTTTTTTCAGGTGCCGAAAAACGATTTTTTTAATTGCCTTCTAATTTCATTTTGTTTAAACCAAATACTCTGCCCCTTTAGTAATGACATTTTTACGTTTGAGAAATATATGCAGATTTAACGTGTTTTTACGGTAATCAAAAATAAATAACAATTTTAGTGTAAAATATTTGGGGATTTATAAGGAATCGGAATTGCTAATTGTATTGGAATCGGGAACAATATCGGAATCGTTTTTTGCACAGTACCCAAAATGACCAACCTGTAACAATGTGGGGACAAAATTCCTTTTCTCCAAACGAACACACCAAGTTTATCATGTACAAATTATTCTTTTGGTGGTTACATCGAATGGAAATCACATCCGACGAGTTGGTGAGAAAGGGGATTTTTATGTAAACATAAATCATAAAATTGCTATCCCATTAAGGAAACGGCTGTAATTAAGAGATCAAGGATGAAATAATTAAGAGTTATAAAAAAAAATGTAAGTCTATGAATTTAACAAAGTTTTGTATTATACATATGTATATATATATATATATATATATATATATATATATATATATATATATATATATCCGTAATATAGGTGATTTTATTGCTAAGGCAATTCGGCTTATTAACGAAGCATAACACACATATTTTCTGAGTGTAGCCTTCTGATACTGAGGTAGAAATCTGCACCGATAGTAGGGAAAAGTAGACGACAAGGCGACATCTACAAGTCCACCAGGGGAAGAGGGCAATAAGCTCCCTTGGTACACTATCTCCAACGCTAACTGCCGACGTGATGAAGCCATTTTTGTCAAATTATAAAACGACAACGATGATGATGATGAAAGAGCCATACTCTACATCGAAATGAAAAGTATGCTGATGACACGCCCATCTACGGCAACATATAAAAGGCTGTAAATGACAAAGTTCTCTCTGATTCTCTTTCCTCTGATCTCGAGCGCGTGGTTCAGTGGGGGAAGACGTGGCTGGTTACCTTTAATGCATCTAAAACCAAGCTCCTATCTTAACATCATCAACGCTCTGATCCCCATCTGGCATCAATTGAAATGGATGGCTCTCGTCTAGGAGAAGCCCCATGTTTTGATAAGCTTCTGGGTTTGACCTTTACTCCTGATCTGAAATGTAACACGTATATCAAGTCTGTTGCCAAGGTCGCTGGAAAGATGGTGGGATCCTTCTACCGCTCCAGAAGATATCTCACTACTGATGCAATTCTCTATCTATATAAAACTCAGGTACGCCCAATGATGGAATACTGCTGCCATATCTGGGCAGGAGCTGCTAAAAACAGTCTATCCTGCCTTGACAGAGTACAAAATAGACTTCGTGGCTTAGTGGTGGGTGCCCTTTTCTCTTCCCTGCAAACTCTCTCCCACAAGAGACGTTGCGAGCCTATCCTTGTTTTATCCTTATTCCTATGGCAGGTGCTCGTCTGAGCTCCAATCTCTAGTCCCCCCTCGCCAATCTTTTACGAAAAACACCCGTCTAGCTGAAACCAGTCAAAGATTTTTCCCACTCTTTATCTGTGCCTAAATCAAAACGTAGATTCCATGAACAAAGCTTCTTTCTTAGAACTGCACGCATGTTGAACTCTGTTCCGTCTGTTTGCTTCCCACCTGACTAAAACCTGGATGTCTTCAAGTCCAACGTAAACAAATTCCTGATGAACCGCCTCCTTAAGTAGACACTTTTATTTAATCCCCACACTAACGTATTGTTCATGCAATAACCCTTATCCCTGAGTGGCTTTCGGGCCTTGATAAATGGTGATCACCTTGTAAAAAAACCTTGATACTGATTCATAGTTTATGAAAATAAGATTCATAAAAAGAAATTTTCGCCAGCGATTTTATCTGTATTAATACCGTAGTACATTTAACGTGCATACATATGTACGTACGTGTATCTCGGTTTCCAGATTATAGATTATTCGATCAGGAGATCCTATTTATTACAAAGAAGTATAGAAGGTGATGAGACGCAAAGTAAAAAAAATATATTAAAAATACTGTCGCTTTTCGGCCGTACCTCAAACTAAAATATAATACCTTCTTGGTCTTCTTGCTAGGATCTAAGTGTATTATCTGTTTTGTCTAAAGATGAGTAATGATGTCGTTGTGTTTCCATTCACAGCATGCGTCCTTACAATGGAAATATGTCACAGACTCATATAAAAATATTTTTATCTGTTTGTCAACTGTTTCACGAATCCGCATGCATGAATCGTTCTCATGACAGAGTGCTCATGTTAAGAATAAGTAAGTTTAAAAACAATTTAAGGATCATTTCAAGCTGGCCTAATGGTTATCATACTTGACTCACTGTCTTTAGGTTTTTAGTTTTGGTTTCGATCTCAGATCGAGTATTTTTTACACACAAGAAGTGAACATTTTAGAAAGAATATGCTACACGCATGCACATCTCTACAATTCCAGAGATTAGACGACAACAGGACAACTGCTATTCCAAATAAGCACAAAGAGACAACCACAATTCCACAAATTGGTCGACAAAGGACAACCTCAATTCTATTGGTCGACAAGTGGACAACTACAATTCCAGAGATTGGATAACAAGAGGAAAAATACAATTTCAGAGATTGGCCGACAGGAGATAAAACTACAATTCCAAATTAGCCGACAAGGGGACGACTACAATTCCAGAGATTTATCGACAAAATTACAACTACAATTCCATTGAGTGGCAAGAAAACAACTATAATTCCAGAGATTGATCACCAAGTTGGCAACTACCTATCCAGGAATTGGTCGGCAAGAGGACTACTACAACTCGTGAGATTGGTCGACAAGAGGACAACTACAATTCTCGAGATTGGTCAGAAAGTGGTTAATCGCAATTCCAATGATTGGTCGACAAGAGAAAAACTACAATTCCACATTAGCCGACAGAGACACCTACAATTCCATAGGTCGACAAGAGGACAACTACAACTCCAGAGATTGGTCGACAAGGGGACAACTACAATCCAAGATTGACCGACGAAGCACAACTAACATTCCAGAGATTGGTTTACACGAAAATAACTACAAATCTAGATATTGGTCGACAACTAAAATTCCAGAGATTAATTGAAAAGGAGCAACTATAATTCTAGAGATTGATCGACAAGCAGACAAATATAACTTTTAAGATTGGCTGACAAGATGACAACTACTATTTCTGAGATTGGTTGACAAGAAGACAAGTACAATTCTAGAGAAGGAAGAGGATTTCTAAGGTTCCTTGGTACACTATTATAAACGTTGATTGCTGAAAAGACTCGCCTAGTCAAAAACATGCCAACATATTAGATGATAACGAGGATGATGATGATGATGATGATTTTGATGATAACAGTCAAACTTAACATCAGCAAGAAAAGGTTGATCTTTCCACCACTACACTGACACTGCTTAATAGTAGAAGAAAATAACATTCTCTAAAAAGTATTTTTCAACAGAATTGTATTATGAGTATTCGATTATGTTTTTCAAATATACGCCACTATTGTAAAATTGAACAAGAGTTATTTAACATTGTACTTACTTCGGAATTTAATCATATTGATTGAAATGGTTGATCTGATCAGAATTCTTGGCTTGTGTCCATACAATCAATTCGACGACGACAGTTTTATAAGTTAAAATAAAAACTTTTATATTATCAATTTTCCTGAGGAATATCGTTTAAAAGATAAAGTAGAAAAAAAGGAATGACGTGTTTTTCATTATTTCAGTTATATTATGCCCCGCCTACCTTTATTATATCGACCAATCAAAATATGCGCATTCTCTTTCTGTATCTGGCTCGACGATTAAACTGTTTTTCACACACGTCTTTTTCAATCCATTTCTTGTTTGTTTAACAACCCTTTTATCTTTAAATCTCGTTAATGACAATTTGTAATACCGTTACAAAAACCACAAATAAAAAGTGTGATGTCGTGTGATGCAAATCTTTCAAGGAACTCTTCTTTAGATTTTTTACATTACAAAGATTGAACACTCATTCTTTGTGTAGAATGAGATTAATACGAGAAAATTAAAATAAAATTTTTCATAAAGAAACAAAGTTGTCACAGTTGGTTTAATACCTATTATAATTCCTCTGCAGTTATCGTCGCATTTTTAATGGTCGCATTGTTATATTGTGTAGCGGGGGCTCACATTCGGGACACGTTAACGGGGATGCATATAATACACGAATGGCGATCCTTAGGGAACATTTATAACAGTTCGTATTGCACATATAGGAAAGAGGAGATACTGCACTTCTGATGATGGTGGGGAGGACACATAACTTGGAAGGGTTTACAATGTTCATTATAAATGATGATAAAACACATTGACCTTTTTGGTTTTAAAGACAACACTTACAAAATATAGATGATTTCTTTATTCATCTGATCGGCCGGTCGATGACGTCAGGAATTCAAACTTTATTTACATGGTCTATTTAAAAAAAATTTACATGGGAGTCACCACTTATCAAGGCCCGGAAGCCACTCGGGGATAAGGGTTATTACGTATACAGTAGTCAATGGTGTAGAGAATAGGAACGACCATTAAGACGGGACACACAAAAGAGTGACACCGTCGTCTGATGAGTAGTATAAATAGAGCACGCACGCACCGGTAGAAAAACTACGACTACGACGATAGTCGACTCGGAAACTTTACATGGCGCTACGAACAGGATTTATTTTTCAACATAATTTCTTTTGCACGATTTTTGGAGTATAATGGCGTCAGGACAACACGAGGACGGCCAATACATGCAGTTGATTCAACAACTAATAAATCTGCAAAGAGAAAACAATGAGCTTCGCGGAGGGAGTGCCTCGAGTCGGTCTAACACCAAGAAACCAGACCGGCCACGTATCGAATATGGATTCACCGACGCGGACTGGGCGCTTTTCATCGACTCGTGGGCCCGATACAAACAAATGTGCGGCCTTACCGACCCCGTGGAAATCCGCAATGAACTAAGGACAGCCTGCTCAAATGAGGTAAATAGACTTTTATTTGACTTAGTTGGGCCTGGAACCCTCAATTCTGTCACAGAGGAACAACTCTTAAGGCATATACAGTTCATTGCGGTGAAAGGTCTACACCCGGAGGTGCATAGACATAAATTTCATAACATCAGACAACAGACGGGGGAGGGACCCACACAGTTCTTGGCAAAGCTTCGGTCCCAGGCACGGTTTTGCAATTTCACGGTTCTGTGCCCCAACGAGAACTGCCGGCAAGCCGTAAACTATTCGGAGGACATGGTAGCTGGCCAACTCGTAGCTGGTCTGGCAAATGCGGAGTACCAGTGTAAATTGCTGGCCGAAGCAAATATTCTAACCACTGTGGAGCAGAAGCTTCACAGGCTGGTTAGTTTAGAAACTACAGAGACGTCTGCTCCTCAGTTGCAACGAGGCTCAGAGGGACACTCAACTTTTGTCCTACTAACAACCAAAAAAAACCAGCTCGGAAGGAGCAGCCGCTCAAAAACCCTCAGAATAGTCCTTGTGAAGGGTGTGGGAGGACCTCACACGCCAGTGGGTTAAAAGGGCGGAAGAACTGCCCGGCGAGGGGGCTGAAATGTTTTAATTGTGGCGTCACAGGCCCCATACAAAGAGTGTGCCGGAAACAGGAGAGGTCGACGGCGGAGTCAACAAACGATGCCACACGTCAATCGAGTATTTTCGGCAGCAGAATGGAGGGGGCACCGTCATGTTACAATCAAAAAGGTAGAATAGCAGCAGTGCCACACCTTGCATGGAGCAGTGGTGGGTTCAGGAGAAGTCCCCCTGAGCCACCACCCTCATTAATGGTCGATGTGTCCCTGATACCAGAGTCCCAGGCTAAATTCGAGTGCGCGTTGGATAAGGGAGTAAGCCGTCGAAAACACCGCATCCAGGCCATTGCAGATACCGGTGCCCAGACGTGTTCGAGTGGCCCAGAAATATTGAAAATATTAGGGTGCACCAGCAGGATCTTGATACCTACCACCCATAGGATACGAGGAATCACAGACGAACCCCTAGATATCAAGGGGGTGGTCCTGACTCAGATTAAGCTCGGCCAGAAGGAAACGCGACAAGTGGTCTACGTTTCAGAAAACACGTCAGGATTCTACTTGTCAGAATCGGCCCTCAAAGACCTAGGAGTAATCAATCGCGACTTCCCGCATCGAGTATCAAAGGCCGATTTATCGGCTTCAAAAAGTGGGACAGCACCGTGTGGATGTCCGAAAAGAGAATCCGTCCCGGATAAGCCATCGAGGATCCCGTTTACCCCCACTGAAGATAATAGGGAACGGTTAGAGAAGTGGTTACGTGAACACTTTAAGTCCAGCGCATTCAACACCTGCCCCCATCAACCGTTACAAGTCATGGTAGGGAGGCCGCTGGATATAACTTTTACCCCGGGGGCGAAACCATCGGCCATACACACACCCATTCCAGTCCCTCATCACTGGAAGAAAAGGGTAAAGGATGATTTGGATCGAGATGTTGCGTTGGGTATTATCGAACCGGTACCAGCAGGCACACCTACGATCTGGTGTTCGAGGATGGTAGTCGCTCCAAAGAAAGACGGGTCACCAAGAAGGACGGTAGACCTACAAAAATTGAATGCAGCAACGATGAGAGAGACTCATCACACACCGTCCCCTTTTAATCAGGTGTCCGTGGTGCCTGCCCAAACCAAAAAGACTGTCTTGGACGCATGGAATGGGTACCATAGTCTGCCACTCTCCCCAAAAGCCCGGGACGCAACCACGTTCATAACGGAATGGGGCCGTTATCGGTATCTCAGGGCTCCCCAGGGTTTTCACGCATCCGGGGACGGGTACACGCGCCGGTTCGATGACATCACAGTTGACATGCCTCGAAAGGCCCGGTGCATAGACGACACACTCGTCCTATGGGACAGGTCCTTAGAATTGGCTTTCTGGCATACTGTGGACTATATTACCCATTGTAGTAAAAGTGGGATAGTCTTTAACCCTGACAAATTTCAATTTGCTGACGATGAAGTTGAATTTGCCGGCTTTGTGATAACCTCGGACGGCGTGAAGCCAACTAAAAAAATGACGGAGGCTATTCTCAATTTCCCGACCCCAACGAGCATTACTGGTATCAGGTCCTGGTTTGGTTTAGTTAACCAGGTGTCGTATACATTTGCACAGGCCGATATAATGGCCCCTTTTCGAGAGTTGCTGCGGACAAAGAACCGTAAATTTTACTGGGACGACACATTGAATAGACTTTTCGAAGAGTCAAGGAGGAATATCGTTCAGAAAATCGAAGAAGGGGTGAAAACCTTCGATATGAACAGAGCGACCTGCCTTTCAACCGACTTCAGTAAGGTTGGCATTGGGTATTTTCTGTTCCAGAAGCATTGCCAATGCCCAACGGAATTAGGTCCCAACTGTGGTAAGGACCACTGGAAGATGATTTTGGCCGGGTCTCGCTTCACGAAAGATGCAGAATCTCGTTATTCCCCTATAGAGGGGGAGGCTCTAGCGCTGATTTATGGCTTGGAGTCTTGTAGGATGTTCATCCTGGGATCCCCAGACCTATTGGTCACCGTGGACCACCAGCCCCTAGTGAAAATTTTCTCGGATCAGATCCTGGAGAATATAAAAAATCCCCGCCTGTTCTCATTCAAGGAGCGGTCGTTGATGTACAGGTTCCAGATTAAGCATGTTCCCGGGAAACTCAACGCAGCACCGGACTGCACATCCCGATACCCGGCGCCGTCAAGACACAGCAGACTAAAGGGCACTGACACTTCCCAGCAAATCGAGGGGAGTATACAAGCATCCATCATAGCTGCATACGCACATGACTCCAAGTTCCGAGCGATCACCTGGGATAGGATAGTCGCAGCTGCAGCCACCGATGAGGAGTGCCGAACGTTGGCCTCATACATTCAAGACGGGTTCCCAAGGTCACGCCACGAACTACCACCAGAAATCCGGCAATTCTGACCGATGGCAGACCAACTATATTGTCTGGAAGGGGTACCCATAAAAGGGGACAAAATTTTGATACCAAAACGGCTTAGAGCCGAGGTGTTAGAGGCATTACACTCCGCCCATCAAGGGGCGAATGGTATGTTGGCTAACGCCAGACAACGGTTATTTTGGCCTGGTTTAGACGCCAGCATCCGACAAACAAGGGCGCAATGTCGGAGTTGCAATTCGATCGCCCCATCCCAGCCTAGGGAACCATTAATGCCACCCATAAACCCGGAATTCCCATTTCAAAAGACAGTCACTGACTTGCTAGATATGCACGGGAAAAGTTACATGGTATACGCGGACCGATATACCGGTTGGATTGAGGTCACACCACTACCATCAGGAAGGGCTGCAGCGGTGTGTAACGCCCTGAGGGTTTGGTTTTGCACGTATGGTGCGCCGGAGGAAATATCATCCGATGGAGGGCCACCATTCGATTCACTAGAATACAAATCGTTCCTAGAAGACTGGGGCGTAAAAAGGCGCATATCATCTGCACATTACCCCCAGAGTAATGGCCGAGCTGAACTGGCCGTAAAAACGGCCAAAAGAATGCTGATGGACTGCGTTGATGGCTACGGACACCTACATCATGATCGGGCAGCACGGGCGATGATGACTCATAGGAATACGCCCAGTCAGGACCTTGGATTGTCGCCGGCGGAAATGCTATATGGTCGAACAGTAAGGGGCCATCTCCCCGCACTTCGCAAAAAATACTGCATCCACAAGCGTTGGACGGAGATCAGAGATTTGAGAGAGAGGGCGATGGCGAAAAGGCACGTACTTAACAAAGAACAGTACGACATACACAGCCGCCCCCTCCAACAGCTCCGAGTCGGCGAGTCTGTGCAGGTGCAGAATCAGGAGGGACCAAATCCACGACGATGGGCGAAAACTGGGAGAGTCGTCGAGACAATGGGTAACAGGCAGTACAGGATACGGTTGGATGGTAGCGGCAGGATCACATTACGCAATCGCCGTTTCCTCAGGAAAATCAAACCGGTCATGGATACGCCGGAGTATCCACCCACTCAACAACCCCATCAACCACCTCCCCAAACACCAAGAAGGGAGGACAGCAAACCACCGTGCAACATGCATGAGATGATGGAGGTGGAAGAAGCTGATTGTGACACATCAGAAACAGATATGGAGGTGGACCAAGATCCGATCAACCACAAGCCAATGCAGACGAGTCCGGTCGCACGACGCAGCATGAGGGTAACACGAGCACCAAGGCCACTTTCCCCTCAAATGCAAGGACCAACTCACTACTACACGGAATTCTCCAGTCACATGACCACAAAACGACGGTAGTGTGGTCACATGGTGGGGGGAGGGCATGTAGAGAATAGGAACGACCATTAAGACGGGACACACAAAAGAGTGACACCGTCGTCTGATGAGTAGCATAAATAGAGCACGCACGCACGCACGCACCGGTAGAAAAACTACGACTACGACGATAGTCGACTTGGAAACTTTACAAATGGGATAATGTAGTAATCGTTTATAATGGAGATTTGATAAAGTGTCTTACTGAAGGGGGCGTTATCAGGTATTTGTTTATGTTGGACTTGAAGACATTTTCCTCTTTGCTCCCAGGGGGCTCTCCTCTCCAAGTGACTCTAACTCATCAACTAACAACTGACTCTCAACTGGCTGCCTAAATTTCGACCCCACAGAATCCTATATTGAGAAATCTCCTTTGTTTATGACGTCAGAAGTGTGTTTTCAAACGTGACTAATTTTCACACGGCTTTACATATGCTTGTCCAAACACACTTTTTGCAAACAAAAGAATCCTCAATTCTAATATCTAACCTATTTTTTAACAATATATTTTAATTTGCATTGTTCATTCTTTTAACTGACATATTTAATATTCCGATTTCTAAAAGAATGGACAATCGACTCAGACTGAATTTCTAACATTCTATTTTTCCATTAACTGTAACACTTGCCTACAGTGTTCGATTCTAACCGTATCCTAATATCATTTTCACTTATCTAGTATGTCTTCTTACTTACATGATAAGGGGACAGCCCTTCATGTAATAGCATCTTTTTAACTTACAATTCCTCGAAGTATATTTTCACATATTGTATTGGTATTTCGTTTTCTACAATTTAATCAACCCGAGAAAGTCTTGAAATAGTTACGAAATGTTGTCGAATATATAACTTAGGTTGTTCCGTTTTATCTCGCCATCTCGTATGAATATTATAATATTATGCTCTGTCTTGGTTTTGAGCGATATATATATATATATATATAACTTTTAAAGAACACCGAACAGAGTGCCATAATTAATTGCTGAGGGTTTAGTTTTTTTTTTTTTTAGTTTTAAAATAAATCATTAAAAAGAAATTTTCGACAAGACCAAAATACACTTCTAAAGTATATTTATCCTTAGTAAAAATTAGATAAAGAGGATAAATAAGGGGTGGGACAGAAACAACCTATCAAGGCGTCTTTCAGCCAACCCTTTTCAAGATTAGTTGTTTTCCATGAAACAGTGTTTCGGGGATATATATATATATACACACACACACATATATATATATATATATATATATATATATATATATATATATATATATATATATATATATTCCAAGGTTTTTGTGAGAAACTTCCACTTAGCTTATGGGTCCACATCTGTTTATCAGTCTCCAGGTGTATTTGTACGTAAGTCTATAAACGTGTGTGCGTATTCTGTGTGTATAGGTACGTATAGAAGCCAATGTGGCAGTGTGAGAGTGTACATGCATGTATGTTTACATATTCGAGTGCGTAGGTGGGGTGCGTGGGTGCCTAATTCAATGTTTTATGAAGACTTAGCTTTGAATAGACGCCACACAAGTTGCTGACCATTCCAAGTAAAAAAATATTGGAAGGGCCATATTCAGTTATATATTAACCTTATTGGCTATACCTGTGTCCCTCTTACTGCTAAATTTACGTGCCCTGTACGCATATTCCATTCATTTACACTGCAGAAGACAGAAGGATCAGTAAAAAATTATGTGTTTTGAAAGAAACATTTTCGCGTTTTTTTGAAAGACTTTTTGTATTTCTGCAAGTCAACACAGAGGAAATAAATACAGAAAAGATATAAACATTTACATATTTTTGTATTGCTGTTTTATTCATACACACATGTATATATATATATATATATATATATATATATATATATATATATATATATATATATATATATGTATATATACAAATAAATGACAGAAGTGTATATTCCAAATTACATTATATTGCTCATCTAAAACCTTATTCCTTTAAGTCCGTTGACACTTACAATTCTTGATACTAGCTGTTTCGTAGCGGAAAATCATTAATTTAATTATTATATCAATCAATGGATCTATTTTGCCTTTAACTCCTCAAAAGAAATAGCAACTAGCAATCCACCGAAAGTTCAAAGTGGCATAATGTAAGCAAAAAACAGGGTAAATTCAACTTCTCTTCCAATTTTCGAATTTTGTAATCATGCCCAAATGCATTTTATTTTCTTTTGGTGGATTGATAGTAGCTATTTCTTCTGATGAGTTAGGAGCAAAATAGATTCATTGATTGATATAATAATAAAATGAACGATTTTAGCGCTACGAAACAGTTAATGTCAAGAATTGCCAACGAAATTAAAGGAATAAATTGTAAGACATATGGACTTTTGGCATTTATTTGTTATATGCCCCGTAATTACATTGAGCTTCTTAAATTAAGATTTGCATATATAAAAAGTTCAATATAATGGAAGAAATAATATTTCCAAAGAAATATATATATATATATATATATATACATATATATATATATATATATATATATATATATATATATATATATATAAATTAAGGATTAAGGACTTTCACTTTTATTTGTGTTTCCTTTCCGAATAATAAATGTGTTTAACTCTTGCTAAAGTGTTTCTAAACATACTTTAATAAACCTATCTACTTATAATCTGTAAAACTTATTTGGCATTATTGCGCTTTTACATCTGGTTCAGATTATTTTATAGATATCAGAAACCTAATATCTATATCAGTTTTGAGTTGACTGTATTGCTTCATCATGTAAACCTGATTGTACTATCACATTTTAACTTTAAACTTCTTCCTGGTTTAACTTTTTAAAAATCTTATTTAGATATACTCAAAAAGGAACACATTCCACTCTCTTCTGGAAATGTCCCTATTCATACCCAACTAGAATACATCTATAAATTCATTTAAGCTGTAAATACTTTCCTAAAAACATAAAATGGAAAGCTTACCACTATGAGTTGAACATCAACAAGTCGAAAACATTTGTCTCAGCTGATGCCTCTTCACCAAAATAAAAAAGGACCCCTAGTCAACTCTCATAGAGAACAAAAAAGGTTGACGGATATTTTGCCAAATTCTACGGACCAAAATCCACTGCCCACCACTATCAGAATCCCCACCTTGACACGTATGAAAATTCCATGTTAAATTCAGTAAAGAAAATTAAATTTAAGAAACAAATTTCATCATAATCCAATCACCCGAAAAATTAATAACTTTGCCGATAAACTTACAAACATTAAACATATTTTCATCCCGGCTGACAAAACTAAAAATTGCTAGGAATTACTTCCCTACCTATAAAAAATCATCTATAAGAAACTCAATAAATCTTAAAAAATAGTCTTTCTCAGTACATTAGATTCAATTAATGCGGATGCCAAAAACTTACTTACCTTAATGAACATCCTCCACAACTTCATTGAAATACTTACTCCAGGACTCCCAAAATTCACCCTCAAGACCCATAAACCTAACTTTCATTATGGCCCTTTCATTAGATTAACCTACCCAGCTAGCTCGGGTGTGGGCGCCGTAAGCAAAAAAAAAAAAAAAAAATCCTAGATAGGATCATCTCCTCCATAAGAGAAAAAAATCAGCCCCCCCCCTTTTTGGCTAAACTCTGATTCCGTAATTAATTGTTTCCTTTCCCCTAAAAACAAACATTTACTCAACTTCATACATGCTTATATCGGCCCCTTCTCAACTCTTATTAAGACCAAAATATCTAAACACAATTCTTTCTTTAACAAAACACTAATAATATGCCAAGAACCTCTCTTACTACTTTAATTAAAAAATTAAATCTAATAAAAATAATTTTTAAATTAAATAAACTATCCTAAAAAAAAGTTAAGTCTTACACCCCAGACTCTAAGTCGTGGCATTCTGCACATCTGAAGCTATAACAATAATCACTTCTTCAAAGCAATAATATAATAAACTCTAAAAGCGAACTAGTCTTCTTTTGCAGACATAAGACTAAATTTAAATATGGCCAATTTTTTAATTACTTAACTTTAAATAATTCCCTTAAATCTCATTTCCATCAATTACAGATTTCTTTCTTTCACTTCTTCAGCACTTTATGTTACCCCATTAATTTTTATATTCCCTATCCTCTTCTCTTTCCCATTGATCGGCTGCCCCCCTCCACAGATGCTGCTAGAATGCTTATGCATGTGTACATGTATTTCTTTTATGTGCAGATGAAGATCTGGACATCTTTAATCTGACGTGTATATGCCCTCTAATGCTTGTATCCATGTGTGCATTTGAGTGTGGCTATAAATAGTTATATATACATTTGTAGAGGAGTTTGAGCATAATTATTTTTCTTTCTTCTTTTCTTTCTATGGTTGCACTATAACCGAGCCTGCAAGTGCCAGCCGCCCGCTTCTTCCTCTAATTACCTTTTATTCTTTCCTTAATCCCAACAATCCACTAAAACTCTCAATTAAACTCTCCAATGTTCCAGATAAATTCTTTTTCACAATTACCTATATCCCCCAATTTTTTAGAAAACTTTAAAAAATATATTTTTCTTTATCCTCGTTAACTCTGCCCATAATCTCACTAAACTGTATCCACTGGCCTATTCCCACTGGCCCCCACACTGTCCAAAGTACAATCATTTCCTACTTATTCTTCAAATCGCTTTGTTTTGGTTAAAATCACAAACTGGACTTCATCTGTGCCCATTCACACGGATATTTATTTTTTGGACCTTTTATACACTCCAACAAAATGCATTCGGACAATTATAAACATGGGTATTTTACTTCTACCGATTCCCTGGATTCACCAGATTTTGGACTCAACAATCATGGGAATGCCCTCTCATTTGAAACTATTTTTCCTTTTTACCCCACACCATCTGTTTCATTGTTCTATATTTAATTTTCAGGTGAGTATGACCATTTTCATACTAAGGTTCTTTAAATACTTTCCAGGCATGTTTTATGCATTTTGCTAACTCCTCACCTCTAACGAGAAGGAAAGTATTTCTTCAAAAATCCGCAGATTAAGAACTTTCACCTTTATTTGTGTTTCCTTTCCGAATAATAAATATGTGCTTATCTCTTGTCAAAGTGTTTGTCCACATATTTTATTAAACCTATGTACTTTTATATATTTATATATATATATATATATATATATATATATATATATATAGTTATTTTTTATGTAAATAGTCATATCTTGCTACGATATGCAGACCGTTTCAATCATATTAGATACAATCAGTTAAGAAAAATTAAGGTACAAAAACTGAAAAGGTTTAACACCTTTTCAAATTTTGAAGAGAGAGAATTCGCCATGAATGGCGATGGACGAAATTTAAGTTACGATAAGAACTCAAATTTCGTCGATCGCCACTCATGGCAAATTCTCTCTCTTCAAAATTTGAAAAGGTGTTATAGCTTTTCAGTTTTTGTACCTTAATTTTTCTTGCCTGTTTGCCATAGAGCAGGTGTTCTGAAGTATTTCATTGCCCGTGAGCAATAACAATAGTGTCTGGTTGTGCTGTGTACGAGACATGATTTTTTAAAACCTTTTTAAAAACTCAATTTTACCTGGGACAATTAAATTTGAAAGTATAAAATTTCGTTAGTTCCGAAACTACATTTGATTATTTAGTATATAAAAATAAATAATAAGCTTTCCCTGAAATCTACAATAGTATCAATTGGATTACATTTGGTAAGTGGATAGAGTAGGTCTCTCTAAAAGTTGCATGTGTTTTTTTTTGTTATAGTGTTGTACACCTGAAAACAAAAAAGTTTGTTGGCTGAAATAATTAATTAATAATACAAAATTACACTTGATAATCGTCTATGCTGAATCTAGTATTTCTCCAAACACTAAATGAAGAAGGTGTACGTACTTATAAAGTAGGACAGGGAGAGAAAGAATGAAATTTAGAAAACAAGTAAGAGAGGGAGAGAGAGAAAGAGAGAGGGCGAGAGGGTAGCAGAAAGGTTAAGAGATAAAAGTCTCAATGGAAAATTTTGTACTCGCTTTAAACTTTTCTATTGTATTTCTATGGCCCCAAGCAACGCCGAATAACTCAGGTTGATGATCATAAATGTTTATTATAAGCCCTGACCTAGATAGATAGATAGATAGATAGATAGATAAAGAGTGCGTGTGTGTGTGTGACAGAGAGAGAAAGAGAGAGAGAGAGGTAGAAAGATAAAAGTTTTAATAGAAAAATATAACACTCTCTTTTAACCTTTTTTGACATTATTTCCCTGATCCAGAGCAACGCCAGGTCACCCAGCTTGTTGCTCATAAATATTGATTACAATCCGTAACATGCGGATGTTTTTTAGCGATGAAAGATGTACTAATTCAGAGCACGATCATCATTGATTGATTGAAAAGTTGTGCAAATTCTTCATTTCACAATAAGCATTTCATTACAAAACGACGAGGGGTTGACGTAGTTAAGTCGATATATACGTGTTATAGCGACCATAACATGCTTTAATCGTATCAGTTCCATATGAATGTTTCTATTTACATCCTTTTCAACACAAGAAACGTTAGACACAAAGCCGTAGTGATTGGTTTAATTTATAAATAATTCTACTTCAATGGTCGAGGACTAAAAAGGCGAAGTGCAGCATCAAAATAGTTACTACAATTTGGTCATCGCCAAATTAAACTAAATTGGGAAACCAATGCCAACACAGAATAGAACCGGTTAAAAATGTGTCAATTTGATTAATAATAAGTATTTTTCATTTTAAAATACTATAAATCAACATATAAAAAGAATCGCGATATCAAATAGAATAAATATGCATTGATGAAAATTAATTTCATTCATTAATTTGATCATGCGTCAAAAATATGCGCGCTTGCACGTACACAAATGACCACCCCTGATAACATAAGCAATTATCTTGTTTAGTATCCAGAAAACTAATTGTTTGCAGCAAATTTAAACGCGATGTCTGTTTTCAGCATACCCCAAAACCCTTGAAAGCCGTAATTTTAAAGATGATTGTTACAGTAGAAAGGAAGTAAAAATTTACCAAATAAAGATTTCAGGCAACCCAAAAAGTAAAAAAAAATATATATATATCATAAGATGGCCAGAAATTTGGTGCTGTATTTATGGTAAATTTGTACAGAAAAGTGAACGCCACTTCTTGAAAATGTAATTTCTTCATATGAAACTATTTCTCTGTTCCATTTCTTAATGTTATATTCGTTTTCAGCACCTTCAAAAACCTACAAAGTCGTCATTTTTTTCTTTCGTTTATCGGGAACAAAACTTTTAATTACCTGAGCTTGTTTTTCATAACTGTGGAATGTGATATGTCCGGGCTGTTTTCCAGCCGACTATACCATAGTCATTTCTAATTTCACTATCAATAATTTGTTGTTGAGACGGTCTCTTAAGTAATCAAGTTCTGCTCGGATCCAATTAATCGTCTGAAATACTCATTATGTTAGGTTCACATCTACTTAAAAAAGCCATAAAGATAAAGAATGGCTTTTGGGCTTGATGAGCGGTAGATCGCTAGAAAAAAACTTAGTATCTTTCTTCAACAATATTTTTAAATGCTAGATAATGATGACAAAAAAAGCAACAGAAACCAAAACATATTTTCCATGTCAAAATGACGTCGTACAGTGGACCCCGTCCTCGATGTCCAAACGTTCATCAATGTGGAAGAGCTGTTAGTAAAGAAGTAGTGTTGAAGCTATATAGCTTCCATTGCATTCGAAAAATTCCAGTAAATCGTCTCTGTATACGCGATATGCAGACAAGGGCCTGTCTGGAGCCTTGCCGAAAATCCATTGTTTAAACACGTATTAAAATGGTAATGATGTAGAAGCAGTACGAGGATCTCTAACCCTTCAGTCACCTCTGCCTAAAACACGCATATAGCTGCTTTAGTTTAAAAAAAAAACTCTATTCAATTTCTCCTTATAGACATTCCGAATAAACCAACATACTATCTTTATTTGCATATAATCGTCTAATACATTAGAATCTCGATCTGGGAGCAAATACAATTTTACAAAAAAGTCAGATATCTATGAACCTTCTACAGTCATACACATCTGCTGATAACCGGGTCCAGGCTGTGCTGCCCTATACACCTGCCGGGCCAGACCCTGGATGTTCCAGAGCCTCTATTGCCATTGATGCCCATATCCGCATCAGTCCTAATTGTGTGTCCGTTTGCCGTTTTAGGCTACAGCCTTTTTGTTATCAAGATACACACTGATGGTAAAATGTGTATTCCATTACATATCAAGTAATGCCTGTGCTTGAAGCTTTTTATAGTGAGGAAAAACTTTGCACCGAGACAATTCCACTCTCTAACCAACTGCTACACTGAACCAAAAAGAAGGGCAAATCATTGGATGCAGCAGTCCCCGCAGGTTTTATATCAGAGTTTTCCTTCTCCTTGAGCGTGCCTTCACCACGGTTTATGGAGCTATCTCCACCCAACATGCCATTTGATCCATGACTGGGACTTAGGTTGATGGGTACTAGAGCATATTCCATACGCCGGTGGATCATATATGCCGCAGCTTACAGGGCCTAAGCTCCTCTGGAGGTTTCTGTTAGGGTTACCTCACCCTTAACATTTGGTAAAGACCCTTGGCCCACAAGGCAGTGGAGGTCCATTTATACGGCGCTGGACACTCGCTGTTCATCAGAATATATATATATATATATATATATATATATATATATATATATATATATATATATATATATATATCTACTAGCAGTTTACCCGGCTTTGCTCGGCCACTATGTACTGCTCCTAACTTGCCCTATGTGGTAATACTCTTTATGTAAAATTTCAAATGTTAGGCCAAGAATTGTCTGAGTAGTTAAGTTGAGACAGCAGAGGTAATTTTTTTTTAAATTTTGACCCCCAATTTTGACCCCCAATTTTGACTCTTAAACATTTATTGTTTTAATCGCAAATCGACGTAAAAGGTTTAACCCGTGTCCAAGTTACCTAGATCTAAAATTTCAAGTCTTCACACCCAGAATTTGTGAAGGAGTTTGGTAAAATCTCAAAGATCAACTCTTTCAACTTTGCCTTTTTGGCAGTTAAATTCTCGCTCCAAAACCGATTAAAATGTTTGTCGCATGTCTGAATACCCGTTATGTAAATTTTCAAATGTTTAGAACAAAAATTGGTTAAGTAATTTGCTAGAGACCGCAAAAGTCAAATTGTTTGAATTTTAACACCTTGGTAGCTCAAATTTCCGACGCAAACTGATTAAAAAGCTTGCTCTATCTCTGGATACCTTTTTATGTAAAATTTAATTTTTTTGGACCAGAAATTGGCTAAGTAATTTGGTAGAGACTGCTCAGATCAAACTTTTTTAAATTTTGACCCTAATTTGACACGTTAACAGTTATTGTTTCGGATTCTAATCAAATTAAAGAGTTGGATCTATGTTTAAGTATCCTACATTTAAAATTTCAAGTGGTACACATACATATTCATATGAAGATACATGTACGTGCGAGCATTATTGGGTTTATGTATATATCCTTATATGTCTTTATGTATATGTTTCTATGTGCGCGTGTATGGATTATGTACTCATGGGTCGTGTGTATATACATGGATATATATTTGTATATCTATATCTATGCGCACATATATGTGTATGCGTGCATCTGGGTGTTAGTGTCTGTATATATATGTATATCTATGTGTATGCATGGGTGAACGTATGTATATAGGTATAGCTATATCTGAGTTTGTATGCATATATGTGTTTGAATGTATACATATGCCTATATCCACAATACATTTGACACTGAAAATAAAGTTAAGCATAACCACTACCCAAAGCACCATGTTAGGAGCCAACCCCATATATATATGAACTTAACGGAACTACAAGAACCCCTGACTCATTATAACTTAACCACCACTCTCATAATCTTTAACTGCTAAACCTTTATACCCCCGTTTTTAATTTTATCTAGACACTATAATTTAATCCCTATCCAATAAGCAAAGCAAATCAATACAGACTCCTAAATATTAAACCAACAACATATATTCTGAACATATCTTACACTGCGTCTACGTAACCTCGCATTATTAACTACACCCGTTTATTTATTTATTTTTTATTTATTTATCTTAACTTTACTTTATTTACTTAGTATAAATATACACATATCTGCACGCACACACACACACATACACACACACACATATATATGTCTATTTATATATCTGTATATTTTTATTTTAATGAATATGTATATTTATATAATTGTATATACGTGTATATGGGTACATGAGTATGCATGTATGTACATCTACTTCTTACTGGAGATCTATATCTCCACGTATATGTATATATGTAGGTACATATATATATATATATATATATATATATATATATATATATATATATATATATATATATATACAGGGTGACCTCCAAAAAACAGATGACATTCAATTGTTTTTCTGGGCATTTTACAGTCAAGGGAGAAAAAAAGGCCAAATACGCTATGTGATGTTTTTTATATAATAAACTAGTTATGAACAAAGTTTCATTTCATTCGGACAAAACATTAAGAAACGGGGCCTAATTACAGTTGGAGCCCATTTTTTGTCACCCTGCGTATGTATCTGTGTATAGGAGTTGTGTGTATGTGTTTGTATGTCTGCATAAATGCATGTATGTCTGCATATGCAGTGTTTATATATATATATATATATATATATATATATATATGGGTATGTGCGTATGTGTCTGTATGTGGATGTGTAGAAATGTACATATATATGTGTCTGCATGTATGCGTATTTGCGCGTGCGTTGGCGTATATATAAACCCTTAACTACCTAAAAACAACTCATTGTCAACTGAAATGAACGAGTCGACTTTTACTTGTCAAACCCATATGACACTTGCACAAACCCTTTGTCTCTCTCTCTCTCTTTCTCCCCCCCCTCCCATATCTCTCTCATCTATTTCATATACCTGGCTAAACAAACGAAAAGCAGTCCAAACCTAAAAATTGAAATTCTTCCCTCTCCTCTCCTTACCTCCCTTTTTTACAATCCTCTCCCCCTCCCTATATCCATATATCTCCACTCACGCCTACCTGAATCTGCTACCTCCCCACATACACTACAATCTAATGTATTTTAATCTTTAAAACTTAAATATTGTCAATATCCGTCTCCCTTCCCGTTATTATCTCTTACCGCGTTTTTTTCTCGTATTTCCTCTAAAGCACTTCTTCTAAATACTAACAACTATTTCTGTAAGGTCCAACGAGGCTGTTGGATCGTAAACATGGTCCAACATCCGAAACATATGTAACCAAATAGATAAAACGGTAATAAAAAAATAAAACGCATATCTGCTCTGCAATAGCATTGAGCACTCTCTTCAGGTTTTTACTAATTATCAGTTTTACTATATATATATATATATATATATATATATATATATATATATATATATAGTATGGATTAAAAAATCACTTGGGGTCATCAGCTAGAATCGAAACCGAAACGTTAAGAGCTTTAGCCTCGTTCGCTACAACTTGCGCGAACCCGACAAATAAATACACAAGTTATAAAATTAAAACACGTTTAGCTATGCTTAGTTTACGTATGTGCAAACTAATATAAGTCTCGGCAAGTTGAAATGGACAGTTTGCGTTTCAACCTGCTAATTTTTGCACGCGTTATTCATCCGCTCAAACAAAGATCTTACTCGTTATAAACCACTCTTAGTGTATGATTAAATTCCTGTTAACTTCCGTGTTATATGATTAGTAGTTTAAGAGTTTAGCGGTTAAATACCTACACACGGACAGGCACTCTTACATACATATACTGATTTATTTATATAGATTAAAGACAAAAGGAAAAAAGAAAATATGTTTAAATTCCGACTGCGCCACTATTGTAAAATCGGGAATAAAAAAGAATTTCTGGCTAGAATTAACCCTGTTCTGTTTTTATTAACGAAGGAATAATCGAACAAAATTTCGACTGCGCTACTATTGAAAAATGGAGCAATAATTTACAACAAAAAAATCATGCTACTGCAAAATTAAACGAGAATTATTAAAAAAGCAACTCTTGTACTTACTTCGAAATATCTGCATTTTAATTGAAATTGGTCGAACCGATATAAATTCTTGACTTGTGTTTGTGCAATTCGACGCGTTTTTTTTTTTTTTGTTGTTTTTTTTCTGAAAGATTTCTTTCTTTTATATTCATAATGATGAGGTAAGATGTCATTGGAAGGAAAAAGGAGAGAAAAGCAAGTGTTTCTTGTTAAGCTCCAGCTCCACCCATTTGTAATGGGTCGGCCATTAATGACGGCCTTCTTAATTTGCCACACGTTTCATTTTTTTTCTTTTAAACAGATCTTTCTTTAATCCTTTTTATTTTTAAAAGTTCAAAACCGCTTATATTGATTACATTTAGAAGAAAAAACAAGAACAGGAAAAAGGCGACAGAAGTAAGACTCACAATTGGATCGTTACTGAAATTGAATCGATGTGAGGGGGTGTGATGCAATTTTTTGACCATTATTCCGCCAAGGTACATTAAAAAAAAAAAATTGATTCTTCGTCTTCTTTGGGTTTTGTGTTTCTACATTTTTGGACGCGTAGAGCGATAATGTTATCAAAAAACTATCCTCCGAGGCAATATTGCCTCTTTTTTGTGTAGAAGAGATAACATATTAGGTTGAAAAGGAAGTCATTGCGGAATTGTAATTTTGATTTCAAATGATGTATTTTCAAATAAGTTTTCCTTTTACTTTACATATCATTTTAAATAACGTTTTCTTATCTATCCAATCGTTTAAATTACGATGGTCAGATACTACTCCCAAACTGTTTTCAATACTATTCTCTCGAAATCAATTGTTTCCTTTTACTTTATATATCATTTTAAATAACATTTTCTTATCTATCCAATCGTTTAAATTACGATGGTCAGATACTACTCCCAAACTGTTTTCAATACTATTCTCTCGAAATCAATTGTTTCCTTTTACTTTATATATCATTTTAAATAACATTTTCTTATCTATCCAATCGTTTAAATTACGATGGTCAGATACTACCCCCAAACTGTTTTCAATACTATTCTCTCGAAATCAATTGTTTCCTTTTACTTTATATATCATTTTAAATAACGTTTTCTTATCTATCCAATCGTTTAAATTACGATGGTCAGATACTACTCCCAAACTGTTTTCAATACTATTCTCTCGAAATCAATTGTTTCCTTTTACTTTATATATCATTTTAAATAACATTTTCTTATCTATCCAATCGTTTAAATTACGATGGTCAGATACTACCCCCAAACTGTTTTCAATACTATTCTCTCGAAATCAATTGTTTCCTTTTACTTTATATATCATTTAAAATAACATTTTCTTATCTATCCAATCGTTTAAATTACGATGGTCAGATACTACTCCCAAACTGTTTTCAATACTATTCTCTCGAAATCAATTGTTTCCTTTTACTTTATATATCATTTTAAATAACATTTTCTTATCTATCCAATCGTTTAAATTACGATGGTCAGATACTACTCCCAAACTGTTTTCAATACTATTCTCTCGAAATCAATTGTTTTCTTAGCAAAACAATGTTTTGCACATATTATTAGCAATCCCAAATCCACTAAATGAAGCTATACCTAAATGGAGTCAGTAAGGCAACTGAGTATTACCCCGGATTGATAACATAATATAGGCTCTTATTTTGCTCTATTATAACTGTTATTAATGTAAAATCCGATGACCGCATGTGGTTGGATCATCCTTGGTTAGTACGGATGAAGTAATATTTATTCTTTAGTCATAAAACGTCTTGCAAGGCATTATCTCCTTAGATTTATTATTAGAAAAACTGATATGCTTTATTATTATTATTATTATTATTATTATTATTATTATTATTATTATTATTATTATGATGATGATGATGATGATGATTATTATTATTATTATTATTATTATTATTATTATTGTTGTTATTGTTATTGTTATTGTTATTATTATTATTATTATTATTATTATTATTATTAGAGAAACTTTATATATTACTAGTGGGGGTACCCGGTGTTACCCGGGTGTGTGTAGGTGGTGTAGTAAGGAACCCCAGAGGAAATTAAAAAAGTGGTGGTAGCGGGGGCACAAAACAACAGTAGGCTGTTTGGGTGGAAAGAGATGTTGTTAAAAATGTAGTAGAAGGCAGAGAGGCTCAAACCTGTAACGCGAAGGAGGGAAAAACTCAACGCGTTAGCCGATGCGTCCATGGCGCAAGCAGAATTCGCGAACGTTTAAATTAAGCGTAGTCAATTCATCGGAGACGATGACTTGCGAAAATATCGACAAAAGAAACGACCCCTCCTTGTAAAAAATGGCCGAGTTGAGGGTGACAGAATGAATGTTTTTGGCAATTTTTTTTATATTTGTCGTCTGAAAGACCGAGCTTCAAAACGATTCCAATCTCCTGAGGCTCCTTCGCCTCTCTCGAAAGTTTTTGCGAGACATACAAACACACACACACACACACACACACACACACACACACACACACACACACACACACACACACACACACACACACACACACACACACTTTGCCTTTTCTATATTATATTAGATGTATTTTTTACACACTCCAGTTAAAATCGTTTAAATACTTGTTGTGTGAGCGAGTCGTGTCCCTTAAGAGGATTGCTTATTAACAGCTCTAATTAAATAAATATAGTCGGTGACACAGTATCACGAAATAAACAACAAAACAGCTTAAACAAAAACAACAAAATAATTTATTTGGACAGTAGATAGGTGAAAGTTGAAAGAGGAATGTGTTTGACTTAAGAAAAAAAGACATAGAAAATTATTTGGGTGTCTTAGTCAAGCGTCCATTCTTTGTGGGGTTCCAGGTTTGCTAAGTTTTATCTCCACAGAAAATCGTCTATGGTGCTGTGTCCAGTGGACAGGGACAAACGGAGAGAGGTGTCTTTTTCGCTACTTACTGGGTCTTCTTTGCGGACTGATCGAGGTTTCCAAAGAAAATGTCCCTAAGGAGACAAATGAATTGATTCGATTTCCCAGCTAATAGGTCAGTGTGTCTTCGAATAACTTAACAGTGATGGGCTTTGATTGATAAGAAAAAATAGATTTTATTTGTAACTACTACATCACCTCCTGTGTTCTTTACTGCATCCAAGTAAAGATTACTTATTAACTTGTTGAACGATGGAATACTAACCCTTTTTATTTTAATATATATATATAATTATTTTTTTATCAACTCAAGGTAGCTTATTATCATCTTTATGTTAACCCAACCTAGCTTATTTACAAGTGGTGTATTATTGTGTTTATATAAATGTGTATATGTCTGTCTAGTGTATAGAAAGTATACATATTTCTGTAATCCATGCTCGTATATCGCTTAGTGGTTAGAACTATAAGGACAGTTCATTTTCTTTGTAGTTAGGGTGTGTGTACGTATCGATCTGTTACGTATATATTTAATACCTTTTCTATTTGTATGTGGGTGTTTTCACATATACACGACAATAACGAAAAAGACAAATGACGAATAACATCCTTGTCTGCTTCACACCCGGCATTATCACATACCTTTTCATTGGCTCCCTCTCCTCTGGCGCAGCTACCTTAAATGAAAGCATCTTGCGAATAGAATGCCAAACGCTGAATTATCATTTCCAGACCGTTATTTTAAAATGTTCCATGTCTCAGAGCTTGCAACTCTTAATCTTCACTCTTACATCTTCCTTAGTTGGTTAGTACATGCTTCTATCGGGCCACAAAGGCAACTCCTGTCTGCTGTCTAACCCAACTCTAACTGCCGACTCTTCCTTTCAACTTTCTGTTACAGACTGACTTTCAATTACATCGTCCTTAGTTTGTTAGTAGATGCTTCTATCGTGTCACAGAGGCAACTCATGTTCGTTGATTAACCCAGTAGTTAGCTAACCGCCATCTCTTCTCTTAAACTTTCCGTTACAGACTAGCATTTAATTTTGATTTCTTCCGGCTAACGTGTCCCTTAAGTTATGTTTTTCCTTCTATTTATAACATTTTTTAATCAGCAAAAATTCTACAGTTGAACATTTAACGTAAATATTTTACTGACATTATTTTCTTTTAAAATAATTTTTCTGAATATCTTTTTACAATAGTAGGCCCAACTTTAAAACGAGAGATAGAGATTGCTTGTTTTTGTTCTCATTACAATTAAAACCCTTGTCTTGTTATGTCTGAGGTGTGCTGTTGTTGTTGTTAACGTAAGCTTTTTCAGCGCGTGTTCGCCTTATATACATACAAACAAACAAACAAACAAACATACATGCATACATACGTATATATATATATATATATATATATATATATATATATATATATATATATATATATATATATATATAATTACTTCATTTAATTACATAAGTTAACATACGAAGACATAATTTTATGCGTAAATCTTTCAGTATTTACTTAAAGAGTGCTCAATATATAGGTAGAGCCAGGTAGTAATTTATGAAAATATATATGGCAATCAAGCTACACAGAATATTTCACGTTTCATTCTCGTGAGAATTCGTCAGGCTTATGCTTAATTGCCATATATATTTTCATAAATTACTATATATATATATGTGTGTGTGTGTGTGTGTGTGTGTGTGTGTGTGTGTGTGTGTGTGTGTGACTGTGTGTTCACAAAAAAAAAGACATTTTCTGGTGGCTTCCTTTTCGAAATCTCTCGATTACTGGAGCACTTCTGTAATGGCGTACCTGTGAATAAAAAGCTGCCTCAAATACTCTAATTATTTATCTTCCGATCTCGGTACTCATACAGGACAGCTTCCTCTCAGCTCCAACCTTTTAATAGAGGTTATCATCCTACCCGTAGTCCTTTATGAACATGTTCCAACTAAGATCTTTAGACCAGTCGGTTGTCTCAGTAAATGTCCTTTCGCTATGGCCTACTGTGATAGCTTCCGAACATTTATATAAGATTTTCCCCTGCATTCCATTTTTGAAATAAATCTATCCGCTATAGTATCAGACTTAACGGAATGGTTAATTGTAGGTATAGACCGCTTCATACACTCCAAGAAATCCCAACAAAACCAAACAGATAACGGTTGTTCTCTCCGGAATGTGTCGCTGTCATTACACACAGAAACCATTTTTTTCATTGCTTTCAACAAAATAGATGTAGTACGACTAAAGCTGCGTTTAGGTCTGCCAGCAATCACTGTAAAATAGTAATACAGAACACAAGAGAGTCGTATGCTCAGTCCGTCGAGTCAGAAGATACTTAGCAACGACTCGAATTTTGACGGATAGCAAACAGGGACCTGTACAGAGGGGTGTCCTCTATCCCAACGATTATGAAATCTTGGCAGCATTTGACAATAAAACTCTTTGCTAAGAACTTTGCAACAAATTTTACCCTTTGCGATCAGAGTAGCATAACACCCAGTATTAACCCCATGTGACTGAAAACACATTATGTGACACAGAAAAATATCTGTCCGTAATGTAGTCAAGCTTATCATAAACCTTTGCTCTAGTAAAACTACTAACCCTAAGGATTCAAATAATCCAAATGTTTCAACCAGAACCAGCTTCGGTACTTACAAAGCTGCTTAAATGTTGTCTTTAGAAGAACTACTTCCCAACACACTGGAAAACTTCATTAATTCGCCCCGTATTTTAAAATTCAAGAAAGCGATTATCTCTCTCTCAATATAGGCCAATCAATCTCATGTAGGTCATGAGTAAGCTGCTGGATTCTGTGTTAAATAGAGGAGTAGTCAACCATTTCAGTAAAATTAACCTACTCAGCGACATGCAATATGGCTTCCGTTCTGCTATATCTACATCTGATGTACTAACTGTAATATCACATTAGTTAGTATTAGTGAATATCTCGATGGGAAATTCGTTTCTGGAACAATTGCTTTTGACATATTAAAGGTTATTTATAGAGTGTGGCATAAAGGTTTGCTTCACAAGATCTCCAATTACAGAATTGCTAGAAATTTCCTCTCAGTTTTTAAACAATAAACATAATATTGACAAGACATGAAGCATATCCAAGACGAGAACCATTCATTTCAATTGGGGTGTCATGGGGGTCGAAGCGATTATGATGAAAGGAGAGAAGGTTGGTTTTCAATGCATTAAAATTAACCAGCCACCTTTTTTCCTTGCACCATGTTTTCAATACCAGAAAAAAGAAAGAATCAGAAAGATCTTGGTCATTGCCGGTTTTTGAAGTGTTGCCATATTTTTTGGTATCGTTTGCATAATGCCTATGAATGATCTAAGAATGTGATTTGGAAGATCATTGATGAAGATTAGGAAGAGAGTTGGGCCCCAAAATGGTATCCTTAATATTTGACAATAAAAAAAGAAGATTGTCTTTATCAGGTAAGAAACAAAATTTTACAAGAATGGTGACGCAGAAGAATACAACTGAAACGTTTTTTATTTTGAAAAGAATTTAAAAGTTTCACAGCAATTACATTGGCGTATGTTGTCGCGTGTTGCCAACTTCTAACTCCATCTTTTAGCACTGCACATGCACTTCTTATACACGTCATGACATTTATTTCCTAAGGCATTTAGACAGTAAAGGCCGGCACAGCAATTTTCTTTATCGTGATGGCACCATTTAAAGAATGAAATGCACTGGAAATAGAAAAAAGATAATCACGAAAATTGTAGCATACAAGCCATAAAAACAAACGAAATTACGTGGTGCCACCAATAAGTTTCCAAACATTTGTCGTATGGGTACTGTACTATTTATTAAGTAAATGAATATTAATAATAATAGTAATGAAACTGATTAAAATTGAGGACTGTTCCGAGGGACAACTTTTAAATGAGCACAACTACTTGGCTCACAGCCATGAAGTATTATTCTCAGCAGTGGCGAAAGAGGAAGAACTAAATAAAAATGACTGAGAGATAAGTAGAAATGCAAGGAAAGAATCGAAGCAGAAGAGTTGACTGAGTTGGTAAGAATGAAACTTATTTGTCAGTTTAAGCGAGGTACTAAGGCACTAAAATGTCAGGACGTGGAATTTTCTGTCAATGGTGACTTGAAAAAAGAGACGGAAAATCGTATTTGCTGCTCAGGAGTAAACACTAAATGCTAATGCAATCAATAGAAACATCTTTGGAATGGGTTGTTCTAAGTGCGGGCTGTGTGGTTTAAGTCTTCAAACAGTGCCACACATTGTTAGTGCCTGTTCTACACTTGCTCAAAAGGAGTGCAAAGTATGTGCTAATCTGCATTGGAGTTTCTGAATTTTGGAATTATCAGAAACTGGTGGGAGATTGCTAGGTTGTGGAATAAGAAAACTCTCATCATTCCAATCATCATGGGTACACTTAATTCAATTCCAGACGATCTCGAGAAACAATTGAACACTTTGGAAATCAAGTACAACATATTTGTACTTCAGAAGTAATTTCTGCGTGGCAAAGAAAATATCCTACGCCTTCCATCTAAGTGACTTCTTGGCAATGTTCATTCGCTTTGGTGCAAAAGCATGCTATTGAGTGAAAGATTGGTGTAAAGCAACAACATCGCAACAGTTCACTAGCCGGCGACTTCACCCCACGGAAACGGTTTACGTATACTTAGCCGATTTACGGAAGTTAGCTGTACCGTTTATAATGCTCAACGATAGAATATTAAGCTATACCTTTTTAATCATAGTAGGCTTACCTGAGTATGTAAGTAGAATGTTGCGAGCATCGTCATAGAATTAACGAATTAACAACGAATGAGTTGTTGGTACAAACTCGAAACATCTTTAAGAAACCGGAAGCAATTGCAGCAGCAGACAGCACCTGTCATGACGCATCTGGACTTTACGAGACAATTTGGGGGGATTTCCCCCAGCTAGCGATAAGCGCAAGCGCTCAGTGTGCTATAAATGTGAGGTACGTAATCATTTTGCTAAAGAGTGCTGGAGTCGAAATGTTATGGAGTGTTTATTCACGAACACACAAAACAGAACGATGTGATCGCTGCAAGGAGTTGGATAACCTATCTCGCAAATTGTTTCCAAACAATATTAGAAACAGAGCATTGTCGCCCTCCTTGCCTCTTGCCAAACAATAAATACCGAATCTCCTGTTGATTGCGTAAAAAATTGATGATATGCAGTGTTCAGCATTCGGAAACACGAGATGTTCCCGGTCTGTAGTTAACACAGATCGCTGTCAGAGTGGAGAAAACAATAACTGAGGTCTATGACGATTAATGACTTTTCTCAAATATGTTTTAATGTAATGGCTCTCACGATATGTACTGATAAAGGTAATTCAGCTAGTTGGCGTTCTAATGATGCAAGTAAGACCTCTAAGTATTTCAAATATATCCGCCTTTATTATACCTTTTCTAATTCAGAGACGATGAAGATTACACACTATTTGAGGATTATTCTGATCCCCTACTGCCCCTTCAAATGAGCATAGAAACATTACCAACAGAACCAGAAGGGGGGATAATGGAACATACAAGTGGTGATGACAATAGTAATTAGGAAGATGGAAACGAAGAAGTAACACCTCTGATTCTTCGAAAAAGTATTTGACAAAAACGGATAACATCATCAGACGGGAGTGTAGAGAAAATCGTAACTTATTGGCTAGCATGTGTGCTTGCTTCAAAGGATCAGTCGTGTAAAAAAAGAAAGAAAAGCTAAAATGACGCCACTCAGTTGAGTTTATGGTTGAGGGTCACGGGAGCAACGCCGTTTCTGTGCAAACGAGACAGGTGAATAAAAACGGACGTGGAATTAACAGAGGAACGAGTTGGAAAACAGGCGTGTGCTACGTAGTTAGGCGTGTGCTACGTAGTTAGACGTGTGCCAGTGAACTTGAAAGAGTGCCGAGTTTTGGAGTTCAAAATTTGGACAACAAAGTGTCGAGTTTTGAAGTTGGAAGTTTTGACAACAAAGTGTCGAGTATTGGAGTTGGACGTTTACACAACGGAGTATCAAGTTGGATGTTTTGACAACACTGACAAGTTTTGAAGTTGTGATGTTTTGAAGTTGTGATGCTTTTACAGCAATGTATCGAATTTACCAGAGACATTCAACCGAAGAACTACACCGATACAGAAATGTATTGAAAACAAAACTGACTCCAGTATCTACAGGCATATTACCTGCTTATGAATCATACGGAAAATCCTTACAGAACAACTATAAAGAACAAATTTACCACTCTCCTAACAACTGTTGATAATTTATTTATTTAGGGATTGTTATCCTCATCTTCATAGTTGTTCGTGTTTCAGCAGGTTTCAGCTAACTATTCCTCTGGCTTGCCTTGGATATGAATTAAAACCGCTGTCTTCGGACAATACAACTGGACCCGTGGTGAGATAACAACGCCAACTGCAGCAGGCAGTAATTACTAAGGATACAGTTAAGAGACTCAGCATTCCTATCCCGTTGCGGGTAACCCTCTGAAGAATACTAGCGCAATAGTTGCCCGAAACGTGGTGAAACAAGAACAACTTCGCAAATAAATAAATAAATAAATAAATAAATATACAAATTACTCGTCTAAAAGTATTCCAATAAAAAAGAAGAAATAACAGCAACCCATGCGCTAGGAAACAAATATTGTCAAGAATTGTAAATGTCAACTGAATCAAAAGAATAAATTATAAAATGGTAAACATCATAGACTTTGGGATATAGTATTTTGTCATTTATTCACTATATATACCTTTGCAGTCTCTTGCAATCTATTAAGCCAATTTCGGGTCGAAACATTTAAAATTTTACATAAAGTGTATTCAAATATGCAGCAAGCTTTTTAATCAGTTTCCGATCGAAAATTTGGCTGAGAAAAGGTCAGAGTTTTAAGAGTTGACCTTTGCAGACATTACCAAACTTCTCCACCAATTTTGGGTCGTAACACTTGAAAGTTTAGATGTAGGTTACTTGGACATGGATCAAACATTTTAATTCAATTTGAGACCAAAACAATAAATGTTGAGGGATCAAAATTGGGTTCAAAGTTAAAAAAAATATTGGCGTCTGAGGTTTCTACCAACTTTTCTCTATGGTAGTTAAGGAAGCCTATTATATAGAAACGCATTACTGTACATGTTCACGCTTTTTAATATATACATATGCACATAAAGTTTTGAACAGTACATAGGGACCTAGCCAAGCCGGGCGGAACTGCTAATATATATATATATATATATATATATATATATATATATATATATATATATATATATATATGCTATTATGCTGTATGGGTTTTGTAGTTACTATAAGGAATATGATAATGTATTATATTTATTAAAAATTAAATTTATTGCGCAATTGTACGAGTTTATATAAATATCTTTGCAATGTATATAGATAACTAATGAGTGGGAAAATTGGCAAAGCATATTTTTTATTTAAAATCGAGTGAGTACATTATTAATTATTGTAAGAATGTAGGTATTTTCTATTTTATGTAACTAATTTTCAACACCCATACCCAACAATACAAGTAAAACTAATAAAATGAAATTAATTCATCGCAATTTTTACTCGATATTGAAGTAAAAATATTCGGGTTCACATCGCATGTGTACATTCTTTATTTTACACTTCATAAAACGGAGGATATTTAATCTGAAATAAACATGACATAAACAATGAGAATATAATATTGCGTCACAGATAAACGAAAAACAGCTCTTATAAAACATTCACAATATAGGGAAACAAACTTCGTATAAATGTATATCATATATTTAAAAAAAAATTTTTTGTGAAATATAACAGTGAATTTTTTTTACCTTTGGCTTGACATTTTATGAAAAATACATATGTAGATATGTATACACAGAAAAAAAAATTATCATTTTAGCAGACAACACGTAAAATAATTACATTTTTACGGAAGTCGTTAATTGACAGAATTTCCTTATTTGTTTATAGTTAATATCGTAATTTATACCCGGAAAAGGTAATATTTAAATCATTTTTGTTAACTTAATCTTTATTCTAGAAAATATCAATTTTCATTTCTGAAGCAGAACCTTTTTTAAAGCTTTACTAAATCCTTAAATTAACTTTCGGAAACTTATTTTGAATTTAAATCTTTTGTATGGAGTTATAAACTAAAAATCACAATTTTAATTACTATTAACAGATTGTATAACATGCCGTACACAAGGAAATTTAGTTAACTCTTAAATTATAATTGTTTCAGTTACTTGATTTAGAAATTATATTTTTGTTCTGACAAAAGACACGAGTAACGCTACTATTTCTATCAGGGACGCGCGGACAGATTACTGCGCCATTGCCCTTCTGTAGAAAAATTATCTACGCTCGATTTCTAAATATATATTTGTTTATTATTCAATATTCAAAAACGGCATTAATTTAAAAAAAAATTATTATTAACAGTACGATTGTCTCTTTATTTAAAATCAGTTTTAACACCGAATCTTCCACATTTTTTTCAGGAACCTTGAAAAATTCAATCATTAAAATATGAGAAATTATTTCGGAAATCGTTTAAAATTACACAGGTATAAACTACCAAATGTACATAATAAATAATTCTTAAGAATTTTATAAAACTAAATTAACTTTCGTATATTTTCTAAGTTCTATTTGTGGAGAAATCGAAAAAAAAAGCCGTAAATATCAGCAACGTTTGCAACCCCAAATGAAATATTATTTCATCGTTTCCGTGTATTTTAATAATAATAAAAAAAAGATCCCGTTAGGGGGCGAAAATATGATAATTTTTTGGTATATCATTTTATTTCCGTTTATATATAGTTCATCTTTTTTTTTTTTAATAATTCTGTAAAAAATTAACGAAATTGTGAAATTCTTTGATTATCAAAGACTTTTTAAAATTGCGTTGTTTTCATTGTTTATGCCAAAATATGTAGAAAAATTATGCGGTTCCAATTTTCCCGTTTTTAATTTTGGGAAATTCTTAGAAAGTTGATCGGTTTTCCGAAGAGTAAAACATATAAGATTTTTAAGAATCTTTCTTCTAGAGAATACTGTAAAAAATATAATTAATCAATTTCTTTTTTTAAATTTTCTCTGTTATCATTTGTTATGGGGGTCCAAAATCCTGCCTTTAATATGGTCATACTTATAACAATGTAATCAAATAATGGCTGTATTTGGAAATCCTATAATTGATACTCGAATGGATATTGTTACCGATCTCTTGGTCCTGTTACTCTGGTTTGCTTCGTAGAGGCCGTGAAAAGCAAATACATTCTCCATTATAATAAAAACAGAAATGAGCAGCCACATGCAACAATTCAGGGCTGGAAAATAACAAAACAGAAAAGAGATGTCACGTATAATAACAACAATTGTAAGAATGATTTCTCATGCGTTTTGTTCTTTCATCGAAAGTTGTTTATTATATTTGAAAGGAAACATCTTTTGTAAAAACTGCGCAGAGCACCCTTTTGTACTTTGAAAGCGTATACAAGGGGCGCGCAATAATTAATGCTCTGACCCACTTCCCATAGCAGTAGAGCAACGAAACTTGGCACAGTTATTAGTATTTCTCTACACAGGAACCACGCAGGGTTATGCATTTCTTTCATCATTTGATGTAGCTCTGGAGACCATTTTTGTAGAACACCCTAGGTTGATCTTCCAACCAGGACGTGACTTCAGAAATTAAGGCTGCACCATCTGGGAAACGCTTTCCTTTCAAAAACAACTTCATGGCTGGGAAGAGGTGAAAGTCAGAGAGTGCAAGGTCAGGAGAGTAGAGAGGATGGATAAGATTTCATAACAACACGCCTGTGCTTCTGATCTGGCGACATGCGAGTTGTGGACCGGAGCGTTATCCTGCAGGAGGAGGGTACCTTTGTTGATCTTGCCCCGCCTCTTGATTTTGATAGCTTCCCTTAATTTCCTCAAAAGTGAAGCATAATAGGCTCCTGTAATTGCAGTACCCTTTGCCAGGAAATCTGTCATCACTACTCCGTTCTGGTCCCAGAAGACTATGAGCATGACCTTGCCAGCGGAGGGCTGCACCCTTACCTTCTTTGGAGGTGATGAGTCCAAGTGCCTCCACTGCATTGGCTGGGCTTTGGTCTCTGGATCATAGTGATAGACCCAGGTCTATCCTGTGTAATCAGTCTTTTGAAAAACTTTGACTCATCTTCTTGGCACATCTGCAAATTAATCCTCGAGCACTCGATGCGTTCTCGCTTCTGGAATTGTGTGAGCAACCTGGGAATCCATCTGGCAGACACCTTATGCATATGCATATGGTAATGAATGATAGTTTCCACAGACCTCCTACTAATCTTGACATATTGGGCTATTTGGCGAATAGTAATGCACTGATCTTCCAAAATGGCAGCCTCAACTTGACGGATAGATGCCTCATCAATGGCAGAAGGGGGGCGACCAGGTCTGGGAGCTGTTTACACAGACTTCCGGCCATGTTTGAATTCACAATGCCAGCATTTTACAAGGTCATATGATGGGGTATTATCACCATAAGTTTCTTTCATTTCATCAAAAGTCTCCTGTGGTGTGCATCCTTTCAAATACAAAAAAAAAAACGAATCACTGCTCGACATTCGACAGGCTCCATTTCACACCTGACTCAGTTCAAACACCTGTAAAACAGAAACCACAATTAGTTCAGCACTGTAATTTACCACATAACCCGTAGAGATATAAATCGTTGCACATGCAAAATTTCAGCTAGATCAAACAACTGAAAGTGGGTCAAGGGCATTACTTATCGCACGCCCCTCGTACAATAACCGACATGAAAATCTTGTTCCCTACTATTTCCTCACACCTCTTTCGAGCTGATATGATCTTGTTAGCTTATATCTATTGTATCGTTATTTTCATGGTATGTGCTCGACTGAGCTTCACTCTATGGTCTTCGCTGTAATGCATTTACGGCAAACATCGATGCCTTTGTTCAGTCACGAAAGACAAGGATAGCCCCTATATGGGGCAGCTGTACGTGTAATTGTGAAGCAAGGGTTGCACAACCTCAGCCACATTTCTCTTGAATCGGCACTGTTTGAGTCCAGCGGCAATGAGAAGTACAGAACGACTGGAAGCAATGCCGATATAACCGGAGAGCACATACAGCATCTGGAAGTCTCAAATGGTCACCCATTTAGTATTGACCAAGTTCAACGTTGCTTAACCACGTTAATCCATCGGGAAACGGTGTGTCATCTCCTTCCTAGCAAAACAACTATCCGCAATCTCCGTTACCCTCTATATGTGCCTAAATTTTTTTTTAAAAATCCTGACTAGAGATTTTATTCCCAAAACATATTTGTCTGTGAAACACAAAACCCAGGGACTGATTCCCAGCTATCGATAAAATATCTATATCTGCTCTATCGTTATTTTTATGGCATGTGCTCGATTGAGCTTTGATTTATATTCATCCCCCACCCTGTAAGACATTCACGACAAAAGCCCGATAGCTACAACCGTAATCAACAAATGGCTTTACTCTCTATCTGTGCCTAAAATTAAAGAAAAATTCCATGAACAAAGATTTTTTCCAGAGCTGCTTATTTGTGGAGCAAAATACGGGGAAGCTGTTTGTCAGTTGTCTCTAGCATGGTTGTTTTCAAGTTCAATAACTGTTTTATGATTTATCACATTCTGACAGCAGGTGTGTTTTTATGGTATGTTTTCATCTGAGCTTCTTCACCCTATGTTCATCCTCCATTCTATAAGGCATTCACGAAAAACACTCGAGCAAATTTCCTTACTCTCTATCTATTCCTAAAATTAAATAACATTTCTGTGATTAGAGTTTTCTTTTCAGAACATAATAATGCAGAATTACTTCCCAGCTAACTATAGCATATGTTATGTATTTGCTGCGTCGGCTTATCAAAATGCGTTATCCAATCTATATAATGGTTAACATTTACTTTTGTCCCCAGTCCAAGATAGTTGTCTTCCTGTCCAATAAAAGTCCTAAGATATATTGCATATTGAAAACGGTATATATTAACGGAAAGGCCATAACCTTTCTGACAAAGCAAATCTGTTTTTATAGTATGTACTTGACCGAGCTTCACTCTATGTTCATTCCCCACCCTTTAAGGTATTCACAAATAACACCCGATAGCTGCAATCATTACCCTTTATCTGTGCCTAAAATTAAACGTCACTTCTGTAAGAGAGTTTTCCCCCCAGAACACAATATTACAGAGCTTCTTCCCAGTATATGTTTTGTATTCGCTGCGACCGGTTGTTACAAAATGCGTTTTCAATTGTTAACATCTACTTTTGTCACGTATCCAAAATACATACACACGGACAACGTGTAAAAGACAACTTAGTAGATCTATAAAAAAATATATTGTTTCTACTTCACGCCAAAAAATTAATTTTTGATTATAAGCTATTACTGGTGTTTTGATATTTATAATGGCGCGTAAGGTGGGTCGGATGTAAGCGAATAAAGGTGAAAACTCCGCTTTCTCTGTGACCAACAGACTCGCTTCTCTCTGACCGACTGCCGTGTGCGTTCCCATCGCCAGTCGGCAGTGAGAAAATGACGATACGGCTATAAGAAAACAAGAAGATGAAAGAAAACGCCACGGCGCACACAACGTTTGGGATCGGCGGCCTGTCGGTGGGACCGCGTGGGGTTGCACCATATGATTGTTTAATCTACTTTTGTCACGGGTCCAAGATATGTACTCACTGACAGCATGTAAAACACAACATAGTTAATCTATAAAAATATATTGTTTTAATTTCACATCAACAAATCAGGTTTGGATTATAAGTTATTACTGGTGCTTTGACATTTCTGAAGGCGTGTGAGGTGGTCCGTGGTTGGATCGGACTTTGGCGGAGAACAAATGAGACATTCCACTTCTCTCTGACCGACTGCCTGTTTTGTGACAATTTGTTTATATAAACATTCTTTTCACAAGAAAGTTTAACATTTCCTAGTGTCTATTGTTTTAATCCTTCGACCGATATCTGTTCATATACTTCAGGGTCAAATTATGCATTCTATTAGACAGTGGTGATAAGTCCTAGATTCCTTACATAGAATCCATCTGCGTGTGTGCAATCCATCGGCTGTTTTTCTTCCTGGGATCACCTGCCAATATCTAACACATGGTCTTTTTCAAGTCCAATGTAAACATGTTTTTGAATTGTCCTTTAAAAGAAAGTGTTTCATATCCAAATTCCACCATCACTGACTATTACGGGTTGTTTTCAAGTTCAATACACTTCTTTTCATAGATTACATGTTCAAAAATGTATATGTCAACAGAAAGGCCTCAACATTTCTTACAGAGCAGGTATGTTTTCATAGTATGTACTCGGCTAAGCTTCAATCTGTGTTCAACCTCCACCCTTTAAGGCATTCACAACAAACACCTGATAGTTACAATCATTATCAGCAGTTTTCCTTTCTATCTCTGCCTAAAATTAAACAACAATTCGGTAGTAGAGTTTTCCAGAACACAATACCACAGAACTGCTTCCCAGCTAACTATAACATGATCGTTTTCAAGGCCAATGTTATCATCTTCTTGAGTTGTTCTCTAAAAGAAATGATTTCTTTATCCAAATTCCACCATCACTGATAATCACGGTGTTGTCTCACCTGAAACGCATTAGCCTCCATCCTTTAATAATTATAATATAGAGTAACCTTAAATTGCTCAACATAGTGAATAGAACAAGTGTGTTTAAAAAGAACATGGCACAAGCACACTATCTTCATAGTGTGTTGTTATAATTTGAATATAATAATAATGCAATGATACGAATCTAATACTGTATTTCATGTTAAAAAGGAGCTGCCAAAAATAGCCTATCATGCCTTGACAGAGTACAAAATAGACTTCGTGGTTTAGTGGGGGATGCCCTTTTCTCTACCCTGCAACCCCCCTCCCACAGAAGAGACGTTGCGAGCCTATCCTTGTTTTATCGTTATTTTCATGGCAGGTGCTCGTCTGAACTCCAATCCCTGGTCCCCCCTCGCCAAACTTTCACGAAAAACACCCGTCTAGCTGAATCCACTGTGAAAAATTTCCCCCACTCTATATCCGTGCCTAAATCAAAACGCGGATTTCATGAGCAAAGCTTCTTTCTTAGAACTGCACGCCTGTGGAACTCTGTTCCGTCTGCCTGCTTCCCTCCGGATTACAACTTGGATGTCTTCAAGTCTAATGTTAACAAATTCCTAATGAACCGCCCCCCTAATTAAACACTTCATAAAATCTCCTCACTAACGTGATGTACTTGCAATAACCCTTATCCCTGAGTGGCTTCCGGGCCTTGATAAGTGGTGATCACTGTGTAAAAAAAAAAAAAAAATAAATAAATAAAAATGTAGATGTTAACAGAAAGAACCCAATACTTTTGACAGATCAAGAGTGTTTTAACGCAGCACTATCTGAAAGCAATAAATTCAATGTCTATTTCGTATTGTTATAAGGCTTTTTACTGGACAAGACTCTCGGTGTTGAACGATAATAATAATAATAATAATAATAATAATAATAATAATAATAATAATAATAATAATAATACAGTATTATATTTGCTAAGTGGCATACGTTTAATTTAAAGTGCATAAACTTCCAGTGTCTTTGAACACAACAATGCAAAAAGACACACATTAATTGTGTTTTTCGCATTGTTGCACATAATACACGAAAGCAAATGTTGCAAGAGATAGATAAATTTGTCAGTGTGGAACACGATAGAAATAATATCCGTATTGCTCGACTACAACGAAGCGATAATACATTATAACATTTGCTAACAAGTATAAGCTAAGTCGAATAGTGCTTACTACCCAGCACAGAACAGGCTAATGTAAAAATATGTTTCGATACTTGTAAATGTTGAATCCTAAAACGATATATGTTGAACCATACAGTGCTCAATATCTTATGATAGAGTAAGTTGATGTAATATTATTAAACTTATTATATTACCGTATTATATATAATATATAATATACGTATTATATACTATATATAAACGTATTATATACAACTTAGTAACGAATATATACTGAATAGGGAACTGCTCAATACTCTCGATAGAAAAGATGTGCTTAAAATACATTAATACATTTGATCAAATGTATATTTTGTATAGGATGTGTTCAATATCTTTTATAGAGCCGGTATGTATAATACTATAGTTATTTTTGGTAAGTGGTATATCCGTAATCAGTAGAGTCTTTACAATTTAGATAACGCAGGTGTCTATATAATATAGTAGTACCTTATATATATATATATATATATATATATATATATATATATATATATATATATATATATATATATTCAGGTTTGAGATGTTCAAAAGTCGGGACTAATGAATACAACGAGGTTGTTAGATAGTGCTCAATAACAAGAGCAAAATATTTTTTATTTGAAGGTAAACATGTATATAGATGGGTATTCGTGTGTGTGTGTATATTCTTGTATGTATGTGTGTGTATGCGTGTGTTTGAATATGTACGTGCATATGTTGTTGGTATGTATGTATATGGATGGATGTCTCAGTATAGAATATGTCTGCATTAGTCTATTAACGTTTCATTCTCTATCATAATGACAATTCTCTTTTTTTCTTTTCTCTCTATTACTTTTTATTACTTTTTTATTACTTTATTATTATGCATTCCTAATGTTTAGGTTTGGTGTATGCTCATCAGAATCCAACCGTTGTGCGTATGTTATGCCATCCACTTGGATGAATATCGCCTGCCAAGCCGCTTGTTGAGTGTAAACATTAAGAACGTGAAGAATAACCATGGTTGTTCCCAAAATACTACAATGACACATGCAAGACCAATTTCAATGGTGAGAATTTGAGCCAAAAGAAATGGTGGCACGTGTCAGTTATCGATCAAACTAGTGAATCACCACCCACAAAGCTATTATCACCTTTGAGGATGCTCTTCGCCAGAAGCTCACTGCCGCCAGAGATCAGCGCTATAGAGTATCATCAGCAGTGATACAAACTATTGACTTTCGGTGCCCTACAGTGGCAGATCTTCCGCCCCCAGCCTAGGATTGCACAGTAAGTTCCGAACACACAATGAGTTTCCAAAATGAAGTGTCCTCTTCGAACCCAACGAACTACTAACAGGAAGGTCAAATCGTCTAAAATGCGGGGGTTTGGTTGCTACAAGATTGACTACATAGCGAGTCTCTATTATCATGAAAAAAGCAAAGTGCAATCTTGACTTTGTCCTATATATTCCAAAATATAACAGTTTTAGTGATATAATGCCCGATATTTGAACCAAGGTTATTTACGATTTGTCAAGCGAAGTGTACCTGAATCTGCGCACAAACAATGTGCTTGTCGTACATATCATCTGATCGAGAAGAGACCATTCGTGAAAGACAATATAATCAGTCTAAAGAGTCATTCGCGGTGTTTGACTTTTACCTAATTTTGTAGGTTCTGTTTAAAGTGTCTGATTACGGTTTGCATATATGTATCGTTTCTGATAAGAAGAACATGAATCGTTCTACTTACAATTCTTTTTGAGTTCTGTTTAGACATGAGTCATGATATGATTCGGGAAATGTTTAAGGGCAATGCTAAAGCTTATGGTTCTCAGGAGAAAATCGACGAGACATAAACACACATTTAAAAATAGTTGTTTATTTAATAAAACCAAATGGCATCAGAATCCCAGATAGAATGAAACTGGAACTTTTATTCGGTAGAAGAATTAACAAAATTTCGCAGCTATTTCCTTGTCTATGTTCCCTACCGGAAGTATTTTTCTGACATAGTTAACCAACACAGATCAAGCAAACCGCGCCAAAATCCGACTGTGAAATGTACCTACTTCTCGACAAGGGACGCGGTAATCCACCCAGCTAATAACACCAAGTCGAGGTCTCACAAGTAGGAGTTTCAACTCGAAAGGACGATGCCATCCAGCAATCCTAACGGAAACTTTATCGTTACGTTCAACGAATTTTATCCCGTTGCACGAGACTACGATTTCTAAAAGAAATTTAATAAAAAATAAAGAGACCAAGGTAAATTGGTATAAAATTTTATAAAAAAAAAATAGAAAAGGAAAGAATGATAGAAACGGAAATGTATAGTTCGCCTGGGCTGCCAAATCAATCCCTCTGACGGTTCTTAAACTTTTTTAACAATTATACTTTTACAAAAAAATTCGGCGTAGTTGGGACACGTCAACATTTCTGACCCTTTTTTGTGTTATTCAATGCAGAATTAAGATGCATAAATCATTAGCAGTTTCCAATTAAGTTTATCAGACTTCTCACCACTAGAAATAAATCGATGGAGGATCCGTTACCAAAAGTTATTTCTTTTACTTTGCTTTTCTTTCACAGCATATCAACCTTTTCTTTGGTTATTTAACATCGAATTAATATTCATCCGGAAATAACGTATAGATATCGAATAAAATAGATACTATTCTATCGAATAAAATAGTAATTCTAACTGTTGTCATGGGAAATTGAAAACAGACTTTGTTTTGCTTGTTTTTCGAATTCATAATTTATCTAATTTCGATTCCGTTCAGAATTTGGTCGGTAAGTTTAATAATCTCGAAGGTTAATATTACTGTCTTCTTGTATTTCAAACGTCGCAACACCGCTCTGGTGTAATTTGAAGGTCGCAGAACCGCTCTGGTTCTTTCAGTTCGCCGCAACACCGCTCTGGTGTAATTCAGTTCGACGCAATACCGCTCTGGTGCTTTCAAAGCTTAACACCGCTGTGGTGCTTTTTAGTTCCAACACCGCTCTGGTGCTTTTAGTGTCCTGCCAGTCTCTGTTTTTTTTTTTCTTTCTTCCCCAGCTTCTGCTGGTTTCACTCTTTTTTAAATGGCGCGCTCAATGTTTTCGCCAATCGAATCCCGAGTGACACACCAAGAAGTAGCAGCACAAGATACACCGAAAGAGAGAAAGAAAAGAAGGGGAGAAAGAGAGAAGAAAATACACCAATTAGAGAGGGGTAAAGAAAGGGGATGGAGAGAGTAGAAAGACACTAATAGCGGGAAAAGGGAAGGGGAGGTAAATAGAGAAAAAGGAAAATAAAATTTCTACAATGCTAACCTAGCGAATACATTATGATAAGATTTTAATAATGTGAGAGATTATATATAATAAATTCCACAACCAAATAATATCGAAGCCCTCAAGAGCTATGACTATCAACGAACCGGAAGTCCAAGTTTCGCCCAAATGAGTCTTTTATTACTATTGATTATATATATATATATATATATATATATATATATATATATATATATATACGCATACACACATATACACACACACACACACACATATATATATATAGTCTGCCTTAATTCTTGCACCACTTCAACATTGTTTTGTCTTGATCATCGTGACATTGCTTTTTCTATTCTAAAAATAACTCAATAACCCCTCATCGTGTCTGTTTTTTTTATTCGTATTGAATACTCTCCATTACTTCAATCTACGCACAAGGTATCCTTCTTTTTATAATAATATATTGAACTCACTCTTTTTCGCCTGTACCCATTTGTGAATTATTTCACGGAATTTTGCCCTTTGGATGGCATTGAAATATTTTCCAGTAACGCGATTCCTTTGGATTTTTACTTCTGGAAACCGATATTTACATACTTTTCTTTGATTTTACCGTCATTGGATATTTTACTCTTCACTCGACCATCCATCCACGTGAAATCATTTTTCTTTTTTCCCCTGCTTCACTATTTTTTATAATTTTTACCAAGTAAGCTCTATGGCTTACTTGTAGTTTCATTAAATACTTTGCAAGCAGTATCTGATTCAGCATTTTGCTAATTCTTACCCTCTGATTAGAAGGAAAATATTTCTTTCGAAACTCCACAGATTAAGGACAATCCACTTAATTCGTGTCTCCTTTTTGAAAATTAATTTTTTTTAAACTCTTCTTAAAGTGCTTTAACATGTTTTATTAATTCTTTGTTCTTATATACATACATGCATATATATATATATACATATATATAAGTAAACAAAATCATCACATGGTTACATAATAGCATGTCATGTGAGATGAGCAAACAAATTGAGTTTTCCTTATTTAATAATAGTATCAATGGATGATTGAATAATGAAAAAATTTTAATACACGGAATCTACAGCATTAATACATATATATATATATATATATATATATATAGAGAGAGAGAGAGAGAGAGAGAGAGAGAGAGACTTTTCTGATCCCGACTCCAATTACTGCTCCCAGAACTAATATATACATATATGTGTGTGTGTATGTGCGTGTGTGTACAGGTTTTCCAAAAAGTCACTGAAGGATTTTGAACTTAAATAGATTCTTTATTTTTGATGATATATTTATGTAATTTTAACACAATCTTACAGTCATTGGAAAATCTAAAACAAATAGAAAAATTCAAATACTCTTTATTTATGAAAAATAATGTCTTTTTTATGTTGACCATTTTCAGTTTAGCATATTATGTTAAAGAACAGCCGTCTGTTCTTGTAAGTGAGTAAATATGAGATGGGATAGCCTAGGATTCGAACTTGCGAAGCTAAATTTGGAATTGAGAATTCCAATCATAAGTTAAAATGAATACAGAATGTTATTGAAAATGGAATGTAGAATTATTATTGTTTAGTTCACATAAAATAGTTAGATATCTGTTTATTGAAAAAGGTATGTAATGATGTGATTTTTTTTCTGTTAAAGACATGAAATTAAAATAAGCAATTTAAAAACGGACAATGGAAAATATTAAACATATTTGTAAAGTGGGTTAGGAAAATTAGGTTAGAAAAAGCATGTCAAGCCACGAGTATGATATGCACGTGTTGGGCATGCAATGACCTCATGAGTTCTCAATATAGAGAGCTTTAGTTGGATAAATCAGTCAGTCAGTCAGTCAGGGGGAGGAAGAGAGAAGAGGAGTCAGAGACAGAGCTGACATAGAACCTTGGAAGCGAAGGGGTGAAGAAAGAATCATGTAAAGGATTGAATTCCTTAATGCAAAGCCATTGATCGGTCGGAATGGAATAAACAACATCACCATCTTTTTGTATCTGTGTCTTCGTGTTATGTTATTCAACAGGAAGGTATTGTCAATTTATATTATAAGAACTTTGTGGAAATCATCATCTCAAAAATAGGTAAAGAAATATATGTGTCAATGTTATAGAAACAATCCCATTCACAGAACTGTCAAATGTATAAATGTCAATCTCCTCTGTCAAACGCACTATCTCTCGGTCTATCTATCTATATATCAAATCTCCTCTCATTGTGTATTACATGTCGTCGACTCTCCTGTATTAACATGTACCCTGTATCATTATATATACAGAACTGTCTCTCTTTATCTATACGCGATGCGTCTGCACACAACATGAACACTCTAGGACTCACTCTTACTAACACGAACAACGAATACATACGTCATCCCTTCTAAAAATCACCCCTATGTAACAATTTCTGCTCTTTCCAAAACATTATTTATGCCAGATTGCAGAATCTCTGAGTTGTGATTTAACTCCCTTATTTCATTCCTAATGTATTCCCTCAATTCGTACGGGGTTTCGGGGTTTGTTTACATAGGCTCTTTTTTTTTCAAGATCTCCCTACAAGAAAAAGTTGGGGTTAGTAAAGTCCGGGGAACGCCGTTGGCATTTGACATTAACATACAGGGAGATAATGTCGTCAACGCATAACCTGAATTGTCCAATGAAATACTTATCCATAATTAATTTCTAAAATATTTACTGTAAAATATCTAAAAGATTGACAAATATTTGGAGCACTTCAGTGACTTTTTTGACACCCTGCATGTATTAGTGTTGGGACCATTAATTGGAATCAAAACTTTAAGGACTATTGAAATCTGTATCGAAATCCGAAAAAATTATTCCTATTTACAGGTGCCGAAAACGATTCTTTTAATTGCCTTTTTATTTGATGTTGTTTAAAGCAAAATCTTCTGTCCCTTTTAGTAATGATATATGCACAATTAACGTGTTATGACGGTAATCAGGAATAAATAACAATTTTATTGTAAAATATTTGGAGATTTATAAAGAATCGGAATCGCTGATGTATCGGAATCGGGAACAATATCGGAATCGTTTCATCATTAGTATATATATATATATATATATATATATATATATATATATATATATAGGTGATTTTTTTCTGTGTGTTGCTAAGACAATTCGATATATCAACGGCGCACAACACACGTCTTCTCTCTAAGTGTAGCCTTCTGCTACTGAAGTAGAAATCTGCACCGGTAGTAGGAGAAAGTAACCGACAAGGTGACATCTACAAGTCTACCTGGGGAAAGGAGCAATGAGCTCACTTGATTCACTATCGCCAACGCTGAATTTTCACACGACCAAGCCATTCCAGTCAAACTATGAGATGACAACAATGATGATGATGAGAGAGCCATACTCTACATGAAATGAAAGGTTGAGTTCGCCACCACCACCATGATACTGATTCATAGTTTAAAAATATTTTCACCTGCGGTTTTATCTATATTAATACCGTAGTACCTTTAATGTGCGTACATACGTACGTACGTACGTGTATCACGGTTTCCAGATTATAGATTATTTGATCGGGAGATCCTATTTATAACAAAAGAGGACAGAAGATGATAAGACGTAAAAACAATAAATGAATAAAATAAATATTATTATTATTATTATTATTATTATTATTATTATTATTATTATTATTATTATAATAATAATAATAATAATAATAATAATAATAATAATAATAATAATAATAAAAAAAAAAAAAAAAAAAAAAAAAAAAAAATTCTGACGCTTTTCGGCCGCACCTCAAACTAAAATATAATACCTTCTTGGTCTTCTTGCTAGGATCCAAATGAATTATCTGTTTTGTCAAAAGAGGGGTAATAATATCGTGCGGTTTCCATTCCCGGCAGGCGTCCATACAATGGAAATATGTCACAGACTTCCATAAAAATATTTTTTATCTCTTTGTCAACTGTTTCACGAAAGCGCGTGCATGAATCGTTCACATGAAAGATTATTATTTTTTTTTTAGAATAAATAGGTTTAAAAACAATTTAAAGATCATTTCAAGCTGGCCTAATTGTTATAATATATGACTTACTGTTTTTAGGTTTTTAGTTTTCGCTTGATCTCAGCTCGAGTATTTTTTTTTACTTACAAGAAGTCAACTATTTAGGAAGAATATACTACACGCATGCACATGCCTACAATTCCAGAGATTAATCGACAAAAGGACAACTACTATTCCAAATTAGCGCAAAAGGGACAATTACAATTCCACAAATTGGTTGACATGAGGATAACTACAATTCTATTGGTCGACAAGTGGACAACTACAATTCCAAATTAGCCGACAAGGGGACGGCTACAATTCCAGAGATTGATCGATAAGATTACAATTACAATTCCATTGATTGACAAGAGGACAACTATAATTCCGGAGATTGATCACCAAGTTGGCAACTACAATTTCAGTTATTGGTCAATAAGAGGACTACTGTAACTCGGGAGATTGGTCGACAAGAGGACAACTACAATTCTCGAGATTTTTAAAGTTTAAAAATTGAAAAATACTGAACTCGTAAAATTCAATTAATTTCATTACTGCTTTTTTAAAAAAAATAAAAATAATATTTCTATTACTTTTAATACAAGTTTAATAGTTTATTTTGGAAGTATAATCCATAAAGAAAATAAACAACTCACTTTTAAGAGAAATTACGAGTTTTTTTATATTTTATTCACATTTTCGTATTAGGGGTGTCAAAAATTCCTACAAAAATTCTGGTATAACTACTACCGCAATACTCCAGGGAAAGGGCATCCCACTTTTCTTTAATCCAAAGTTCTTTCATAATTGAAATTTTATCATTGCGTAGCTGTTGCTTGATGTAATTCCATACGTTTTCGATAGGATTGAGATCTGTGCAGGAAAATTCAAACACGAATATCATGCTCTCCCAGGAACCTCTTGACATTGCCAGCTGTGTGAATGTGAGCATTATCCTGCATGAAGATGTGATTATCATCCAAAGTCTGACCAAAGTAGAGTAGAAAATGCTCAGTCAACATATTAATGAACTTGGTTGAATTAATTCGACTTTGCAAGCGAACTATAGGCCCTGGACCATTTGTACTAATAATGCCCCACACCAAAACTAAACCTCGACCACCTTGCACCGTTGAAACTGAGCATCTAGGATTAAATTCCCTGTTTTTCCTATGACGGACGTACTGCCTACCATAACTGCCTAGACTATTTAACTTGCTTTCGTCGCTAAAAAACACTTTTGACCTATATGAGGAGTCATGATCTTCATTGCATCTGACGATTCCAGACGGCGCTTTCTGTTCTTTACAGAAATCATTGTCTTGCGTCTTGCAACATATCCTCTCAAATTAAATTCCTTTGATCTGTTATTAACAGTAGAAGGAAAGACTCTTTATCCAGATTGCACTTTTATTGAATTTGGGGAGCCGTATCAAATCTGTTTCCCAGGCTGCGTATTTTGATAGCATTGTCTTCCCTGTTAGAAGATCCTCTAGTACGACCAGATTTATGGGCATTACGAACACTGCCGATGTTTTGGTGCTTTTGCACATTCTTTCATATCGTTTCTCATCACATTTCAATATGAGGCCGATTTCTCGATTGGATAAACCAGAAAGGTGGGGATTAATGAGCTCTTGAAGACCACTAAGAGAATGTCGTGGCATATGGACTAAATGTAAGGCTATATAACCTGGCACAACAACAATTACGATTACCGATGCTTTGTTACCTGTTTGTGGATATTTTCAACTGATTTAGGGGCGATAATTTAAGCTGGTTTTAAGCGAATTTGTTGCTGCGGACTTTCTTTTTGCCTCCTCAATTTGAAGTATTTTTTTTTTCAAATTAACGTGAACACAAGAATATTTCAATTAAAAGTCAAATATGAATAGGTAAACTTATAGAGGAATAAAAGGTGAATTAAATGAGGTATAGGTTTAAATAGTTACATTAAATTTAGCTTAAATTTGCACTTTTTGAAAAAATTACAAGTGCGAACTTTCTTTTTGCCGGTAGTCTATATCTTACAGAGTTAGACACAGTTAATCAATCGGGAACCACAACACTCTATCAAAAACATATAAGATATTTACTGATATATACTCGAGAGTCAAAATAATGAAAAGAATATTCTCTTGTCATAGTTCTAATTATGAGTATTCAATCATTTTTTTTTTAAATATGCGCCATTATTGTAAAATTGAACAAGAGTTATTTAACATTGTACTTACTTCGGAATTTAATCATATTGATTGAAATGATTGATCTGATCAGAATTCTTGGCTTGTGTCCATACAATCAATTCGACAACGACCGTTTTCGAAGTTCTAAAAGGAAAAAAATGTTTTATTCTATCAATTTTAGTGGGGGCATCGTTTAAGAGATGAAGTAGAAAAAAAAGTAATGACGTGTGTTTCATTATTTCAGTTATTTTATGCTCAACCCACCTTTATTATATCAACCAATCAAAATGTACGCCTACTATTTCTTTTTCTCGCTCGGCGATTAAACTATTTTTCACACACGTCTTTTTCAATCCATGTTTTTGTTTAACAATCTTTTCATCTTAAAATCTTGTTAATAACAATTTATATTACCGTAACAAAAACAATAAATAAAAAAGTGTAATGTGGTTTGACGCAAATCTTTCAACGAACTCTTCTTTATCTTTATTTTTTACATTACAAAGATCGAACACTCATTCTTTGTGCAGAATGAGATTAATACGAGAAAATTACAATAAAATCTTTTCTAAAACACAAAGTTGTCCCAGTTGTTTTATACCTATTATAATTCTTCTACAGTTATCGACGCATTTTTAATGTTCGCATCTTTTTAACTTGCAATCCCTCGAAGTATATTTTCATATATTGTATTAGTATTTTGTTTTCTCCAATTTAATCAACCCGATAAAGTTTTGAACTAGATAAATTTGTTCCGTTTTAATCTCGCTAGCTCGTATGAATATTATGCTCTATCTTGAGATTCAACCTCATGACTCATAAAGCTAGCTTTCATGATGACCATTCCATTAAATTAACTTGCCAATCTAGCTCGGATGTGGGCGGCGTAAGCAAAAACATCCTAAACAGAAGAAGAGAAAAAGTAAGCTTTCTTCTCTGGCTAAATTCTGATTCCGTAATTAATTAGTTCCTTTCCCTTAAAAACAAACATTTACTTAACTTCATGACTTTCGATATCATCAATTATTAATAATCTATTTCTCCAATCCTCTTAAACAAAGCCCTAATCTTCACACTTCCCCCAAAAAATCTGGTTTGACAAATTTAGAAATTAAATTAATCCACCCAGCTAGAAGATCACTAATGCAATTTAACAATAAGCTTTAGACCATAAAGGACAACCCTAATAACTTTGATAGTTTAATGAGTTCTGATTCAACGAATGAGAGATTTAGTGGGGCTCTTCTCACTGAAAGAACTTTAACACTGCTTTAAACATATCCTAGTGGGCCTATACAGAGACGCCGCCTTTTTTATCACTAAAGCCAGGCCAAGAGAATAGAATAACACAATTAAGAAATTACGTTTTCTTTAATGTCTTCAGCCTCTCCATAACTATCAAAGCTACCAAAAACTTCTAATTTTCTATATTTTACATCAAATCCTAACACTGAGACATATAGCCCCTACGGCATAATCACATTGACACACTGGTTTTCGCCAGATCACCGAAGTTTAGCAACATTGAGCCGGTTCAGTACCAGTTGGGTGACCATTTGGGAAGTCGAGGCGCTGTATGTACTCCGAGGTAAAATACAAGGTTGGGAAACTGGCGCAATTTATGCTTTTCTCGGGGGTAGTTGGGCCTCTCTTTTACCGTGGTAGGCAATCCATCTAGTGATCGCGTCACGATAAAAATACTCTTGATAGCCCTAGCGAAGCATCAAGTATTCAGATACGGTAAGATTTGAATTACACTACAAACTTGTGTATTGAGTTGAACCTCGGCTGCGGCTGCATGTTTCGTTTTTATAGCCCCTACCATGAACCCAACTTTACATCCTTATACGTTCAGAATTCCTCTAACCACCCTTACTTAATTATAAAGTCTATAGTATCATCAGTCTCGAAAAGAATAACTGCTTTCCGCCGACAAAAACCTTTTACCAAAATGCCACCTTCTTCAACAATGCCCTAAGAAATTCTGGATACAAAAAAATTAAATATAATCTTCTTACCCCATCTGATGCTCGCCTGAAATCCGTGATGGTAAAACTAAAGTATATTATAAATATTAAAGAATTGATATTTATAAAGTAATCTCATCCGGATATAAAAGCTCGATAAAACAAGATAGGTGATAGAGCTTACAAAAAGAGCGAATAGTTAATAAAACATGTTAAAAACACTTTGAAAAGAGTTAAAAACATATTTAATCTGAAAAGGAAATACTAAATAAGTGGTTAGTCCTTAATCCGCGGAGTTTCGAAGAAATACTTTCTTTCTCATCGGAGGGTAGGAATTAGCAAAATGCGGGATCGGATTTTGCATAGAAAAGTATTTGCAGTTTCATCAAATACAATAAAATCCCCTAATTATCTCCCTTTCATACTTTTATTCTCTCCGTTTCACTTGTTACTTCTCTTTTCGCGACATCAGTGAATTAGTAGCAAAAGCAGTCGTTGAAACGACGTGGTTGCTACGGAAACCAATCCTAAATAGCGTCGCTCACCTCCTTACATATATTTATGATTTTGAACACCAGAAAATTCATCATAACTTTTATTTTGCTGAACGAACATTGGAAATTTATTTTGCACAATATAGTTGAGAAGGTGATGTATAAACTGTAATAATTGTTTGATATTTGATCGAGAAATGAATGAGCGGTGAAGCTTTAAAGCAGTTCTAAATGACTAAAACTATCACTTAACACTATATTCAAACACTACCGTGCTTCACACACACACACACACACACACACACACACACACACATATATATATATATATATATATATATATATATATATATATATATATATATATATATATACTAGCAAAAGTACCCATCGTTGACTGGGTTCAAAAACAGCCTACAGAAAATGGACTCTGATTTATGAAAGTACGATAGGTCATACCCCCAAATTGGAAGCTATCTCTTTACAACCCTTCCTTTTCATAACCTATCATACTTTCATAAATCAGTTGTAAAGAGATAGCTTCCAATTTGGGTGTATGAAAACCAAAGCAAAATATGATGAAAGTAAAAATAAAACAGATAAACTCCATAATTTATTATACCATACCTGTTCACACTGAAACACTTATCACAATATTCTGTTGATCTATATTAAAAAACCTTGTTAAACTTTGTGACATATTTCCATCCTATGGAGGTCAGGTGCGAACGAACACCTCATAATTTTATTATACCATATTTCTTCAAACTGAAACATAATTATCAAAGTATACTTACGCAGATAGATATGAAAAGTCTTTATTAAAGTTTGTGCCTATTTCCATTGTATGGAGGCCAGGCGCGAACGCAGACCTCACAATTTTAATCTACCATCACTATTTAAGTTAAAACATACTTATCAAAGTATTATTATGTACATATATATCAAAAACACTTGTAAACGTTTTTTTTTTTTAATTTTTAAATTTTTTATTTCCATATTTGTGGACCAGGCGCGAACGCAGACCCCACAATTTAAATGAATCATCATTATGCCAGATAAAACATACCCATTCCTGTGTCTCGATATATCGTCTATTATTATATGTGATCAGTTTTCTATAACAGTCAACCATATAGGAGCCTATTCGTGACCAGACACACACACAGACGTTCAGCTTTATATACATATATATATATATATATATATATGGCAATATAGAACAGATGTGTTCACACTCTGAGCAGCCCTTCTAGTAGAACTTGTACCCCCTCTATGTAAATACCCCCGACAAACCCGACAAGCAGTACAATCCCACCCATTCACAGTAGAGATCCCTAGATGTAAGAGAGCATTCTACTCCAGTAGTTTCTTCCTTAGAACCGCTAGACTTTGGACCTCCCTATCAGTTTTCTGCTTTCCCAAGTGTACTGACATGCAGAAGTTCAAGTGTAACGTGAAACGACATCTTTCTGCCCAACTTCCCACCTAGTACCCCCTGTAGCCTGTGTCCCTAATAGTAGCCCCCTACATCAAAGTGGCAATGTGCCTTGTTTGGGGTGAAAATGTAATCAAAACAAAAAAAATAAAAAAAAGCCCAGGCGACAAAGGCTTCTTTGTTTTTTATTAGTATTATATGGTATACCTCACAGGGACGTGGGTGTTACTCGTGATCATAATTTATGATAAAGAATTAGTTTCTTTTATAAAGTTGCATACAATATATAAAGTTGCCCTGAATCAATGAAATAACAATGCAGCATAACATTATCTAAGTGGCATACGTTAATCCAAAATTGCTCAATATCTTAGATATAACACGTATGTTTAAATAATAATAATAATAATGATAATAATAATAATAATGATAATCATAATAATAATAATAATAATAATAATATTAATAATAATAATAACAACAACAACATTCTGTGTATATAGTATGGTAAAATTAGTCAATTTCCGAGATAGAACAAGTACTTTTGACACGTATCATTGCCCGAGTAGAACTCAATCCACTGTGATTTGTCGTACTGTTTAATACAAAAACATAATCTGCAGTTTCCGAAACCAAAGTGGTGTACGTTCATTTAAAAGGCTCAAGGGTCACTGTAGATCAGGTGGCTTTAAATATTTAATTGCCCGGGAGCAATAACAATTTTGTCTGATTTTTGTGCTGTGTACAAGACATTATTTTAAAAAAAATTTTTAGAACTTAATTTGCAATATAAAATTTCATTAGTTCTTAAACTACATTTAATTCTCTCTCTCTCTCTCCCTCTCTATCTGTCTGTCTATCTGTCTCTTCTCTCTCTCTCTCTCTCTCTCTCTCTCTCTCTCTCTCTCTCTATATATATATATATATATATATATATATATATATATATATATATATATATATATATATATAAATTCGTATTCCTGTCTGTTTGTTCACAATTTGATTATTATACGAAAAAGGCACATTGCTTCATTTTTTCATTCATTTCTATATATAATATGATTCTTGCAAAATATACGATTAAGGGGTGATCTCATTTGCATATTACATTAAGGAAACTCGATTTCATTAAATTCCATTTATTTTTACCGACATTGATTATTTTTAGAAATCGGTTTGAGTTGGGTGCCAACTTTTTTTTTTTTTTCGGCGGATATTAAAACTAAAAACTATTCACACAAACTTTCAATAATTATTTTCGGAATTAGTTTAATTTGATTTCGCAATTAACGTTGTGGTGCAGTTGATTTTTATTTTAAAATAAAACAATAACCCAATAAACAAATAATCTAATTCAACTACGATTCTTTATTTAAAACGAAAAAAAAAAAGGAAATAAAACTTTCATTTACATATTTTTACCAGTTTTGTTTTTCTTCACATTTTTTGACATCGTAACTGCTAAATTTTTTTTAATAACACACTAAGTCATAACTTATCATTTTTATAACATAAAAACGTGTCGATTAACACAAATTCTACTTTGGTATTTTTGAAGCTAAATTATCTACAGTTTGTTTTCGTTGCAACAGACCGTAATTACAAATCTAGACTGAGGCAACATTAAAGAAATTCACTTATCTGATATATAGTCATATCAAGCCGCTTAATTCCGGAGACTAGCTTCTCTTCGTATTCCTTTTGCCGAAATATCAAGTGGAGAGTTTGTCACGTACTTCTTGGGGGGGGGGGGCGATTACATTTTCGTGTTTTCATCCGTTCCTTCATTTTTTTAAAATTTTTAATGGGGTAACGATGTAGTCGACATATAATAATGAAAAACTGATCACTATCCTTAGTATAGCAGGTGTATCCAATCTGAACTTCATGTCGAGTCTGGCAACGCTGGATATCCATGCTAGTTTAGTATATAATAATAAATAATTAGCCTTTCCCTGGAATCCATAAGAGTATCAATCATTGGATTACATTTGGTAAGTGGATAAAGTAGGTTTCTAAATGCTGCATGTGTTTTGTTATCGTGTTGTACACCAGGAAGCGAAGATGTTTGTTGACCGAAATAATAAATTAATAATACAGAATTACACTTGAAAATCGTCTATGCTGAATCCAGTATTTCTCAAAACACTAAATGAAACAGGTGTATGTATTTATAAAGTAAAACAGAGAGAAAAAGAGTGAAAGAGATAGATAAATTGATAGATATATATATATATATATATATATATATATATATATAGAGAGAGAGAGAGAGAGAGAGAGAGAGTGAAGAAAGGTAAAGAAAAGTCTCAATGGAAATTTTGCACTCTTTTTAAACTCTTCGATTTCATCTCTATGGTCCAGAGCAACGCTGAGTAACTTAAGTTGATGTCAATTAAGTTAATTATAAGTCATGACCCTATATATATATATATATATATATATATATATATATATATATATATATATATGTGTGTGTGTGTGTGTGTGCATGTATGTATAAAGAGTATGTGTAAGAGAGAGAGAGAGAGAGAGAGAGACAGACAGACAGACAGACAGACAGAGATAGATAGAAAGGTAGAGATATAAAAGTTTAATAGAAAAATATAATACTCTCTTTTAACCTTTTCGATTTTATTTCCCTGATCCAGAGCAACGCCGAGTCACCTAGTTTGTTGCTCATAAAGGTTAATTATAATCCGTAACATGTGGATGTTTTCTTGCAATGAAAGATGCACTCATTCACATCACGATCATGATTGATTGATTGAAATATTGGGCAAATCATTCACTACACAATAGACATTTCATTACAAAACGACGACGGATGGACATATTAAAGTCGATATAAACGTGTAATAGCCACCATAACGGGATCTAATCGTATCAGTTCCATATGGATGTTTTTATTAACTTTCCTTTCAACAAGAGGAACATTAGACACAATGCCGTTGTGATTGGTTTAATCTAGAAATAATTCTACTTCAATGGTCGAGGATTAAAAAGGCGAAGTGCAGCATCAAAATAGTTACTACAATTTATTCATCGAAAAATTCAAATAGATTGGGGAACTAATGCCAACAACAGAATCTAACCGGTCAAAAATGGTGTCAATTTGATTTATAAAAATTGTTTTCCATTTTCAAATAACTATAAATCAATATATAAAATGAATCGCGATGTCATATGAAACAAACAGTCATATTCATTGATGAAAATTTCGTTCATTAAATTGATCATGCGTCAAAAATATGCGCGCGCATGCACGTACACAAATGGCCACCACTGATAACATAAGGAATTATTGTTTAATATCTGGAAAACTACTTGTTTGCGATAAATTCAAACGTGATATTCGTTTTCACTATACCTCAAACTTTTGAAGGTCGTCATTTTAAAGATGATTGTTAAGGGGGAAAGTAAGTAAAAAAATATGAAATAAAGATTTCAAAAATACAATATATATATATATATATATATATATATATATATATATATATATATATAGCAAGTTATAAAATATATATGGCGATTAAGCTACACTGAATATTCCGCGTTTCATCCACTCTAGAACTCTTCAGGCTTATGAAGAGTCATAGAGTGGATGGAACACGGAATATTTAGTGTAGCTTAATCGCCATATATATTTTATAACTTAATAACTAGGTCTACCTACGTATTGAGCACTTTTGAAGTAAATACTTAAAGTTTACGCATAAATTTATACTTTCGTATATATATATATATATCATAAGGTGGCCATAAATTGGGTGCTGTTTTTATGGTAAATGTTTATAGAAAAGTAATCCCCACTTCTTGAAAAAGTAATTTTTCATATAAAAACTATTTCTCTGTTCCACTTTTAAATGTTATATTCGTTTTCAGCATTTCTGTAACCCTACAAAAGTCGTCATTGTAAACGTTTTTTGGGGGGGAGTTGGAAAGAATCTAAACATTGATTAAATGAACTGTTTTACTAAGTAGTCCCCTCTTATTGAGGCCGAAAGACGACTCGAGGACAAGAGGTAAAAAATTTCTGATTTATTTTGAGAAAAACGCCGTGGGCTATACAAACGATGCGACAGTACATGATCGCTTGAGGAAATGTCTTTTTAACAATTTGTTAGTATTGGAGTTGTGAATAATCATGCTTTATTTGGTTGAGAAGCAGCCCAGTTCTGTATAATTTTCACAGACGAACTGTTATTTGAAAAAATTCTACCCACTGAAAGTTTTACTCTGCTCCGGGTTAACACAAGAAGAAAACAATATTTCTTATTTTGGGTGTAGCTTAGATCTTGATATAAATATTTACAAGAAGTCAGAGATTCGGCTTCAGTAAAGCACCTAGTATAGAAAAAAACAAAAATAGATCCACTAACTAAAATCAACTCAATCTGCCGCAGCTAAAATTGAAAATAAGATTGCAAAAATTAATGTTTTTGTTAGATTATATGGGGCGACATTGGATTGCCTTGCTGATGTTTCTAAATCGACTTTTATTATTAAAAAATAAAATATAAGATAATGATCAGTTTTATTGTGTTATGTGTTATGTAGAACAGGGTATACAGAGAGAATGTTTTTGAAAAAAGGAATGTTTAATAAAATATTTAGGTTAACTTAGGACAATCAAGGAAAGAATTAAATGTTTCCAACAGATGGAAAACGTGATTTGAAGTCATATGGTTCAAGAGGTGAGGTGAATTAAGCCATAACGAAGATTAGTTTAAATATATACAAACAGATAGTCAATTAAAAGAAGAGAGGGTTACAGAGACGGTTTCAGATTAAAATGGCTCTAAGTAAAGGTGGTCAAAAATGGCGATAGTCCGAATAAGCTTTGCAACTTTTAAAAATGGGGAAAAACACTCTGGAGTAAAAAGTTGCCGAAAATAAAATCCGAGGCTCTGTAATTTTTGTAAAGAATTTCCATTGCAGCTTTTCGACAAAAAAGAACAAAAATGGAGTAGATACGTTCGCGATTGGCTAGATGTTAAAACCCAAATAAGTATTATTGATCTTTTGTGTTGTAAAGGTATTTGTGTAAATTCTAACCCTTACATAAACTGTTCAACATACATAACGAACTATAAATTAGACGATCACAACGCTAGACTGTCATAGACGAACACATGTATATACACACGTATATACACTCTGTATACACTCATTCGTTAGACAAACATTTGATACCACGTAACGAACATTACATAGACGTCTATATAACATATACACGGTTTGGTACCCTTGTTTATACATACATGTTTTATATACATTACTCCCTACATATATATGGACCAAAAGCAGTTTCACCTTCAAAAACTGTATTTGGCGTTTAAAAAATTAAAGAATATTTACAATGTTTTATAGATCATAGCTTTTGGTGGAAAATGCATAACGTATATGTGTGCGTGCGTACATGCGTGTTGTTGATCTTTGCCGATCAAGTATGGATTTAATTTAATGTTTTGTTTGAAGTTATTACCGAGGTGATTCATAATCGTAGCGTTTGTTTGTTCCTGATTTGCTATGTTTGAATTTACCTCGATAAAGCTGAGATGTGCATTACAGCGTCGGTTTGCGTGTGTAGGACACACTCGGATCACATGGCGCACGTGTACGTTTCACTCGAGGAAAAAAGGAAGGAAAAAGAGAATGAAAAACAGGAAGAGAGAGAAAATTGATATCGCCACTTATCGGCTGAAACATGTAATAGGGGCAATAATCGTATGTGTCTCGAAACTGAAAGTATTGTACATTGTGTCGTGTGTTCGCTATGCGTAAAACTCGGGCTAATGTGTCTCTACACATTTTAAAGTTGTTTCAGCTACAGAATTGAGTTGGCTTTTTGAAAAATATTTTATCTTTTCGATTATTTTAAATGAACATCTATTGACAATAATTATTAGTGGAAACGTATTGTTTTACGCAGCTGGATCTTCAAATTGGTGTTGGCTTATTTAAAATTCTGTTTTGAGTTTAACTATTTTAAAATATATTTGATGTCAATATTTATTAAAACATTATAACCAGGTATTTTTGAAGTAAACGATCTTCAAACGTTTTTATTGGCCTTTTTTAACATTTACTATTTTTTCTTCGCCGATTTTAGAGGAATATCTTGTTGGTATTTATTATTAGAAAAAAACCTGATGTGCTTTATTATTATTATTATTATTATTATTATTAGTAGTAGTAGTAGTAGTAGTAGTAGTAGTAGTAGTAGTAAAATGTATTTATTACTAGTGGGGGCACCCGGTCTTGATCGGGTGTTTGTACGTGGTGTAGTAAGGAACCCCAGAGGAAATTAAAAAAGTGGTGGTAACGGGGGAACAAAACAGCAGTAAGCAGTTTGTGTAGAAAGAGATGTTGTTAAAAATGCGGTAGTAGGCAGACAGGCTCAAACCTGTAACGCGAAGGGTGAAAAAACGCAACGCTTTAGCCGATGCGTCCAATGGACGCATCGGCTAAAGCGTTGCGTTCATGGCGCATGCGGAGGTCGAGAACGTTGAAATTAAGCGTAGTCAATCCAATGTCGACGAAAGAAAATACCCCTCCTTGTAAAAATTGCCGAGTTGAGGGTGAAGGAATAAATATTTTTGGCAATTCTTTTTATATTTGTCGTCCGAAAAACTGAACTTCAAAACGATATAGATGTCGTGAGGATCTCTCGCCTGTGTCAGAAGTTTTGCGAGACATACAAACACACACATTTAGCCTTTTCTATATTAGATTAGATGTATTTTTAACTCACTCCAGCTAAGACCATTTAAATGCTTGTTGTGTGAGCGAGTCATGTCCCTTAAGAGGGTTGCTTATTAACAGCTCTAATTAAATCAATATAGTCGGTGAACCGTATCACGAAATAAACAACAAAACAGCTTAAACAAAAACAACAAAATAATTTATTTGGACAGTAGAAAGGTGAAAGGTGAAAGAGAAATGTATTTGGGTTGGGAAAAAAGACGTAGAAAATTCCTTGTATGTCTTAGTAAGGCACACATTCTTTGCGAGGATCCAGGTTGGTAAAGTTTTATCTCCACTGAAAATCGTCTATGGCGGTGTGTCCAGTGGACAGGGACAAACGGAGAGAGGTGTCTTTTTTGCTACTTAACTTCAACAAGAGACTCTGAGATCCGTCGAAGAGTTTTGTCAAAACTGGAAAGTGAACCAGGCTTAACTGTACTAAAGCTGGCGGAAGATTGCCAAAGAATCATTAGTATCAAGAAGGACTAAAAAAACATCGAATAAACTGGTATTGCACATGTAAAGAACATACAAGGAAGAACTAAGGGGTACTCTCCCGAAAACAAAACGGAAACTAGACGCTATCTTCCACTTAAGCACAAAAGACAAGGTACCCAGAAGCTTTCAACCCCTTTTTCGCTGCGGAAACTTGTATTGGTCAAAGGATTGCCTTTTTCGTACCAAAGAATAATTAAATTGCAAAAAAACTAGGACACAAAAGCTCACATTGCAAATAGCAGAAGAAAAGTAAAATTCAGGTTCAACAGAATAAGAAAGACGAAAAAAAACAGTCGAAAATACGTCTTAGTTAGAATTTTAAACAAGGACGTTAAATTACAGTTAGACTCAGGGTCGGACTTATCGATAATAAATTTACAGACGTGGAGAAATTTAAATAGGCCGACTATGCGTAAAACTGGCAAGTCAGCAAAAACCGTAACTGGAGAAAAAATAAATTTTGAAGGAGAACTTACAAATGTCACTTTTAATGGTACAACGAAAAAACTTAAATTATTTGTGCTCAAAAACATAGAAAATTTGTTTGGGACCGATTGGTTTGAGGAATTTAATCTGTGGGATGTACCGATCAATACCTTTTGCTGAAAGGTAGAATCGTTTTCTACAGAAAAACAAGAACTTAAAGTGGATTTAAAAAAGCTTTTTCCTGGAATTTTTTCAGCGGGCTTGAGTAAATGTAGGGAAGTAACAGCCAAATTTGAACTGAAACCCAATGCAGAACTAGTTTTTAGGGAAAAGGGGAATGTACCATTCACTTCGCTAGAAGAAATTAATGAGGAACTTGACAGACTAGTTAAGACTGCCATCTTATCAAAAGTGGAATTCAGCCAATGGGGAGCTCCTACCGTGTACGTAAAAAAAGAAATCGAAGGAAAGTGCGAATTTTTCCTAGAAGAAATTTAATCCCTAGGATACATAATTGACAAAGAAGGAAGGAGACCAGATCCTGACAGGACAACTGCAATAAAGAACATGCTAACTCTCGGGAACGTCGCCGAACTACAGAGCTTTCTAGGACTGGCCAACTATTACCAATCATTTATACCAACATGCATAATCTTCGGGTCCCACTTAACAAACTTTTGAAGAAAGACAGTACTTGGGAATGGACATCTGAATGCTAGGAGGTATTCAACAAAATAAAAACTGCATTGACGTTCGACCTATCTCTTACACATTACAATCCAGAATTAGGTATCATAGTTGCCAGCGACGCAAGCTCTCATGGCATAGGCGCCTGCATACTACACAAAATGCTGGATGGAAACAAGAAACTAAATAGCACATGCGTCATGCACGTTATTACCTTCGGATAAACATTACTCGCAGATCTAGAAGGAAGCCCTCGCAATAATATTCGCAGTAACAATGTACCATCGTTATTTGCATGGAAGATTTTTAATTTGCAAACTGACCATAAGCCACTCCTAATTATCTTCGGATTGAAGAAAGGACTATCTGTGTATACAGCAAACAGATTGCTGAGATGGGGTACGATCTTACTGAACTATAACTTTAAGTTAGAATACCTACCCTCACAAAAAATTGGTCATGCTGATGGATTGTCAAGGCTAATTCCAAGTCAAAGCCAACCACTGGAAGACACTGTGATCGCTTCTTTAAAAAACGACAGCGAAATCAAGAATCTGATGTTGAACGTGATTAAAGAACTACCAGTTACCCTACAAGAAATAAAATGCGAAGCCCAAGAAGACGAATTCATTTGCTCCACAAAACAGAAAAGCATGGAAAAATATCGACAGATAGCGGACATTTTCTCCTTGTGTGACAACGTACTAGCATTTAGTGAAAGGGTGGTTATACCCAAGACTTTACAGAAACGAATACTACGAGATTTTCACGCAGGACATCCAGGGAAGAATAGAATGAAAAGTCTTATGCGGAGTAATGTATCCTGGCCAAATATGGATTTAGACATCTCAAATTTGGTGGATTCTTGCAAGGATTGTTCTCTAGCAGCTAAAGTACCACCAATCACCTACAAACCATGGCCAAAGACAGACCAACCTTGGTCGAGAATACATGTGGATTTCGCAGGACCAGTGGAGGATGTTTACTTCTTGATGGTAGTAGATAGCTATTCAAAATTGCCAGAAGTACTCAGGTGCAAGAGACCCACCACAGGGTCACTATCTCTTTCCTCCATTAACTTTTTGCCCGATTTGGCGTTGTCGATTGCTTAGTCAGCGACAACGGGACACAGTTCACATCAACTGATTTTAAGGAATTCTGCGACAGTTTTCAAATAAAACACATTACTATATCTCCGTATCATCTAAGATGAAATGGACAGGCAGAACGTTTCGTAGACACTTTGAAGAGAGCATTGAAGAAAGTTTCGGGAACACCTTCAGATAAGGCCTTACAACAGTTCTTACAGGTTTACAGGTTCACACCGAACCCGAATACTCCTGAAGCAACGTCTCCTGCAGAGACCATGTTTTCACGAAAAATACGACCAGTATTCGAAAAACTACTACTAAAATAAGCAAATTCAGGTAGGACCACTACCGTGCCCACAAAAAAGTATAACCCAGGAAGAAAAGTTTTCTTTAAAGCATACGGAAACAATACATCGTTTTGGGAACAGGGAAAAATTGACAAAAGAATTGGAAACACAACCTACATCGTTCTAGGCCGTACCACCACTCACAAGAGATACATAAATCAAATTAGACGTCGTCGTAACGATGGCGAAGACACACCTCAAGTCGAGGAAGAAGCTAGCGATACGTTATATGATATGTTCGATATCGAGCCTCCCCAAGCAAACTTAGAACAGCGTCGATCGACAGGGAAGAGAAAGGTTACTGAACCCCTAATCATCGATCCAAAAAGGAAGAAATATTAACTTTTTCCCCCGGAACAAAAAAGCGTGGGAGAGGGGTATTGTGGGGGCATATACACCCTTATGATCACTAAGATGGACTTATCCATTAGCCATACAAGCAGCAAGTATAGACCGCTCAATGAGAGCTATCCGAATGTCGTACAGAGACAACTCCCCACGGACTTACTAATCTTCCTGTACCACTAACCCTGTTCTGGATATAAATGTTCTTCGTATTCTCACCAGTCGTCGTGCTTTTCTACTTTCACCTTTCCCGATTCCACTACATTAGGTAATTCGGATTTGATGTATGTGCATTGCAGATCAGGGGTGAAGATACGTCCCAGAATTATGTCAAGACATGAAGCCTATTCAAGACGAGAACCATTCATTTCAATTAGGCTGTGAGGGGGTCAGAGCGCTTATGATGAACGGAGAGAAGGTTGGTTTTCAATGCATTAAAATTAACCAGCCACCTTTTTCCCCTTGTACCATGTTTTCAATACCAGAAAAAAGAAAGAATCAGAAAGATCTTGGTTATTGCTGGTCTTTGAAGTGTTGCCATATTTTTTGGTGTCGTTTGCATAATGCCTATGGATGATCTAAGAATGTGATTTGGAAGGTCATTGATGAAGATTAGGAAGTGAGTTGGGCCCCAAAATGGAATCTGAAATAGTTGACAAAAAAAAAACGAGCAGATTGTCTTTATCTTTAAGTAAGAAACTCAATGTGTACAAGAATGGTGACGCAGCAGAATACAACTTAAACTTTTTTTATTTTGAAAAGAATTTAAAAATTTCACAGCAATTACATTGGCGTATGTCGTCGCGTGTTACCAAATTCTACCTCAGCCTGTATACATTGCAAATGCACTCCCTATACCTCTTCTTATACCCACCATGACATTCATTTCCTAAGACATTTAGACAGTCAAGGCCAGGACAGCAGTTTTCCTTATCGTGATGGCACCACTTAAAGTATGAAATGCACTGGAAATAGAAAAAGATAATCATGAATATTGTAGCATACAAGCTATAAAAACAAACGAAATTACGAGGTACTTCCAATAAGTTTTCAAACGTTTGTCGTATGGGTACTGTATTGATAGTACACACATGAGACTCTATTCCCTTCGACGTAATCTTTTCCGGCTGTAATGATATAATATTAAGAATATTAAAAATATTAATAATAATAATAATAATAATAATAATAATAACAATAATAATAATAATAATAATAATAATAATAATAATAATAATAAAACTTGAAAAGATGTATCAAAGAAGCAGACGTACTAGAATGGATAATCAAATGTAGAACCATACTGACACAGAAATATACGGAACAGAGAACTGATCCTAATAACTACAGGCCTATTACCTGCTTACCAACCATATGGAAAGTCTTTGTAAAACAATATAAAAACTAGAGCATTCAAAAGGTTACGTCATTCCAGACCATTTATAAGCCAGGAAATACTAATAAATAAATAAATACATAATAATATTAATAATAATAATAATAATAATAATAAGAAGAAGAAGAAGAAGAAGAAGAAGAGAAAGCTAATTAAGATTGAGAAATGTGTTGAGGAATAATTTTTAAATGAGCACAACTACTTGGCTCACAGCCATGAAGTATTATTTTCAGCAGTCGCGAAAGAGGAAAAATTAGATAAAGAATCACTGACAGATAAGCAGAAGTACAAGGAAATAATCGAAGCAGAAAAGTTGACTGAATTGGTAGGAATTAAACTTAATTGTCAGTTTAAGCGATGTATAAAGACACTAAAATGTCAGGACACGTGATATTTTCTGTCTAAAGGTGACTTGAATAGAGAGACAGAAAATCATATTTGCTGCCCAGGAGCAAATACTAAATGCTAATGCAATCATTACAAACATCTTAGTGATGGGTTGTCCCAAGTTATTGTTAGTGCACGTTCTAACCCTGCTCAAAAGGAGTGAAAAGTATGAGCAAATCCGCATTGCAGTTTGTGTCAAAAGTTTGGAATCTAAGTGACGGACAAGTGGTTCCCACAGCACCCAGAAACGGTAGTGGAGAATGAAGACGTTAAAATTCGCATGGGTTTCATGGTTCAGTAAGAGTGAAATATAACTCACAGGAAACCGCATATTGTAGTCGTGATGGAAAAAACAATGAATGACAAATTATTGATGTGGCTTTCCTAACTTAGCAGGCAAAAAGAATGAGAAACTACGGAATTATCCGAAACAGGTGGGAGATTGCTAGGTTGTAAAATAAGAAACCCCCCATCATGCCAATCATCATAGGTGCACTTAGTTCAATTCCAGATGATCTTGAGAAACAATTGAACATCTTGGAAATCAAGTACAACATACTTGTACTTCAGAAGTAATTTCTGCATGGCACAGAAAATATCCTACACCTTCCATCTAATTGAATTGTTGGCAATGCTCACTAGTTTTGGTGCAAAAGTTTGCTCCTGAGTGAAAAATTGGTGTAAAACAACCACATGGTTAAGTTAACGAACATAATAATAATAATAATAATAATAATAATAATAATAATAATAATAATAATAATAACAAGTTTAAAAATGTATCCACAAGGCAGACATGCCCGGAGGGATGAGCCAAGGTAGAACTGAAGAAAAAATCGTTACCTACATGGCTAGCATATGCATTCACGTGTAATCACCTTTTTCTTCACCATATTCTCTCTGCTTCACTTTTTTGTTATCAAGTAAGATCTTTGACTCATTTCTTGTTTCATCAAATACTTTTGAATGCAAAATCCGATCCCGCATTTTGCTAATTCCTACCCTCTGATGAGAAGGAAAGTATTTCTTCGAAACTCCGCGGATTAAGGACTAGTGTTTCCTTGTCAGATTAAATATGTTTTTAACTCATTTCAGAGTGCTTTAACATGTTTTATCAACTATTTGCTTTATATATATATATATATATATATATATATATATATATATATATATATATATATATACTATTATGCGGTATGGGTTTTGTATATATACACACACACACACCCATATATATATATATATATATATATATATATATATATATATATATATATATATATATATATATACTATTATGCGGTATGAGTTTTGTAGTTCCTTATAAATGATAAAATAATATATTTATTTAAAATTAATTTATTGCGTAATTGTATGATTTTATAAAACGATCAATTTGATCTGAACGGCACTAAATAAACATGACATAAACAATAAGAATATAACATTGCATCAAAGATATATGAAAAACAGGTCTTATAAAACATTTACAATATAGGAAAAACACTTTTGTTCTGATAAAAGAAACTAGTAACGCTAATATTTCCATCAGAGACGCGCGAACAGAGTACTGCACCACAGGCCTTCTGTAGAATAATTATTCACGTTTAATTTGTTAATATATATTTTCTGAATTAATCGCTATGTAAAAGCCATATTGATTAAAAAAACTTAATTAACAGTAAGATTGTTTCTTTATTCAAAAAAGTTTTTAGACCGAATCTTCCACATTTTTTCACGAAACTTGAAAAATTCAATCATTAAAAATATGAGAAACTATTTTGTGAATCGTTTGAAGGCTACCAAATGTAAATAATAAATAATTCTAAAAAATTTCATAAACCTAAATAATTTTAATATATTTTCTAACTTCTTTTTTCGGAGAAATCAATAAAAGCAAGGTTTTTGACCCAAAATTAAATATAATTTATTTCATCGTTGCAGTGTATTTTAATAATAATATAAAAAAAGATATAAATACCCCTCCCCCCCAAAAAAATATTTTGAAAAGATCTCGTTTAGGGGGAGACAACATAATAATTCTTTTGTATATTATTTTATTTCAGATTTTATATATATATATATATATATATATATATATATATATATATATATATAAATATATATATATATATATAAGTGTGTGTGTGTGTGTGGATGGGGTATTTGTATATATATATATATGTATATATATATATATATATATATATATATATATATCAGATTTTATAAAAATAATTCTGTAAAAAATTAAAGAAATTGTACAATTATTTGATTTGTAGAGAATATTTAAAATCGCGTTGTTTTCATTGTTTATGCCAAAATATTTAGAAATATTATGCGGTTCCAATTTTTCGTTTTTAGCTTTTTAGGGAATTTTTAAAAAATTAACCGATTTTACGAAGAGTAAAAATATGAGATTTTTATGAATCTTTCTTCCTGAGAATAGTGCAAGAATTAAAATTAATCAATTTCTTTTTACAAGTTTTCACTGTTCTTATTTATCAAGGGGGTCCAAAATCATGCATTTATTATGGTCATACTTATAACAATGTAATCAAATAATGGCTTTATTTGAAAACCCTGAAATTGATACTCGAATGGATATCGTTACCGATCTCTTGGTCCTGTTACTCCAGTTTGCTTCGTAGAGGTTATGAAAAGCAAAGACATTCTCCATTATAATGAAAAGAGAAAAGAGCAGTTCAGGGCTAGAAAATAAAAACAGAAACGAGATGTCACGTATAATAACAACAATTGTAAGAATGATTTATTATGGGTTTTGTTCTTTAATCGAAAGTTGTTTATTATATTTGAAAGGCAAACATCTTTTGCAAAAGCTGCGCAGAGCATCCTTTGTGCTTTGAAAGCGTATACAAAAACCGACATCAAAACCATTACATTCCTATTTCATTTATTTCTATATACAGTATGATTCTTGCAAAATATACGCTGAAGAATAACTGCATTAATAACTTTTACTAAATAGCTGCATGTTTGTTACCGTTTATATCGAGAGATTTGTTTTAAAATTGATTTATATTGATAATACATTTTATTTAATTTATTTTGAATAATTATTACCGACATTCTTTTACAAACCCTGGGCGCCACATGTTGTCTTATATATATATATCAGCCGTTGGTTTGTGTGTGTGCGTGTGTGTGTTCGTATATCAGCTACAAACTTTTGACAACATCATCTGATCATTGGAAGCCGGTACCCTCTGCAGTGGCGGCTCGTGCCTGAGATTAGTGGGGGTGCTGCTTCAAACATATTACGTATTGTTTTTATATCATGTCAATATTTAATCAAATAATAAAAAAACATTCAAATGAATATTCAAATATATAACAAAGACAAATAATCAATCAGAAATGGATGATACGCAAAAACTTTTTATTAAAAATATGTTTTTAAATTGTGTACACTTTACAGAATAATAAAAATAATATATACAATTATTTTTGTAACTTTTCAGATTAAATAAAAGTTTGCTTTTTTTTTGCAAACAAAAAAAAAATTATTTTTAACAATACATTTTATTTACAATTTTTTATAACTCATTTTTTATATAAAACAAAAAAAAACTTATAAATTTACTTGCCTCCCCACGAGGGTTAATTTAGAAGTTTACTATTTGAAAATAGCGTTTTGTTTGATAACAGTTTTATTTACAAATTTTATTTTTGGAAAAATATATTTATAACAAACGTATTTTTAAATAAAATACAAAATAAAGCGTTTACAGTTTTATATAGTAAGCAAACGAATCAAATTTTTTTAAAAATACAAAATTTTATTTACAACTCTTTTACCAACTTGCTTTTTATATAAAAAAGAACAAACAAACTTGGCTATTTACTGACCTTCCCATGCCGGTAAAGATCGACATAAAGTGGAGATTTATTATAAGAAAATAGGGTGTCATATATAAGCATTATAGGACATCGAATTTTAATGTAGCTTTCTCTCCAAAGAAAACAAAAAATTAAAATTGCCTTTGTCCAGAAGGATTTCTAATTACTTTTTTAATGCATATTATCTGCCCCATCTACTAACAAATTCAATGTAAAGTTTAAAAATATATAATTATAAAAACTGTTCGATGTAAAGTTTAGAAATATATAATTATAAAAACTGCTGTTTTTTTCTTACTTACAAACAGATTTTCATTTTAAAAAAACTTGTGTAAAAAGAACATTTTTCAAAGTCTAAAACTTCTACCATTGTCCTCGTTGGAGGCAAATAAATGCTAATTTTTTATATATAAAAACATACAAGTTAAAAAGATTTAATAAGATAAAATGTTTCTTGCTTGTTTGCTTCTAGGAAAAACTGTAAACAGTTTTTTTTATTTTGTAAAGTTTAGTTGTTGCAAAATAAATAGCATTTAAAACTACTTAAATCAAACAAACAAAAAGGCAGGTAGATGGAAAACTTTATTTTTATGGTAAGATTTATTTATTGTATATTTGATTGTTACCCTTAGTCGTGCTAAATCACTGAATAGTTTTAATAAAAAAAAAAGGTTCTGCATATTATATATTTCCGTCTGCTACCGAATTAAATCGCAGCGCTAAAAGTGTGCGTATTTTTTAAAGCACAATATTTTATGTACAAGTACACGTTATATGCACATTTTGATGATAATAATAATAATAACAAATTTGTAAATGGTTCCCCCTATTTTGCAATAACAAAATGTTATCATGTCTATAAGCACATGCGCAGGCGCACACTCTAAGTAAACACCGAATTTCACGAGCGTCTGAGACGCGGAGGTGCGAGAAGCGACAGGTCCTCAGCGACCTTTATCGGCTGTCTAAAGCGCGCATGCGCACAAGAGAATTATATTAAGAAAGTGTAACTGTGAATTGCACAGCTCCAAGGAAGTTTTATTTTTATTTTTATATGAAGATTTGGAGATACCGACATTAAACTTAATGATTTTATTATGTACACATAGAAAAAAATACAATAATAATAATAAAAATCAAACGTATTATTTTTAATTTTATCATTAATATTGTGTAGAAATAACTTAGGGGTGCTACAGTCCCACAACTCCATGCACGAGCTGCCACTGACTCTCTGAAAGAGCGATACCCCGAGAGCACATTTCTTAAAATAACAACAAAAGGATTAATACTGTGGTGGTCAACTAGACCATTTCTTTTAAGGGGGTTCACTTTCGCCAACGCCATTTTTGGTAAGTCACATACGCATTTCTGTCTATAAACGTTGTATTTTCGGGGTCCTAAGTCATCATTGTTCGGTGGGAAAAAGCGTTTGCCTCTTACCTTTTTCCCTTCTTTCGCGCTCCAGGTTCGAGTTAGCTTACTGCGGGTACGTTTTGGGGTTTTTTCGCGATCGCACGAGCATTCGCTTCTTTTTTTTCTTGATACAAAAGTTGTTTTGATTACTTTTTGTTAGTGGGGGTCCAGTTTGTCACCTATTTTTTTCTGTTCTGAGGTTTTGTTCAATATCCTTAGTATTGCAGCTCTGTCCAAACCGAATTTCATATCCACCGGGGGAACGCTGGGTATTGATGCTAATATATATATATATATATATATATATATATATATATATATATATATATATATATATATATATATAGTGTTATAATGGAATAATTCCAGGAGGAAATCCGGGTATGAGAGCTCATGGTCAATCCTATGTTATTCGGATGTTCCAAACAGCTTTAGGCAGAGATGCAGTTTATGCCTCGAGGAAAAAATAAGAATCCTGAAGTACGAACACAATAATGTCTTAAATAAACGAGATGAACTGATGGCCAGATGCAGACATAAATGTAAATTTAAAATAACTAACAACTTCAGATCCGACGAACAGATAATTCTATAACGGTAAAGAGACCGAATTTAATACCACTAGATTATTTACGATAAACCCTCCCACCCCACCCCACTGGCAATTATAGTGCTGTCCGGTACAAACTCGGTTATAACGACTTGATGATATTTGTTGTCCGAATTTAAGTTGGGTGTACGTATTCCGAGGTACCTGTTTATCCAAATTACTTATAAATAAATAAGATAGCATTAAGAAAAAAAATTTTCTACAGATAATACATTAGTTATTAAACTGATATAAGTCAAAAAGATCAAATACTACCACTAGACATTATTAGATCTAATATAAATTAACACAAAAATTTAAAATATAACTATTTTATTTATCTATTTCTTTACGCGTGCATGAAAGTGCTTTTGTGTACGGAATGAATAAAAGTATATATTAACCGAAACTAAATACGTCCTATGGAATTGAGGGCGACTAATAATGCAATTTTCTGCATCTTAATCAATTAGGAAGTGAAATATTAGTGAGCAAAATAATAACGACCGCTATAATCACCAATAAAATTAATTACATAAAAATACTAAAATATTAACTACAATGGAAACAATTTTTGAATTCATAGTAATATATTACTAATACAATATAGAAAATTTAAACGTATTATAAGATAATATTTATTTCAAACTAATTTTAACATGAAAACATACAGATAGTTTTTAAAACTTTGTATATAATTTTTTTTTATATATCTTTTAATAGAATTATTTTCCATGACTCTTAATTCCATGACGCGCGTATAATCTTTTTCTCTGAGAGTCTAGACTAAATTAAACCATATGACAAGCAGCGGATGGTCACTCTCTTCCTTCTTTTTTTCTTTCTTCTTTTCTTTCCCTTACGCGCAGCGGATTGTCAGTGTATTTATTTCCTTTTCTCTTTATATCCGTATATTTCTCCCTCTTCTTCCTAGGTTAGTAAACGCGTGTCAAGTCATTTACGGGTAAGAACGTGCATATTTAGGTGTGTGTGTGTGTGTGTATATATGTGTGTGTGTGTGTGCGTGTGTGTGTGTGTGTCTGTTGTTACGTCGGGTTACCGGACAGTCGTAAAGTGTCATGTTCTTTCTGTTTGTTTTTTAAAAAAATCCCTCCCCTACTAAATTAATTCCCACCCTCCCTATAAAATGTATTAAGTGGAATGCTACTACCACCCCCTCTGGTTTTTGACGGTCGGGGCCCGATTCTTTTTCATTCTTTATTTCAGTATCCAAAATGTAATTGTCTAGTTTAGATGCTTGAAAATACCATACGGTTGAAATAAATTATTGCATCGACAATTATGTAATTTCCGTGTTATATTTTTAGGTCATTGCTCTGTTTACCACATGAAGCTCTCATACCCGGATTTCCTCCTGGAATTATTCCATTATAACACTATATATATATATATATATATATATTAGCATTAATACCCAGCGTTCCCCCGGTGGATATGAAATTCGGTTTGGACAGAGCTGCAATACTAAGGATATTGAACAAAACCTCAGAACAGAAAAAAGTAGGTGACAAACTGGACCCCCACTAACAAAAAGTAATCAAAACAACTTTTGTATCAAGAAAAAAAAAGAAGCGAATGCTCGTGCGATCGCGAAAAAAAAACCCAAAACGTACCCGCAGTAAGCAAACTCGAACCTGGGGCGCGAAAGAAGGGAAAACGGTACGAGGCAAACGCTTTTCCCCACCGAACAATAATGACTTAGGACCCCGAAAATATAACGTTTATAGACAGAAATGCGTATGTGACTTACCAAAAATGGCGTTGGCGAAAGTGAACCTCCTTAAAAGAAATGGTCTAGTTGACCACCACAGTATAAATCCTTTTTTGTTATTTTAAGATATTATGCTCTCGGGGTATCGCTCTTTCAGAGGGTCAGTGGCGGCTCGTGCATGGAGTTGTGGGACTGTAGCACCCCTAAGTTATTTCTACACAATATTAATGATAAAATTAAAAATAATACGTTTGATTTTTATTATTATTATTGTATTTTTTTCTATGTGTACATAATAAAATCATTAAGTTTAATGTCGGTATCTCCAAATCTTCATATAAAAATAAAAATAAAACTTCCTTGGAGCTGTGCAATTCACAGTTACACTTTCTTAATATAATTCTCTTGTGCGCATGCGCGCTTTAGACAGCCGATAAAGGTCGCTGAGGACCTGTCGCTTCTCGCACCTCCGCGTCTCAGACGCTCGTGAAATTCGGTGTTTACTTAGAGTGTGCGCCTGCGCATGTGCTTATAGACATGATAACATTTTGTTATTGCAAAAAAGGGGAACTCATTTACAAATTTGTTATTATTATTATTATTATTATTATTATTATTATTATTATTATTATTATTATTATTATTATTATTATTATTATTATCAAAATGTGCATATAACGTGTACTTGTACATAAAATATTGTGCTTTAAAAATACGCACACTTTTAGCGCTGCGATTTAATTTGGTAGCAGACGGAAATATATAATATGCAGAGCCTTTTCTTTTTTATTAAAAGTATTCAGTGATTTAGCAGTGAAGCTAAAACACGACTAAGGGTAAAAATCAAATATACAATAAATAAATCTTACCATAAAAATAAAGTTTTCCATCTACCTGCTTTTTTGTTTGTTTGATTTAAGTAGTTTTAAATGCTATTTATTTTGCAACAACTATCCAAAATGTAATTGTCTTGTTTAGATGCTTGACAATACCATAAGTTTGAAATTAATTATTGCATCGACAATTATGTAATTTCCGTGTTATATATATATATATACATATATATATATATGTATATATATATATATGTATATATATATATATATATACATATATATATATATATATATATATATATATATAGTATGAATTAAAAAATGACTGGGTGTCATCAGATAGAATCGAAACCGAAACGTTAAGAGCTTTAGCCTCGTTCGCTACAATTTGTGCGAACCCGACAAATAGATACAAAAGTTATAAAATTAAAACACGTTTAGCTATCCTTAGTTTACGCATGTGCAAACTAATATAATTCTCGGCAAGTTGAAATGGACAGTTTGCGTTTCAACCTGCTAATTTTTGCACGCGTTATTCATCCGCTCAGACAAAGATCTTACTCGTTGTAAACTACTCTTAGTGTATGATTATATTTCCTGTTAATTTCCATGTTATGTGATTAGTGGTTTAAGAGTTTAGCGGTTAAATACTTACACACGGACAGACACACATACATACATGTACTGTTTATTTATATAGATTAAAGATGAAAGGCAAAAGGAAAATATGATTAAATTCCGTTTTCGTCACTATTGTGAAATCGAGATTAAAAATAATTTCTGGCCAGAATTAATACTTTTCTCTTTATTAACAAAAAATAATCGAACAAAATTTCGATTGCGCTACTATTAAAAAATGGAGCAATAATTAAAAAAAAATCATGCTACTGTAAAATTAAACGAGCATTATTAAAAAAAACAACTCTTGTACTTACTTCGAAATATGTACATTTTAATTGAAATTGGTCGAACCGATATAAATTCTTGACTTGTATCTGTACAATTCGAAGCGTTTTTATTCTGAAAGATTTCTTTCTTTTATACTCATAATGACGAGGTTAGATGTCATTGGAAAGAAAAAGGGGAGAAAAACAAGTGTTTCTTGTTTAGCTCCACCCATTTGTAATGTGTCGGCCATTAATGACGGCCTTCTAAATTTGCCACACGTTTCATTTTTTAGTCGCGTGCAAGCGACTCTATAAGTCACTTTGTCGGTCCGTCGGTCCGTTGATCTGTCGGTCGATCTGTCCGTAACACTTTTGTGCTTGGCCTTTTTGGTTAAGATAAAAGGTCTGTTGTCAATAGATGTTTTTTCTTGGCCTTTTGGCCAATATCAAAGTGTAGTATCTGTTCTGATACATACACAACGCGAGGCAGTGCTGTTCTGGCGACACATTCTCGTGCCCGGAACACCTGACGAGCTTATTGGGTAGCGTTCTGTCCGCACCCCCACTTTGTCTGTCTTTCTCTGCTCTCCCCCCTCCCCCACGGGGGGATCCGAGCTGATAATTTACGACCTTCCCGCGAGGGAAGGTCGGAAACACCTTCTCTCTTCCCTCCACTAACTTCCCACTCCCTCTCTCAGTTCTATCTCCCCTCTTGCCGCCTTTTGGCGCCACTTCTTTTTGACGCCAAAGTCGGCTCCCCACTTTAAACGATGATTTCACGTCACATTTTTCAGTGAATATTTTTAAAAAGGGACACCCCCAGCCCGGGGGCCACCAATATGGATACCCTCAGCCAGTGGCCCACCAATATGGATACCCCCAGCCAGGGGGCTACTGCTCCCCATGAGGAAGACTCCCCAACATGAGAAAAAAACAACCGCTGACGGGGCGTACCGCCCGGGTATGACACTATTGGACGCTCCCCACAAGGGGGAAAATTTAACAACAGCTCCCCCGAGAGCGACTCCCCCAAAGGGGAGCTAAACCAAAATCGGTCGTAGCATCTCACTCCAACCACAAAAAGGGGATAGCGCTCCCCAGGAAGGCTGCTCTCCCAAAAGGGGAGCAGATCAAGAAAATGAGGGGGCATACCGCCTGGACCTCACAAACGAAGAAGGGGCAGATGGCCTCAAAGTAAACAAAAAAGATCATGCTCCCCAAGAGGCCGACTCCCCAAAACGGGAAGCTGCTCCCGAAAAAGACACTAAAAAGGGATCTGCCCCCCAAAAATGTGACACTCCCACAAAAGGACTGATCAAGAAATCTGGGGAGGCAGGAAGCGTCGCCAATAAACAGGCAGGGGCGACCTCCATAAAAGACCAAAAACGGTCTAGCCCCATCAAAGACCCCATACCAACACCAACACCAACACCAACACCACCAAGAGGGTTTGCGTGGGGGAAGACCGTAGAAAAACAACTGTCCTCTCAAGAGTATAGAGACCTGTACCTGATAAAGTACAGACAATACATAGAGGGGGCAGATATAAAACCATACCAGGTGCCTGGGAGGCGATTGAGGGCAGACTCCTGTCCTTTGCCATTTGCGATATACCGGAAACCCGCCTCCTAGGGATTAAGAAGGAAGATATGGCGGGGCTCCTCCACAAACTTAACATCCCGGTACTATACCTGTACCAGAATAGCTTCGCTGTGTGGGACATCCTCCTACCCACCAAGGACGATGCGGAGAGACTCTCCCTCCAAGAAATAAAGCATGGGAGAGTCAAACTAATACCTGAATACCAGGGCAAGAGAAGGACTCGGGTGCAGGTATTTAATGTGCCAACCCAAATACCTGCGGAAGTGTTAGGATGCCTCTTCAGCCAGTACGGTGAGGTGGAACAGGTGACCCCAGTACGGTAAAAAATTGAGACTCACCTGGGCTGCTACACAATAGCAATGAGGCTGAAGAGGGAGGGTGTTCGAGCAATACCACCGCTGCTGACATACAAAGACGCCAGCATAACGGTAGTGGTGGAGGGCCGTCGTCCACACTGCTGGTTTTGCCAAAAGCAGGGCCACATGGCTAGGAGTTGCCTTCAAAGGGTAACCCCTCATCAAACAACCCAAAAAGCGGTCAGAACCCCTGAGACAACGCTCGCACCAAAACAGGCGGCAACACCCCCTGTTACTGCAGCACCAACCCCAGCTCCAAGGAAAACCCAAACCACCCAGGAGGCCAAGGGGGAAGAATGGAGCACGGTAGTGAGACAAAAGCGGAAGCACATAATCCCTTCTGCCACCGTCCCACCACCTGGCCAAAAATCGAGGCAGCAGCCTCTGCAAATGCAGCAACAACAACAGCCACCGCAGCCAATGCCGCGGAAACAACTGCAGCAACAACTACCGCAGCAGCAAAAGCAGCAAGTGCAGCAGAAACAGCAGCAGCAGCAAGGACAATAGCGAGAGCAGCAACAACAAAAACAAATGCAGCAGCAACTAGAGGAGCAGACACAACCAACGGTCCCCACACTAATCGAGACGGGGATCAAGCGGAGAAAAGACTGCTCCTCTGAGGATGAATCCGCAAGTGAGAGGGAGAGGAACTCAACCTCACCTCTCCCCGGTTCATTCGAAAGAATGAAAAAGAAAAACAAAAGAAGAAAAGAGGAAGAAAAGGTGGCCCCCACTCCCTTTGAACATACACCACCCCTAACAACAAAATCCACTTCCACCCCCAAACCACACACTGCACTAACACCAGATACCGCACTAACACCAGGCACCACACCAACACCAGACACCACACCAACACCAGACACCGCACCAACACCAGACACCCCACCAGCACCAGACACCGCACCAACACCAGACACCACACCAACACCAACACCAGACACCACACAAACACCCGTCCCCACACCAAGGCAAACTGAGCCACTACTCCAAAAAGAAAAGGAAAAGAATGAACCGAGGGAGGGGAGAGACTCCTCTGCCTCTTGCAGACCAACCAGACTAAAGGTCCTTGCCCCTGAGGAACTATGTTATGTAGACCCTCTATCTGTGGCCACCGACATTTCCCATCGGCAGAGGAAAAACTTAAAACCTCTGCTCGATTACAAACAGATAGAGGGGAAATATGTAAATATCCACTCAAATTTCCCGGACGCCCCACTCCTAATAACTTTTGTCAGAACTCCAGAGGCCGGCCAGACCAACTTGTGGACAAGGCTGCAGGCCGCTGAGGGGCGTTTCCGGGAATTGAACTGGTGAAAAAAAATGACCCTTCTCTTGATGAACTGTCAAAACAATGCAAGGGAAGTGTCCCAGTGTTGGCCCATCCGTCACTCTACATGGCCATAAAATTAATTTATCCTTTGGATGTCGACGGCATTGCGAGAGAAGGTCAGGATATGAAAAAACTGACGACCTTGAGCATGGCACATAACGTCGGCGTCCTCTCCCCAGCTGACTTCGGAGCTGAGTGTAACACACCCTAAGGTAGGTACCATGGCTTTGAATTTGGCTAGTTTGAATGCGAGAGGCTTGAGATCACCGGGCCGGGGAGCTCGCCTCCGGCACGACCTCTTGTCCCTGGGAGTGGATGTGGCTGCGATTCGGGAGACGCATTTCGTTTCCTCTGTGGACTGTCAGGTGCTGGCCTGAGATTTTGAGGTTTTCTCAGCATATGGCAGCCCGCGGGGGAAGGGTGTTTCCGTGCTGGTTGAACGTACCCTGTCGGCGACGGTCGACGTTGTCCATAGAGATGCGGTGGGCAGGCTGGTTGTGGCCGATGTTGCCGTAAAAGATTCTGTGTTTCGAGTGATCACGCTTCATGCGCCCAGCACCGCTCGTGAGAGGGTCTCATTCTTTAGTCAGCTTGACGCGTTTGTAGATTGTCGGAAGCGGGTAGTGCTAATAGGAGATTGGAACGCCATCTTAGACCCCGAGATAGATAAGGTAGGAGGCGATGCTAGAGGATCGGAGATGTGCGAGTCTAGCTTGACTGATCTGATGGCTAGATGCGGTCTGGTCGACAGGTTTCGGTTCGAGCATCCGGGGCGGGAGATGTAGACGTGGACCAATAGTGTTTCCTCCTATCCAAACACTTACTTGGACAGGATGTTAGTTAGGAGAGGCGAAGTAGACTTCTTATCTTGTCCCACGTTCACTTGGCTAGGCCAGACGGATCATAAACTAGTTATGGCCCGGCTGAAGCTAGTAAATAGGCCAAAGTTAGTGGCTCACTGGAAGTTAAACACTTCCCTTCTGGAGATACAAGACTTCCAAGAGAAGCTAATAGAATTAATTCAAAAAGTACTAGTGGGGGCGGTTACCGGGAGTAAGTGGTGGGTAGGTCTAAAAGCCAAAATTAGAACCTTCTCCGTCAAGTATGCCCAGCGCCTCGCACTAGATAAGGACAAGACGAAGAAGAAGCTAGAGCAGAAACTAGCCCTGGCTACGGGGGAGGGTGATAGGGTTAGTCAGGAACTAGCTAAGCAGGACCTTTTGCGTAAGAATAGCGAGCGTTATGAAGGTCAAGTAGTCAGAGATAGGCTTAGAAAGGTAGGCAATGAAGCAGTCAATTCCAACACTGACATGCGTTGTGAAATTTCTAGGCGTGGCTCATACAAGTACATTGCAAAGGTAAGACATCCAGATGGACGCACCTTTGAATCGACTCGGGAGATCTGCGAGGGAGTTCGAGAACATTTCGTGGAGCGTTTTACGCAGCAGCCCGATCTTCCGGTCCTTGAGTTTAGTGACTATTTGGCTGACTCTCCCCGCCTTGAGGCGGCTAGAGCGGCTAGTTGTGAGGGCCGGGTGACGGAGTGGGAGGTTTTTACTGCGCTGAAGCAGGTCAGCTGTGACAGATCGCCAGGACTCGATGGTCTGCCATACGAACTGTATTTGAGGCTGTCACCCATGTTTCTGCCTTTTCTGACGGATGTGTTCAACCATTGGTTTGATCAGGGATCCATCCCGGGGCAAGTCACCAAAGGAGTGATCACATTGCTGAGGAAAGGTGACGGGCATGGTGGGGAAGAGTTAGACGATTACAGGCCCATAACTCTGCTAAACACAGAGTTGAAGATTTTGGCTAAGGTCCTGTCGAATCGGCTGCAGGTTGTTATCGGCGAGTTGGTTGAACCAGAACAGAACTACGCTGTGAAGGGGAGATCGATTCAGAACAATTTGCACCTGATCCGCATGATCCTAGAGGGAGGGATAGATGACGACACGGAAGCCGCGCTGATCAACTTAGATCAGTCCAAAGCTTTCGATAGGGTCGACCACTGTTTCTTGGCATCTGTCTTAGAGGCCGCCGGTTTTAAACCGGACTTCTGCAAGTGGATCTCCGTGATGTATCGACAGCCCACAGCCGTCGTGCAAGTCAACGGAAAGCGCTCGAAACCATTTGCTATCTCTCGGTCGGTTCGTCAAGCTTGTCCGCTGTCGCCCCTGCTCTATGTCCGTGCTTTGGAGCTTCTGCTCCGCAAGCTGAGACGTGGGGAGACAAATTTGGCCCTGCGCGGAATTGCAATACCCGATGGCTCAGCCGCCAAGGTATCCGCGTTCGCCGATGATGTCACGGTCTTTGTGTCGAGCTTCAGAGACATCGAGATCGTGTCGGAGACACACACTCAGTATGAAAGAATTACAGGGACCCAGATAAACCGCAGCAAATCGGTAGGACTGCGGTTGGGCGCTTGGAGTGGCAACGCCAACCTCCCGGCGCCCTTCAGCTGGACAGATGGCCCGGTTCGGATCCTCAGCGTGTGGTTCGGACCAGGTCTCCAGCTTGACAAAAACTGGTTGGAAGTACGGTCAAAGGTAGAGGCTGCAGTCAATTCGTGGCTTCCTAGGAAACTTTCCTTAAAGGGTAGAGCTGAGGCGTGCGTCACTTAGGTCTTTCCTCTCATCTTTTACCGACTGGCCGTACTTCCCCTGCCTACACAACACCTAACAGCTCTCGTCGAACTCTTGTCCTCACTTCTTTGGGACAGAGGAAGACACTGGGTGAGCAGACAGGTCTGTATTCAACGTCTGTGTGAGGGAGGCTTGGGAATGCCGGACTTGAAGTGTCATCGAGACGTTGAGAGGCTTGCCTTCCTGAGCCACTATATGCAAGATGACCAACCCTGGCACCCCGTGGTTACTGCCACCTTCCCCGACCTCGTTCTTGACCCTTCTATCGAGAGCCGTCGCAGGCCACGGAGAGAATCTGCCTACATGAAAGAGTGCCGAGCCGCGCTAAAACGACTACCAAGATCCAGCGACCTTGTGACTGCTACCCGTAGGGAACTCCACAGGGATCTAGTGAGGGGGGCTGCTGACGACCCGCTATGCGCGCGTTTGGGTTGGCAGCAGAGTGAGATCCGCTCCGCGTGGAGCTGGGCGCCAGGTTCGAGTCATCTGAACAATTCGGAGTTCTCTCTCACCTGGCAATTGGCCCGAAATGCACTTCCACTCAACAACGTACAATGCAGTTCTGGGTTTTTGGAGTCGCCTGATTGTCCCCGTTGTGAGACAATGGTCGTAGAAACGACTGATCATGCTGTCTTTTATTGCCGCGAACTCCGCCGGTACTGGTCGTATGTTGGTGAGGTGACGGCTCGCATCGATCCTGAGCATCCTCGCCCAATTACCGTATCCAATGTCGTGGACAATGTGAGGCCACCGTGGGACCGGAAAAGACAAATGGTCTACGTTACAATCCTGGCCGTGGCGAGAATGGTGATTTGGACGTCGCGTCTGCAAGATTGCCGGGGGGTGTTGTCTTTTTCTGATCAGGATCTGATCGCTTTTTTTAAACACCAACTACGGGTGAAGATCAGATGTGATAGAAGAAGGCTGCATCGCGCGGCATTTGACAGAAAATGGATACATGTAGCAATTCTGCGTGTACGAAGAGGAGCCAAATTTGAATACGTGTTCCCCGCCTAGGTGTGGAACGCGCAGTTCCGTAAAGTAAAATTTAACAAATAGCCTCTCAGCTAGCTGAGTGTGTGTTCCATCCGTCCCTGATTAGGAAGCCTCCAAGATCCTCACCCCCCCCCCACTCTTTCTTGCAATTTTTGTTTTCACCCCCTCCTCTAAATTTCACTCATCTCGGAGAGAAAGAAATACAAACTAACCCCCATTCCTTACCCACAAAATTTTCTTTTCTTTTCTTTTCTCCATTCACCCCCATCTAGAGGGTATCCCCACTTAGAGACTGACCCGCAGAAGCCAGGATCCTTTTACAAACCTAGTGGAACGGGCAGTCTATCAACTAGACGGGGTTGGAAGGGTCCTACTACCCCCCCTTTTTCCCCCCACCCTCGACACAAATGAATTATTGTATCATTTTTATTGTTATTTTGTTTTGTTTTTACACGTCAATAAAAAATGTTTTAAAAAAATTGGGAGTTAAGTAGGATATCCCCCAGTATGAAAGGGTAAATTTGGTATTATGGTGAAAGATACTAGCTGGGAGAAACTTTTGATTTTGTTTAGTTCTGGAGTGACAAGGATGACCAACGACACCCACAATCCACTCTTTTGAGTTGGTCATGTGCCTAAGTTTTTTGTTCATTTTCAATGTATTTTTAACATGAATAAAGGATTTAATTTCTCAAAGTGTAGTATCTGCTCCAGCAGATACTGCAAGCAAAGACCATATGTGGGGTCGCCCCCACATATAAGACCTTGGTCAATGTAGGGGCAACCCTTCATACCAATTGTCACTATCCAGCTCCCCTACTCCCCGGGGAGTAGGTCCCGATTTCCCCTTCACTCCTCACATTAAAAATCAGCCTTGTGCCTAATTTGCTCGGTGGGGGAGCAAATAAATACCATCTGTTCCAGCATATACTGCAAGCAAAGACCATACGTGGGAGCAATCCCACATCTAAGACCTTGGTCAAAATTTTACACACACACACACACACACACATACACACACACACACACACACACAAAGTAATTGTAAATATATTATTTTTTGTAAAAACGCTGGGGTTTTCATTAGTTAGTTTAGAGTTCACAGAGTGAATGAGGTATTGTGGTAAATGTTGCCAGTCAAGAGTAAATCTCCAAAGACTCCATTTTCACTGTAGTAACAAAGACCCTGCAACACTCTCCCACCCAGATCTAAAAGGACCTTGTGCCTAAATTTGTTTTGTAAATTTAAATTTTGCTTTTAATTTATTTTAATTTTACATTGAATTATTTTGATTGTAATTTTCATTTTCACGAAATAAATTATATATAAAGATCAAAGTATAGTATCTGTTCCGGCAGATACTGCAAGCAAAGACCATATGTGGGGGAACCCCACATATAAGACCTTGGTCAATGTAGGGCCAACCCTTCATACCAATTGTCACTATCCAGCTCCTCTACTCCTTGGGGAGTTGGTCCCGATTTCCCCTTCACTCCTCACATTAAAATCGGCATTGTGCCTAATTTGCTTTGTGGGAAAGCAAATAAATACCAACGCCACATATAAGACCTTGGTCAATGTAGGGCAACCCTTCATACCAATTGTCACTCTCCAGCTCCCCTACTCCCCGGGAAGTTGGTCCCCATTTCCCCTTCCCTTCACCCCTCACATTAAAAATCAGCCTTGTGCCTAATTTGCTCGGTGGGGGAGCAAATAAATACTCTTTTCTTGTCCTTTTGGCCAAGATCAAAGTGTAGTATCTGTTCTTACTACATGCTGTACTTATGTTTGTAACCTTGTGATATAAAGTGGGGGATCACTTTCTGTACTAATTTAATGTAAAATTATCACCCACTTTACAACCAGTCAGTCTCAAAGCCATTCAAGTCATTCTCCAGATCATTCAAGTTGTTTTTGAAGGAATCCAGTTATTTTTTATGAATTCAAGTCATTCTTAAGGTCATTCAATTCATCCTTAAGTTCATTAAAGTCATTCTAAGTCATTTACTTTTTATTTATTTAAGTCATTTCAGCCCATTTTTCGGTGATTTTAGTTTATCTTTAAGAATTTCATGCCAATCCTACATTCACGCATTCATTCATTACACGAGAGCACACGGCTAATGGCTATCGGCCTTGTTTCCCTTTAAACAGATCTTTCTTTCTTTAATCCTTTTTTTTATTTTTAAAAGTTTAAAAACTGCCTATATCGATTACATTTAGAAGGAAAACAAGAACAGAAACAAGGCGACAGAAATAAGTCTCACAATTGGGTCGTTACTGAAATTGAATCGATGTGAGAGGGTGTGATGAAATTTTTAGACCATCATTTTGCCGAAGATAATTTTTTAAAAAATTATTCTCCGAGGTATTATCGCCTCCTTTTTGTGTAGTAAAGATAATATATTAGGTTGAGAAGAAAGTCATTGCGGAATTTTAATCTTGATTTTAAATGATGTATTTTCAAATAAGTTTTCGTTATAATACTTTTACTTTATATATCATTTTAAATAACGTTTTCTGCTCTATCCAATCGTTTACATTACAATGGTTTTAAAACAATTATGTCTTATTTACAGTGCGTTGAATACAAGATGGAAAAAAATCAAAGTCGCACAATTTTCTTATTACGATTCAACCTAGAGCGAAAAGCCACTGAAATAGCTCGCGATATCAATGAAGCAAAGTTAAGAGGAGGAATTCATATATATTGGTGTAATGATATAATAAAGTTCTTAACTTTTACTCCTCATTTTTATCTAATACAGATATACATATATCTTCCTCTCTTCCTCACGCTCTCTCTCTCTCTCTCTCTCTCTCTATATATATATATATATATATATATATATATATATATATATATATATATATATATATGTCTATGTGTGGAATTTGGCAACACATGCATTAACGAAGCATGGAAAAACAGATAAATAAGCCGCAAGAGAAATATTTTTTTATTTCAATAATATGAATAAGGTTTAATGTAAAAACGCATACACATTATAATAAAGACGACTGACACGAAGTCACGCATTTCTTTATAGCATTGCCTTTACAATACCACGCCCATTATTCATGTGATATCCTGCCGCATGTGTTGATGTCTATAGTAATTGGACCGCCCCCAGAAAGGCGTCTTAAGATTTTTTTTACTATTGTCTACTTGTTTGGTTATATTTTATGTTTGCATTGTTTTAAAGATAGAAACTTATATGTAAATTGGTTGTTTCAAGCGAAAAAAATAAAACGAGTTGCAAACGAAGACGAGCGACATTATTGCACACGTTCAGAAAAAAGCATAGATACGTGTTGTTGTTGTAGCGTACATTTTGCAAACGATAAGTGACACAGACTATCAACAATAACTGCGCAAGAATTATTGTCAGGAAGTAAAAATGAAAGGTATGTGTTAATATTTTATTAATATTTGGTTCAATGTGTGTATGTGTGCAGGGACGTGCAGGGTAGTGTATGTGCACATAAAAATACGCGTACTACTACCGGTTATATATATATATATATATATATATATATATATATATATATATATATATATATATATATATAGGGTGACCCCAAATAAACAAAAGCTAAATGGAGGCCATCATGAACATATGCAGTAGAACGGAGAAAATAAGGCCAAAAGACCTAGTGTTTTGATGTGATGTTTTGAATATAGTAAACTAGTTATGACCAAAGTTTCATTTAATTCGGACAAAACACTAAGAAACGGGGCCTAATTTGAGTTGGGGCCCGTTTTTTTTGTCACCCTGTATATATATATATATATATATATATATATATATATATATATATATATATAAAATGGTAATTAGTAAACAACCGAAGAGAGTGCTTAATACTATTGCAGAGCAAATATATATTTTTTACCATTTTATATGCTTGGTTACAGATGTTTCGATTACCGAATCGTATCAACGATCCGATTCTTTTATCAGACTTTAGAGAAATAATTATTATGATGAGGAAAAAAAGATAAAAAAGAAAAAGCACAATAGCGGACTTCAATCAGACATCAGCAGTAGTCAAGTTAAAAAAAACATTGGAAGGGAATAAGAGGCGAGGGAGAGTGTAACATATTAAACAAAATATGGATAGGAATAGACGGAAGGGGGGGAGAAAGGGTTAAAAAGAAGGGCGTGAGATGGGTAAAATGTTGAAGGCCGAAGCAGAGGGGGAGAGAAATGGATAAGAAATAAGAGCGAAGGAGAGAGACAAGTAGTTAATATTGCAGCGTTAACTTGTGACGGTAGGTTAATGAGATCTACATAACGGTTGGTCGTTGAATACATCTCATATAGAGTTTGGCACGTTTATTATCAATGCGGTTTGAGAGGGGACGTTGTTTGCAATAACTAAGATGTGGCCTCTCATAATAAGCTTAGTTGCATCCAACTTAAGTGCATTAAATGCATCGTCTATAAAACGTTTGTAAGCAACTAGATAATAAAATTGCAAGATATAAATGGAATTAATGTATGTGAACACTAATTCCATTCATTGTATGTTGTAATATTATGAAAATTTTACATCTAAATTATTGTTTATTACGTTTGCAATTTAGAATTATACGATGTGTTGTACGTCCGAGCCTGCAATTAACAAATGGCGACTCCAAAATTGCTGTCTACGTAATGTTTCATTTCCTTAATTTCATTTTTTTGGTCGAGTCGATTGTTGTATTGCCGATTACCAAGAAAATTCACACACACACAATAACTACAACAGACATAGACAGAGACAGACATTTTATAACTATCTTATTGTTGTAAAATGCATTCGTTCCCCGGTATTTTACTACTTAGAATACTTTCTAAATCACATCGAGCACTTACTGAAGTGAAGGTTGCAAACAATCCTAATTGAAAATACTTATGTGCAGCGCAATAAATTCGAACTTCACGCATACAGGGTGCTAGTCCGTGTCGTTTACCTTTTAGCCACTGTCACTTCTCTCAATACGTAATCGTATGTGTATATCGTTAGGGCCGCATCGTTAGTCTCTTTTTTCTGAGCTTGTTCCCCATATTTTAAGTCAAGGATATCAGTTAAGTTTAACTAATTTCACTCGTCGATCTAATCTTTGTAATCCGTTATTGTCGCTTATTCGTAATCAGCTACTCTCGAGAGTGTCTAAATAATACACGTACTTTATATATCCTTTTCGTTTACATACAAAAATACTTCATTCACAATTTGTAATGAAATTGGGACAAAAATGGATGGTCATATTCAATACTTCCAAGACTAAGATTGATTCCTTCAATAATTTCAAGAAACCTTCTCAATAACAAATAGCTATTACTAAATGAAACATTACCTGAAAGTACTTTTTTTCAAACTCCGCAGCTAAACGTTTACAGGGAACATAAGTTTAAACAGATACATTGAGAGCATTGTCAAGGCTGTTGCAAAGATACTGGGCGCTCTCTACCGTGCTAGAAAGTTACTTACGCATGAAAGTACCCTGTACCTCTACAAGGCCACTATCCCCACATGTATGGAGTATTGTTGTCATATTTCGGCTGGTGCATCTGCTACTAGTCTCTCACTCCTTTACATGGTTCAAAAGAGAGTTGCCCATCTGATAGGTCCTGAACTGTCATCTAGGCTTCAGCCTCTGTTCCCTTGACGAAATCTTGCATTCTTCTGCCTGTTCTACAAGTATTTAAATGGTGGATGCTTCGACGAACTACTAGCGTTTGTACCTTTCGACCTAAAAAAAAACCCCCCGACAAACTCGACAATCAGCAAAGTCCTACCCTACACAGTAGAGATCCGTAGATCTAAGAAAACCTTCCACTCTAATTGTTTCTTCCCTAGCACTGCTATACTTTGGCATTACCTTCCGGCTTCCTGCTGTCCCAACTGTACTGACATGCATAAGTTCCAGTGTAACGTGAATAGACATCTTGCTGCTAAACTCCGTACATAGTATTCCTGCAACTTATGAGGCATTTCTGATGTGTGTTCGGATGCCTCGTAAATTGGATTTTTTTAAGCATTTTGTAATTTTTACCAACGATTCTTGAGCCTGGGATCGGGAACGTGAGGAGAGGTCTATGCAGTATTGTACGGCTAGTTTGAATCACATAAAGGTGTGGTTATTTAATTCTAGACTATGTATTTAGTTAAGAATAGTGTTGTGAATGTAGACCAAGTTCGTGCATATATCAATATGTAGAGATAACCAAAGTGGATGCAGAGCACTGATTCCTATGTAGTTGATTCTAGTTTCGCTGTTTTACAGAAAAGCAGCCACCTTTTGACTTATTGAAGGAAACATGTTTAGTCTTGGCAGTATTGAATGCGACCATTTTTGTCCCCATTCCACTACAGATTGGAGGTCTTCCTCTAGTGTGTCTGCCATTGCCTTTCTTCCCCTCGTGCTTGTTATAGAGCGTTGTGTCATCAGCAAATATACCCATCTCAGAGACAATTTTATCAGAGAGATCATTTATGAATATTAGGAATAATAACAATGATCGAACCCTGAGGTATACCTACATTTATATCATATTGTTTAGATATACGACCGTCGAGGATAACCTATATTCTTCTCTTGTTTCAAAAGGATTTAATTATGTTAAATATTCATCTCGTGATAACGAATGATTTGATTTTTCTGAGAAGACTATCGTGCCATACTCTATTAAAAGCCTTAGACATATCTAGGGTTACTAGCTACCCTCCCCTCTTTGTCCAGTGTATGCTATATACGTTCGATTACAGTTTAAATATCTGCTGTAGAACAGGCTAGCCTAAATCCATATTGTTGGTCGGTCAGAAATTTCGCAACTGTAAGTTGATGGACAAGAGTTTTATTAATTATGGACTCAAATATTTTGACAAAATTCCTAATCAGCGTTTTTAGAAGCATTTTGTCCTTTTTAGCAACGGTTTATGAGCTTCGAATCGAGAACTTAATTTGATGTCATCAATTTTTTTCTTAATTTTTTCAGCTCTGGCCTGTTACGTGTGTTTGTTTCTTACCGTTTTCATTTTAATGGAGAATGTGTTCGCTTCTTCAATGATCTCCAAGATGCGAAGAAAACGCAGCGAAGATAACCGGAAATCCCTGTTAACAAAAGTGGTAACAATTATAATTATATTAATTCGCGTATCAATTTTAGTACAAAATTACTTCGATCGTTTGCCTATTCAGTAATTCTTTCATGATATATCAATTAACAGTGTACACACCTCTTCATGTAAAGTAACATTGGGAAATTAAATCAGAGCAAATCAACGCTTTACAGTGTCTTCATTCATAGAAGATTCCTCTTCTCACAAAGTTTACCATACACTGGGCACAGAATACAATATTTCCCGTCCCCCCCACATATATATATATATATATGTATATATATATATGTACATACAATATATTTTGCTTTTATCTACATATCAAAATGTTTGCCACTTCAAATCAGCAAACCTATGCAGTAAGTTTGGTCATATGGTGTTCCACAATTGTACATATATATATATATATATATATATATATATATATATATATATAGCATACAGTAGCGTCCAAAACAAAGGGACAAAATTTTAAAACCTAATATTTGTTAGAAATAATACCTGTGAAAAGCTGAAACTTTGAAAACTGGTAGTTGTTATCATCCATAATAACATACTAAAATTTGAATCATTTGCAAAGGATACAAAAAGAATTATAACATTTATTTATTTATTTTCAAAATAGGAACGTCCAAAAGTAAGGGACAAATTGTGGCTAGAGATGTCATATCTCTTTTCAGAGTACCTGACGGTAGAATTGTGTGCATATAGTCTCTGCTTGAAGGTACACTGAGTGATCCCGATGTAAATTTCTTCTTTATTTGCGTTATATCCAGGAATGATTTTGGCCGTGTAAACAATAGATTTAATTTTGAAGCTAGTATATCCTCTCCTGCATCGAACACTTATTCAATTTTTTCATCGCCTTCTGGCACGATATATATATATATATATATATATATATTTATATATATATGTGTGTGTGTGTGTGTGTGTGTGTGTGTGTTGTAGCATTAATTTTTTTATGGGTATTATATAAAATAAACATACTGATTTTTAAGAATTGTGTGTATTTATTCAATTTAAACATGTGGACTTAAAAAATATGAAACGGCTACCTACTATACTCGGAGATATATATATGTGCGTGCCTGTGTGTTTGTGTGTTTGTTTAGAAAAGTGTGTGCATTTTAAATAAACACGCAGCGGCTACCATTTTTTAGCGTTGCTCGACAAAAGTTACGCTAAAAAATTATGTGTGTGTGTGTGTGTGTATTCTTTAGCAGGATATTTTTCGATATATGAAAAATAAATTTTGTGTACGAGGTTAAATACTTTTTTTTTCTGAATGGCTGTATAAAACATAAAATATAGTTGACGTTTTAAATCCAAAAATATAAGAAATTTGTGTTAAGGCAAAAATGGATAATTTCTTTAAAAAAAAAAGTTTAATTTCCCACTATAACAGTTAAAATATGTTGACTTAAATTGTATATGAAACTTTTTATTTTAATTATTTTTAATTATTATTTTTAACTATTTATAAACTGAGGAAAGATTTTGTTAATAAAGAAGCCAAGAGAGATAAATCAGTGCTATCCAATTTAGAACTATCACCTATGAACATATATAATGGCGTTCCCTACGGTTTAGTCATGCTTATTTTTATCTTTCGTAATGACTCGCTTAAATAAGCTCGCTTACCCCATTACAAGAAAATATCAGTTTAAATAGTTATCATAAATGAGCATTTATTACCTATTATCAAGATAGTAAAGTAACTGTAAGAATAGGAAACAGTTTTATATACTTAAAAAAGAATTATTATAATATTTTCATAGATTATCTTGTACACTCCACTATCAATTATTCTATTTGTATAGTTTACATTTGCTAATACATTCTCACTCGTTATATTTTTATAGTTTACATTTAATACTATGATGCCCATTATTTTATGAGTATATTTTACATTTGCTACTACACTATCCATTGTTATATATTTATCCTTTCTCTTTGATACTTCATATCAATTATAATATTTGTATACTGTGCATTTGATAGTATAATATCTATTATTTCTAATATTATTATTTACATTTTACACTACAATATATATTATTATATTTGTGTAGTTTATTTGTTATACTACAATATACATTTTTTATTTGTAAAGTGTGTGTTTGATACTACACAATACATTTTATTATATTTGGAAAAGTTTTATTGGCTACTACAATTCACATTATGATATTTTTATCGTTTACATTTGAGACTACAATATCGTTTTTGATTTGTGTAATTTACATTTGATGCAACCATATCCATAATTATATTTTTACAGTTTACATTCTATACCACAATAACTATTTTTATATTTTTATTAATTATATTTGTCTTTACATTATCAATTATTTTATTTGTATAGTTACTTTTTGATACTACAATATCAAATATTATATTTCTGCAGTTTTCTTTAGATATTACAATATCTATTATTATATTTGTATAGTTTACATTTGATATTACAATATATATTAATATATTTGTATTATTTACATTTGTAACTACAATATCTCTTAATATGTTAGTATAGTTTACATTCGATACTAAAATATCTATAATTATATTTCTATAGTTTTAATAATACTACAGTACGATTATTATATTTGTACAACCAAGTACACTCAACGTCGTCTTACCATCAATGCTTCCCCTCTGAACTCGGAGTATGGGAAATTCCCATATGCACAAAACAAAATCATTGAAAAAACAAAAATACGCTAACAAAGGGCAAGGATAATGAGTAAACGTTGGTTAAAATGATGGTTAAAACTATTAAGAACTTGCCAGGGTTCGAACCTGGAATCTTCTAATGCGTGGATTTATTTTATGTAATGTATATTCTGTTGCACTTAAAAAAAAAGCATTGAAAATGTTATATCTATATCATTAATTGCTAGATGAAAGATAATGTTTGTAAATTGCAAAAAAAATGTACATTACATAAAATAAATCCAAGGTAATTTTTTGATTCAATTTAAATTAAAATTTTATATAATTTATAAAAGTGCACTTTGAAGATAAATAAATTTCAAATTGAATCTTATACCTTTATTTTTAAAGCCTATCGTAAAAACATTTTGTTTCACAATTTTCATGCCTTGGATGAAATGCTTTTCTAACTTGTATCTTATCTTTTTAAGATTATATTTTAAAACTCTCCTTCTCTCTATTTCAGTTTGTATTTCTCCTCACACCACAACTAATTTATACAACTCCCTCTTTGTATTATTACATGTCTGAATATTCTCTCTGTTTCAATTTGCATTTCTCCTCACACCACAACTCATTTTTGCAACTCCTTCTTTGTAATGCAGGTTTGAATAATGAGAAAATCTGAATATTTTTTAACAAAAACTTTAAATTAACTTTTTTAGATTAAATTTTTTAAGCTTCTTTCAGAATAGAAAATCTTTCAAATTTAATAAGGAACATATTTCATAGAGGTTTCATTAACAAATATTCAGTACATAACGAGAAAAATAGATATGAAAATTTCAAAAGGACTATATAACTGCTTACGGTCAATAGTAGTCCTCGCCAGCGAAAGTCTTTGTTATTGGTATTATTATTATTATTATTATTATTATTATTATTATTATTATTATTATTATTATTATTATTATTATTATTATTTAAAACATTTTATGTCCTACTCGTTCGGGCGAAGACTAATATAAACAGTTAGAATTGTATTAATAGTATAAATTACTCAATATTACATTTTATTGTTTTCATTTGATACTACAATATCTATTATTTTATTTATGTAGTTTACATGTGATACTTCAATATAAATGATTCTATTTATATAGTTTACATTTGATTTTACAATACCTATTATTATATCTATATAGTTTACATTTGATACTCCAATATCCATTATCATATTTTATAGTTGAAAATGATAATAGAATATCCATAATCATATTTACATAGTTTACATTTGATACTATAATATCCATTAATATACCTTTAATTTTTGTATTTGATACTACAATATACATTATTATATTTTACTAGTTTTCATTTTATGCTGCAATATCTATTATTATATTTATATAATGTGCGTTTGATACTACAATATCTGTGATTGTGTTTCTATTTGCAGTGTATAGAAGTTCAGGAAAAATGTCTTCCAGTTAATATATCTTGCTGTGTTGTTAGTGATTGCACAATTGTTAAGAAAAACGATTGCAATGACAAGTGGACCCATTGTTACTGTTACAGTACGTAAGCTTATAAATAGTAGAGAAGACCGTTCTTAGATAAATAGCCGTGACGCTTTTTGAAGTCTATTTAATTAAAAAAATGCTAGTTTCGTTATCACGTATTTAGTAATTAAATGAGTTATAAAAAAACTTATTCATAATTTTTATCTTTTGACATAAGATCTTATGGGGGTTTTTTTCAGAATATTTTCACCCTATTCTATAAAATACCATCAAAATGATAGATAACGTACGGGATAGATTATTATGTAGTATTTGCAAGAAATTTTCTTGTCTCGTATATTACGGCTTATATTTTCTTGTATCATATATTACGGCTTATATTTTAAGTTAAACAGATTACTTTTGTAACCTTTTTGATACGTTCCACAATAGCGTTCAATCTATATTTTTACGGCGAAAATTAGTATTTTATCTACTTAAAGATAGTGATCTTGACTTTCATCTTAAACATTACTCTAAATTTTACTTTAAACTAACCCAACTCCTATACCCGCTTAATGTCTAGATGGAACCAACAAAGAATTAGTAATGAAGCTATTCATTTTTTTCTTCTCACAAATGATCCCTAAATCTTAATGATATTCCGACTTATTTCTTGCCGGAATTTACCAAGTTTGGAAAATAATGTGTGTGTAAACTGCGCTTGGTCTTTTGGACTATTTATTTTGCGTTCTGCAAATGATCACTCTTTTATTATTTGACTAATGTCCTGTGTTGCCCTGGTGATTTGAGGTGTGTGTTGAACAAAATAAAAAAAATAAGTGGTAGTAGGCAGGTATGGTTGAACCCGTGACATGAAGACAGAAAAGAAAGATAATCTGACATCTTACCGCTACGCCATGACGCGACCGGAAATGTAAAGCATTGAAATTTATTGATGTCAATCAAAAAGATGACTTGCAGAAATAGCGTTGTTTTTAAACCTCCAATATTTCCTCCACATTCACCAAACTTAGTTACTTTACGTGAATCATCAAAACAGATATGTGGAGGGGAAACCAGCTCCCCCAAGGGAACACTCTGGCAGGGTCCAAATACAGAAGAACAGATACTTCACTTTGAGGTATTAAATCTATTTAGGCTAAAAAGTTCCACACGAACAAAAATTTTAGGCAAAAGGCCGACTCACAAGTGGGGAAATGGGGATCGTTGGTCACCTTGTCACTCCAGAACTAAACAAAAGTTTTTTATAGCTAGTATGTTCTTCCACCATAATACGAATTCACCCTTTCGTACTGGGGGACATCCTACTTAGAACCCAATTGTTTAAAATGTTTTTTTCTTATTAATGTGTAAAAACAAAAAAGATAACAATAATGATGATACAATAAATCATTTGTGTCGAAGGCGGAGGAAGAAAACATTTTTAAAAAGTAGTTAGAAGGACCCTCCCAGACCCGTCTAGTTGATAGACTACCCGTTTCACTTCGACTTTTCAAGGAACCTAGGCCCCTGCGGGACAGCCTCTAAGTGGGGATGTCTTTTAGATGTGACGAAACGGAGAAAAGAAAACATTGGTGGGTGAGATGTTGCTAGTGATTGATTACTTTTTCTCAAAGATGGGTGAAATTTAGAGGGAGGGATAAAAAGACATATTGCAGAGGAGGGAATGGGGATATTGGAGGCTTCCTAGTCGAGAAGGATGGGCCACTCACTCGGCTAGTTAAGAAGCTAAAGATTAGGTTACACTTGATGGAACTGCATGTTCCGCACCTAGGCGAGGAACACGTATTCAAATTTGGTTCATATTCGTACACACATACTTGCTACATGTATCAATCTTCTGTCAAATACCGCGCAATACAGCCTCTTTCTATCATATCTGATCTTCACCTATAGTTGGTGTTTAAAGAAAGCGGATCCCTGCTGGATCTAAGAAAAGCATACCTGCAGGTCCGAATCTGTGAAACAATGTGGCCATTTCAGACGGTGGGGTTTGCTGGCAGGAGGTACTGCCTTACCAGACTAGGCTTCGGGCTTGACGTGGCACCCCAAATAATGAAGACCATTATTAACACTGTGTTGTCACAGGAAGAAACAATAAAAGATGAGACATCGGCGTACCTTGATGACATATATGTGAACGAAAACATTGTGTCATCATCATGTGTAAGGTCCAAACTGGCTTAGTTTGGTTTTACGTGTAAGGACCCAAAACGTTTGGAGAATGGCGTCCATGTCTTGGGCCTGACCGTTCGACAGGAGCGAGGGACTTTGAAATGGAGACGCGGAACTGCAGGTTCTGAAGTGTCCGATGTCTTCACGAGGCGAGCAGTATTCTCCCTGTGTGGAAAACTTGTGGGGCACCTACCGGTGTGTGGATGGACTCGTGTGGGAACAGGCATCATAAAAAGGAGGGCAAGCGCAGTCGCCAAAGCCTGGGATGATGAAACAGCTGACGATCTGTTGGTTTGCATGGTGAAGAAGACCATCGCAAGGGTAAAGCAGGATGACCCCGCCAAAAGAGATTGGTGCATGCAAGAAGACAAGCTGAACGTGTGGGTGGATGCGAGCTCTCTGGCAATTGGTGTGCTGTTGGAAAAGAATGGGGCTGCGATTGAGGACTCCTGCTGTTTGCGACCAGCGAATAACGCTGCTCATATCAACCTGGCAGAGCTGGATGCGGTGATAAAAGGTATCAACCTTGCACTCCAGTGGAAAGTCAGGAAATTACGCATACACACGGAATCTCTATGCGTGTACCACTAGATATAAGACACACTGACAGGCAAGACCAGGGTGCGCACTAAAGCAGCCAGCGAGATGCTGATCAGACAGAGGTTGGAGACGATAAAAATCTGGTAACAGAGTATAACCTATCTATGGATGCGGTACTGGTCACTTCAAATTGCAACCTTGCTGATAGGCTCACTCGGGTGTCACAGGGATGGCATGACACCATGAAGAAAAAGCTGAGCCCGTACCATTATATGCCGTCTCTATTGAGGTGGTGGATGAAATCAGGAAGATATACCACCTAAGCGGACACCCCGGAGTGAGACGGACATGTTATTTTTTGCAGTTATCCAATCCGTCGGTGTCCAAAAGTGCAGTGAAAGAGGAAGTCAAGGAATGCCAAACGTGCCAGTCAATAGACCTCACCCCGGCCAGGTGGCAGAGAGGTCAGCTTGGAGTAGACGCGACTTGGAGCCGACTCGGTATGGACATAACTCATTACGGCAGCCAGCACTTCCTCACCCTGATCGATTGCGGATCGACAAGGTTCGCGATCTGACGCCCTTTAATAAGACAGGATTTCTTCAGTGTCATCCGTGAATTGGAGTCTATATTTTATAAAAGGGGGCCTCCGGAAGAGATTCTCGCAGACAATTACACGGCTTTCCGCAGAGGGGAGTTCAGACGTTTCGTAGACAAGTGGTGGATCAAGCTCAGACACAGACGTGCATATGTACCGAGTGGCAATGGCATAGCAGAGCGGTGCCATCGAAGTGTGAAGAGGATCGCGGCAAGAAAACATTGCACGATTGCAGCGGCGGTCTATACATATAATGCAAAACCAAAGGGTGGCATGACTGTTGCAAGCACACCCACCAATGCGATCAATTGCTATCGAGTGCGCATCAAAGACATTGACGCCCGTCTGTAGCAGTGATGGTGAATCGTCCAACGATGACCTGTGAATCCGACCTATTCCCCGTGATGGTACAACTGCGAACCGCAACGCTGACGCCGATAGTTCCAGCACCCATTTTAAGAGCTCCGATGAAGATGAAGAAGTTCAGCCTGATGGTATGACTGTACGCCCTAACACTGATGCCAGTGGTTTCGACGCCTCTTCTGAGAGCTCCAATGGAGATTAAGTAGTCCAGCTATGCCCCTTCGTAAAAGTGCCCGCAACAAACAACTACGTCCCACATGCCACGTATGTGGTCTGGAGACCAGGGGTAGTGTAGAGTTGAATGTAATAATCAAAGGAGAAAACGCTTGCGTGTGTGTGTATTGTGCGATTATACAACTTACCTTCGGATTGGATCTGAGAGCGAGAGAAATTAAAGATGGCAGCCATGGATTTATAGGGTGTAGTCTCGTGGAATCTCACGAGATCTCATTTTCCACTGGACATGTATGCAAATGAAATGGGGGGGAGTTTTCTAATAAAATGCCTATAGGCAGAAGTGGTCGGCAGAAGACGTGCTGGAAGTTGATAGAGAAAGTTGACAGTGACGAATTCTAGCTGAACTTTTGCTTTTTGCATTTTTTTAATTTTGTTTTGCTGTTTACCAACCCATTTAACTGCAATACTACAATATCTGTGATTATTTTTTTTACTTTTCATGTGATAATAAAATATCGATGATTTTTTTCGTACTTTAGATTTGATACTAGAATATCGATGATTATTTTCCAGTATTTTCTCGTGATACTACAATATACATTATTAGATTAGTATAGTTTACATATGGTTGTACAATATCCATTATTATATTTGTATAATTTACATTTGATATTACAATATACATGAATATGTATTATACTTTGCATATACTACTACAATATCTATTATTATTTCTCTATTTATAGTGTAGAGAACTGCAGAATGAGTGTAGTCCATATAGCATCAAGTGTTGTGCTGGTGATGATTGCAGAATCGTTGGGAAAAATGAGTGCAATGATAAATGGAGCCATTGTTACTGCGAAAATTTGTACGATTAAAACGACTGGAGGATAACTTCGTCAGATAAATTGCCGTGTCGCTTTTTGAATTTTATTAAATAAAAATTCCAGTTTCATCATCACGTATTTAGTAAATAAACGACTTAAAAAACTTATTTGTTATTTTTTCTTTTGACATAAAATGTTATGGTATTTTTTGCAGAAGATGTTCTCCCATTCCAATAAAATACCATCAAAAAGACAGATAAAATACTGGGTAAACCATTAATTAGAATTTTTTTAAAATATCTTGTCCCGTACATTTTACGTTACACAGAACTTTTGACGCTCTCCGATGCGTTCTACAGTAGTGTTAATTTTTACGGCGAAGAAATAGTGTTTTATCCACTTACACATGGTAATCTTGATACTCATGTTAAATGTAATTCTAAATCTAACTTTAACACTAACCTCAATTCTATACCCAACCCATGTATAGACGGAAACAGCTGTTTTGTTTTCTTTTGTTTTTTCTAATCCCTAACAATAGTCCGACTCATCTCTGGCCAGAACCTACAAAGTTAGAAAAAGCCCGTGTGCGCAAACTGCGCATGGTTTGTTGATTGTTTTTTTTTTTTTCTGTAAATGATCAATTTTTATATGTGCACCAATCATTTTAAAGCATTTCAGGAAATTTTACTCTCAACAAAAAGGTTATAGTTTTGGTTTGGGTCAGTTCTTTTTTTTTACAGGATCTCTTTCCAAACTTCTCTCCTAAAAAGTTGATTGGGTATTTGGGCCTGGAACAACAAGGAGGCAAAGTCAATCATGGCTACTGCCGTACCTTCAACACACATTCCGAAACTCTTTTCTCTTTTAACACATATACTGGAACTCTTTTCTCTTTCAACACACGCAGGAACTCTTTTCTCTTTAGACACACATCCAGGAACACTTCTCTTTTCACCAAACATACAGGAACTCTTTTCTTTTTCAACACACATACGGGAACAATCTTCTCTTTCAATACACATACGGGAATTCATTTCTCTTCAAACAGTAATTCCTATTTTAGATCTTGATATTTTTATGTTGTTCTAAGTAATTTATAGCAGAAAAAACTGCGAAAAACACAAAGAGAATCAATCAGAAACCAGCACTCGGATGACATCGGGTCACAATTGTTAGGTAGAGCTTATACGAGAGTCTACAAGCCCCTTATCATAGATTAATCTGTTATACGGAAGAACAGACTAATTAACCAACAACTCTTTTAACAACAAAATAACAAAGATCTTTTTTTTAAAAAAGAAGTACTGTGTCCCAAGTAAAAGAATGAAAGGGAATAGAAATTATAGGGTTTTTTAGTGTCGAAAGAAAATATTCCTCAATAATTCTCCTTCGAAAATGATTTTTCACCATTGACGCCTCTCCTTGTTTTATGTGATTTAATCATAGCAGGTCTCCCAAGCTTCTTCCATGTATGTACATTAATAATGGAAATGTCAGACCCACTATCATTCTGTAGTCTTACTTTCTTTTTAACCATTTTAACCTGTACATATTTCAAGATATTTCGTTCTTCAGATTCAATTTTTGTAAGTTTAATGGATGTGTTCTTTCTACAAGATTTCTTCCTACAATATTATGCTTTATGCCCTTTCTCGTAGCAGATGTCACATTGTTTAAATTTGTAGGGACGCTCATTGTATCAATGTTTACCTCCAAATCTCCAACACGGTCCAGGTGGATCGTTTCCCTGGTTTTGCCTCTGGTATTTTTTTAAAGTCAGTTTTTTCGTTTGATGGATCTTTTTAATGTGCGATACTCCACTTTCCTCTATGTCAAAGCTGTCATGTTTCAACGCAACAAACCGTTCACAGTCTTCAGCAAAGCTTTGTACTTTTAAATTCGGATAGTTCTCAAGTTTATTTAAAACACGACACCTGATTTCTGCGTCTTTATTTAAGACCAGCCCTTGCATAAAATTAAACATTTAAAATTATCTGATGGTAATTCCTCCAGTTTAAAGTCATCGCAATGCTTGTTTACTATACTTACATAAGTAGTGTAGTCGTCTTCCTTTCTTCTAGTGATATTCATACACTTATATCACCTGTGAAAAGGAGATGTTTTGTAGAAAACAGTTCTGTTTGTAGCGTAACTATCTCTTGGAAGTTTAACTCACTGGTCTTTTGGGGGGAAAATAAAATTCACGAACTTTGTATGCTCGGCTGTTCCCAATTTTCTTAGCAAAAGCCTGACATTTTTAGCGTATGTCTATGTACCGCAATCCGATACAAAAATATCTCCATATCTCATATAGAAATGGGCAAAAGTGATAACTTCTTCTAATTTATAATTGAAGTTTTCAATGGTGTTTCACACAGCCGTCTGCGAGAATGCGTTATGATTGTCGTTTGCTTTCGTTAACTGTGTTGCTTCCAGAATTTTCCTTTGTTCTTCCTGTGTTTTCATCAAGATTTTTCAAAATTTTTCTGTTGTTGCAACAGCTCTTTTTTAAATTCCTCCTCACTTTGAAGTTGTCTTTGTTGCAAAGTGAGGTTTTATTCTGCTTGAAATTTTTAAAATTTTCCTCACTTTCAAGTTGTCTTTGTTGCAAGGCGAGGTTTTGTTCTGTTTGAAATTTGAATTTGTAAAAGAGACTTTCTGAACTCAGCGCCCATTGTAACGAATTCAATTTACGAAAAGTAATTTACACTTGAAATAAAAAAAATCAGTTTTCCCAATATTATTTCTTGTAAGAAATAAGGTCCGTCAAAATAAATTTGTAAATTTTTTTTTTTTTACTATTACGTGGTTTATGTAGCAAACAATAAAATCCTTCGCTTTTTAGCGAGTCGGCTTTTTTGTATGGGAAAATAATTCATTTTATTTTTAACCTCTGTGTTTTGCACAATATGACTTGATTATTTAACAAGTGTTTTATAAGCACTAATCCTTACGAATATATATTCTTTCTTTCTTTCACAGTCCATTTCTCCTTCTCTTGTCAAATTTGATGGTCGTTTTACTACTAAATAGTCAATATGTTTGTTCCAATATCAGAAATAATGACTCGAATTTGTGGTAGTTAATCTGAACAAGTCATTTGAAGGAAAAGACTCTTACCGTAAAAAATACTGGTTTCTTGTGAAAAAAAAAACAGTTAACTTTTGGTGTACGGTATTTTATAATAGCTAAATACAAACCGAATGTATTAAATGTAATAAATTAAAAATATGAATATTTACGTTAGCTGACCGGTTTCATATCTCGCTCAACTAAATTGAAGTTAAATTATAATTAACAAATCATATGAAAATGGAAATATGGTGGAGGACAATAAAAATGGGAGAAACAAAGAAAGAATAAAATCGAACCCACATTAATTCCTAAAATATTGCTTTCAAAGAGAAGCCATGGAAACCTTAATATAATTTTTTTTTTTAGAATTTTTAGAAACTTAATATAAATGGTTTATAGTATTTTCAATTTTTAACTTCTGTCGTAATTGATTGTATTGCTGTAGTTATCTAAATGGTAATTCAATGAAATTTGTGCGTTCATAAAATATTGCACAATATTAAGTATAATTTTTATATTACACACACCATTATTGACTACGTATGTAACGATATGTTTCGGTGTGGTTTATTTCGAAAGTCTGCGTAATCGAGCTATTCTTTCAACTGAAAACGCCCGAGATTCTTATAGTTGATATTAAAATTTCATAAATCTGTGCGTTTGGATCCAAATAAAGTACTTCATCTACAGGAGATTTAGTCGTGTAGTGTAAAGTTTTATATAAAGTGCGAACGGTTGGGAGGATATAGGTAACTAATGCAGATCTACTTTCAACTTTTAGATTAAGTTTTTCAGTTACGAAGATTGACTCCAAGAACGCGTATGTGCTTTTCAGATTTTTTTACGCAGAGTTAGAAATAACTGTGGTTTATCAAACAATTACACGAGAGTAAGGAGATTGCATTAGTTTCAATTACTACTATCTGAAAGCTGGACAAAAGAAAAGGATACTATATTATCAAAGTTAATACAAACCGCTCCGGATTTTTTGAAGGAAAGCATAACAGAAAAAAAAGACATTTGGTATAATTGTCAATTGTTTCTTCTCGTTTTCATTAATATTGATTTTTAATAGAGTGAGTTTGAAAAAATTGGTGTCTTAGATGTCAAAAGAATGTTTATACAAACTGAGTTGTCATCAAGAACCCTCATCGAAAAAAATGTGTTGTCCATTTTTATTTGTAACATGCTTGTACAGTTATTTCGAATAACCCTCCTAAGATTTATGACAATGTATTGATTATCTTCGTTAGTAAGAATATAGAAAAAGAGGATAGTCACTATTAGAATATATACATTATAGACGAAAAGTTAGGCCGTCCTATTGGAAGGGAAAAGACTTTACGTACATCTGTTGGTGTTAGACTTCAGCATTTGACATGATGAATTTTTTTGTCTTTTCGAGCAGGTCCTGCTACAAATACTAGATTGGTGCAAAAATAATGCCGTTTTTGACGTTCAATTATATATAAAAACGACATTATTCTCGCACAAATCAAATAGATGGCTAGATTACTATCATGTATATTTCAGACGATGGATTGGATCCGATCAGAGCTTGATAACATAAGAAGCCGGCTGAACAGCACATTGTTTACAGCGAATTTATAAACGACTGTGCTGTAGTCAGCTGGAAAGCAACTAGGTCGTATTGCATTCACCAATTATGGGAGACAAGTTCTGGTAATTGTAATTCCGCTTCGCTTCCTGTAAATAGAGGAAGAACGGAACATTCCTAACAGTGGTTTTAGCTTGACGTTTTGCTGTGAATGAGGTACAGGCGAAAACTAGTGGCGGAGCTCAGTCGAGCATCGGCGATGAGAATAAAAGGAGAGTAAAGAATACAGATGAAAAGAGAAGCGTCTGTTTTTTTTAGAAAGAGGCTGTAGAGACGAGAAAATTTCGAAGCCTATTTCGTACTCTGATAAGAAGAAAGAGCGTGCTTTAATTGATACCTCCGTAGATGCTTCTACAATATTCTGTCATAAGACTATCTGACTTTTATACAAGTGAAAGACTGCTCCAAAGATGGATCTGTAGCAAGATCCAACTATTTTTCTAGTGACCTTTGCAACAGATCCGATGTAAATTTTCACATTTATTCTGGAGTGAAATTCACTCTTAGAAGCTTACCAAAATTGAAGCCCCTTTCAAAGGAGATTCAATACATTTTAATTAAGGCAAATTGAAGATTCGAACGTTCGTAATAAAATTTAATGGATTCAAAGTTGACAACGACTGCATGGTCTATTTAATGAATGAAAATAATTTAAATCAACTAATACGGGTTTTTATTTTAATTAATATCGCGATTTTATGGTTTTATTTAAGTTATTTCAAAATGAAAATTGATTTTTCAATAATAAAAATAACACCTGTTTTATGGGCTCAATTCTGCTGTTGACATTTGTTTTTTTTAATTTCTCGAGAGAATCAGGTATTTACATTTGATTATGTGCAATTTGTAGTACATGTCTCTTGAAAAGTGAAGTACAATTCTTTCTAGACTAAAGCAATCATAACGAGTTTGTGTCAAACTTTGCCATCGTGGAGAGGAAAGTAAAAAGATATCGGTATGGAACCGGCATGATTAAAGCACATTATGGTCGCTATTACAGTTTAGTATCAACTTATCCACGTCCACCTGTCATCGTTTCGTAATGAAATGTCTTTTGTGAAATGAATGAGTTGCACAATTTTCAATCAATCAAACATGATCATGATGTGACTGACTACATCTTTCAATGCAAGAAAACATCCACATATTACAGTTTATAATTTACCTTTATGGGCAACAAGCTATGTTACCCGGCATTGCCCGGGTAAGTGGAAATAATATTAAAAAGTGTAAGAGTGAATACATTTTTATTAATACGTTTCTCTTTCTACATCTTTACGCACTTTCTCTCGCTTTTTCTATCTCTCTGTCATTCTCTCTGTGTTTTACTTTATAAATACATACACTTGCTCTATCTGTTGTGTAGTGTGCTTGTTCTTATTTTATTGTGTGTTATCTACCGGCTTTTTTTAACGGTCTATTGTCCTGGAATCCCTTAATGTTTATTTACTGAACGACCCGTGACTCGTTTAGTTGTCATGGGTGTGTGTGTGTGTGTGTGTGTGTGTGTGTGTGTGTGTGTAAACCATATATTATGTATACACGTGGCATACCTATCTGCTGCTGGCCGCTACTGGAGGATACGCTTCTGGAGGATTCTGGAGGGAGCCGAAACCTGCTGTAACGAAGACGCTTCAAGACAGGGTCCCAAGACGATGTGTTTTTACTATATACTTTATTCACTCCCAGGCATCCTTTCAGCAGAAATGGAGTAACCGACGATCTTTGGCTTGTAGGTTCTTGTCACCTCCTTTATAGGGGAGATCTTCTTACCCATATTGCTTATTCGGCGTCCAGTATCAAACGCAGCTAGACTTACTCAAACCGAAGCACCTGACACGTCACATCCGGTCCCCGCCCGCAAAGTTCAACTTACCGGCACCCAGTTTGATACATGTCACAACATGGCCCTTTGTCTCTTTCTGCACCTGCAGCGCCACTCAACTTATTGCTTCCCATGATTTTATCTCAGTTGCTTACTCCGCTAGATAAATAGATAATTAGATTAACAGACAAATAGTCAGATAGATAGATATATAGATAAACAGATAACAGAGAATTAAAAGCTTCTGCCCGGTGTTTCTCGATTATTACCGATCATATCTAGAGTATATAAACTATTGAATTAAGCATGTATGATTATCAACTAACTTTTTTCTCTTTATCTGTCTCTCCCTCTTCTCTCCCCCATCTCTCACTTTCATTCTCTGCCTTACGTTATATATAAATACACCTGCTCTATCAAGAGCATTGAGAAGTCTTGTGTTCAGCATGAACGGTTTTCAATTACCATCTTCTATTAATTTATTGCTTTCGAAATTTTTGTTTTCAATATACAATACAATAGCAAAACACATACTTTTCAATTCTGAGGTGACACGCAGTGGTTCAGCACGTCTAATTTATCCACTTGCCAAATATAATTTTATTATACTATTATGGTTTACAGACAGGTCTATTTACGTTTTCCTTACTACACTTTAATGTTAATTGTATTAAAAATTATATCAAAAGAAAAAGAGAAATATTGTAAAATCGGCCAATATTTTATTTTTTATGAATCAAGATTTTTTATTTGTAAAATATTAAGAGCAAAAAACATCCTTTATATAGTGACTGTTGGCAGACACTGGCGGGCATAAACATTTGCTACTTAATTTAACAGAAATTACTTTCGTAATTTCAGGCTATTGTAAATATTTGTGATCGGTAACATGTTTAAAACTCGAGGTTTAATTCTGTGTGTTTTAGTTTTTAAGGCAATTGCATATGGTTTTACCACTTTGCCAGTGGTAATTAGCGTTAGAGATAAAGATAATTTGTTAAACTGGCTAAAACTGACCCAGGATGACAGATAATTTTGCATTAACTTTATATGCGAAACTAATCACTCACTCTAAATTCTAAAATACTATTAAGGATGTTCACACGTAATCGGCGAGAAAAAGTAAGATTTCATTGAGTGGAATAGGATATATATATATATATATATATATATATATATATATATATATATATATATATATATATATATATATATATATATATGGGTCCTGATTTACTTTTAAATATCAATATAATTTATTTTTGATTTGACATAAAGGGCTGGCTTCTGCTTGTTTTAAAATACGTTTTTAATCTTGTTTTAAGAAAATATCATTGTTTTATTTATTCTTGTAAACCCCTAACGCTCACAGCTGACAGAATATCTCGCCACGAGCGAAAGCAGACGGCAACATCAGAAAGATATGTGATCATAGATATGCCGGCTCCACCCGAGCTGAAAGGAATATTTATTATTTATTTATTGAAAAAAAAAATATATATATATCGGGTCGGCGCGATTTTGAGATCCTTACGAGCAAAGCTAATTGGGACAGATTTTTTTTTTAATTCTAATTCATCATTCTATAATAAATAGCAATGTGTATTTATTTGTAAACATATAAATATGTATTCCATAACGCAAAAGTTTACGAGTAGAAATACTGCCCCCAAAAAACAACAAAAAAACAACAACATTTCAAAGTGGTTATGGGAGAGAGATACCACATAGCAAGTCATAGCCTTCCTCCACATAAGTTTAAATAATTTGAAAAGAGATCTTTCACTGCATTTCCACAAGGACATTTATCAATCAAGATAGAAAAAAGTGGGGTGGAATTTTAGTTTTTCTCACAATCCTGAGTTTCCCTTTTACATTTCCATCACATTATTAAATGACCTAGTGTATAACTTTGCCTTTGTATTTTAATAACTCATTGTGAGATATTCATGTATATTTTTCCCATTTATCGACCTTTGCTATTTTTTCCTATTTATAAACTTTTTTTCTATTTTTACCGTTATTATTTTTACTGTTCCTATTTTTACCTTGCTATTTTTTGCTGCCATTTTTACCGTTGATTTTTTTTTCTTTGCCTAAATTCCTTTAAAAAGTTGGCGAGAATAAAACTATCACATCTTTTAGAATTTAGTTAGACATTTAAATTTAAAATGTGCTCTTCCCCCGTTTTTAATCAGACTATGTTTTGGGGGCAGTTAATAAAAGAAATGTGTTATCGAGATAAACTCTGTTCGTTGTCTTGTGGAAGAATACTGTAATATCTCGATCAAAAGAAAATAACTCTCAAAAGAGTTACCTCCCCTTGGTAGAATAAAAATGTAACTAAAGCAGCGTGCAGTGAGTTAGTTTTGACGCATAACACCCGCGAGTCGGGATACCTCTTATAATTACATCTGTCGACGAAGATGAAAACGGATATTTAGAACATGAAAATGCCAAATGCACGATTACTTCGAGATTTATTCTTAGTTTTGTTTTGAAAAAAAAATAAATAAATACGCTGTTTAAATAAGCACATAATGACAAATTAAAAAAAATGGCAAACGGTGGACTACCTAAGTTCCCGTCGTTTAGTTTGCACGCTGATCAGAACACAGCCAGCATTCCTTGGGAAAAATAAATTGACAAACTTGAGAACCTATTCGTTGCTTTAGACATAAATAGCGACGAAAACCGGAAAGCAATACTTCTCCATTATGCAGATGATGAAATCCTCGGCATATACCACAATTTTACAGATGTGCAGAAAGGAATGGGCGATGTGAACATTACAGGAGATGGCTCGATAGCATCAAACGAATACGAAGTGATAAAAAAAAAGTCGCTGGCCGACCATTTCGCATCTCAGAAGAACACTTCCTACGATTTTTTAAAATTTTGACAAGCCATGAAAAACACGGACGAAAGTTTACATGAATACTACATGAGACTACGAACTTGGCTTCCACAGGCGAGTTTGAAAACATCAATAAAGAAATTCTAGCCCCACTTATACAGAGATGCATACCTTCTAAAATTAGAAGAAAAGCTTTAAGAGACATTTCCACACTAAAACAAGTTCTGGACGAGGTCAGAGCAATTAAATTGGCTAATACACGTGCTACAGACATGGAAAGGTAAGGATTAAATACGCTCAACAGCCGCGAGGACTACAAACGCTGTAACGTTCAAAATAACTGCCCTAAAATCAGGGGCCATGACACTTGTACACGTGGTGAAAAAAAATAGATTGCGGAGAGCTTCGTGACACTTCGACACGTAGTGAATAAAAAAAGCATAAAACAAACCTGACACTATTGCGGATACTTCTCAACACACATGACTTGCCCAGCCCTAGGAAAAAAAATCTAAAAGATACCACACAAGGAACCACTTTGTGAGAGTGTGCAAACAGTAAAGAAATTCGTCTGACCCATTCTCCTGCATCTCCTTCCACATCTAGTGATGAATCTATGTTCTTAATCAAGGTCCCAACGCCCCCTAAACATCGAAAGTCATTACTCTAGTGAACAATTCCCAGGTAAATTTTGTTTTAGACACTGATGCTAGTGTTAATATAATTTCTGGGCGTGCGCACGTTGGTTTAAAACATAAGTCACCCATACACAGCACTACAACTTGCATATTCGCATACATGTCCAGACAAGCATTGCCTATCCGAGGGTTTATTAATACCACTATAAAATTTCGGGACAAGTTCTGCAAAGCCAAAATATTTGTGATCAACAATGCGAGTTCCTTTTTGGACTGCAGAATCTACTTTGTGCATTCTCTACCGAACACTAGGTATGATAACATTCCATTTTTTATTCCATTTGATTAATGTAAAGGAAACAGTGATGTTTGAAAAAGAAAACTTGAGAAGCATGTGCGTCGTTTAGATGGGGAGAACAAAAACCCTAACAGAAGAATTTAATGACTCTCAGTCAGGATTGACTCGACTTAATAATGAGTACCAAAATGTTGACAGAGAGAAAGAATCATTAAAGTCCCAGCTGCAAGAGACCCTCAAAGATAAAAATATTTTCAGTGATAAAGATAAGATGTTGAAGCAGTATAATGATATTAAAACAGAGAAAAATCGTTTGCAACAGGTCCAAGCTCAGCAAACAGTCACCTAAAAGCCAAGTTACAGCAGTAATTGAAGTGGAAAAAAAAAATTCGTACAATTGCAAAAAGAGTTGTCAAATAAAGAGAAGTATTTGTCCAAATACTTACCACGGGGAGAAACTACTAAAGTTTTTAATAAGGAATTAGAAAATGCAAAAACTGAATTTTCGAAGTCGCAATTAACAACGGAAGAAAGTCAAAATGAAAAAAAACAGTCTTCAAACGGCAAAGAAACTTTTGAATTCTAAGGTGAAAAAAGCTGATGGAAAACTTGAGAAAAAGGTGAAAGACATTCGTATGCAATACAGTACACAGCTAAAAGAAAGAGAAGCTGAAAATCATCTTTGACAAAATAAATTAGAGTGAAAGGTTCACTTAGAAATGAAAAAAACTTGTCAACGTCAAAATGAGTTTAAAAAAATGAAGTGAAGCAAATGTTTCACTGAAAGAGCAATCAGCAAACTTGTAAGAAGAAAACTAGCTGAATTGAGTGTTGGCGATTTCAAATACCTGATATTTGCACAATCATTGGTATCGACAAAGACTGGAAATTTTATGCAGATTTGCAACTAAATTAAAACTAAACAAAATCTGACAAATTATGTTTTATAGTTTGCATGTGATGCTACAATATTCGTGAATATGTGCTATATATTTTATAGTTAACATGTTTTATAGTTTGCATGGGATACTACTATATCTATGATTATTTTTATATTTTACATTTGATACTAGAATATCCCTAATTACGTTTTCCATTATTTGCTCATAATACTACAATATCCCTTATTATATTTTACATAGTACAATATCCATGATTATTTTTCTATTTTAAGTGTACATCACTGCAAGAAATATGTTTTCCAAATAACACCATTTGCTGAGTTGCTGATGATAATTGCACAACTGTCGAGGGAAATGAGTGCAATGACGAATGGAGCTATTGTCACTGTGGAAAAATATACGTTTAAAACGTAGCGAAAACAGACGCCCCGCCCCTCTCCTCTCTTATTATCCCTGTCCACTGGACAGACCAGCATAGACGATTTTCACTGAAGATAACTGTCGGCCAACCTTAGACTCCAGAAAGGGCTTGTGCCTGACATTACATAAAAGGACTTTCTATTCCTTCTTTCACTCACAGTCCAAATTTTTGCTGTCCAAATAAACACTTTTTTTTGTTTTAATTAAAAAATGTTGTTTATTTCCGACTTAATGCTCAATTATAAATTAATTATTTTATAGAGATGCAGACATGTATTTCCTCTAAAAGTCTTTAAGTATATCACAAGTGATAAAAGCAGAGGTCAAAGTAAACCTACGATTACAACAAACGTGTATTTGTTGTTCATTCCTAGTAACTTTTTTGGCGCTATTAAAAATGCACATAGCTCATGTCTTCAGTCTCTCTGCAAAGGTACTTATTGATATATCTCTGCATGTCCTTGCAAAAGTGATGTGTCAAGATGCTTACTAAACAAAGCAACCCCTGTCCAAATTTTCTACAAACACAATATAAATAAGAAATAAAAAAATAAACACTGGCGGGGCGTCGTCCAGGATGAATAGGTTCTCTCAATATATCTACACGCTGGGTCATACATGGAAAATAACTCCCTCAGTGATACTACCATAGGTAGCAGCACAAAGCTGGAAAATCCATCAGACCAAACAAATCTTGATCCTGGACTTCAGCAAACCTTAATAAATAATTAGGTTGTCTTTTGGGGAAAAGAGAAAGGTTCATTACTGCTTAAATACTCAAACTATGAGGAATAGTACGAATATAAGACAAGGTATTTGAGGAGCAAGTTAGACAGACGGACTTAATCAAAGGAAAATTTAAAGCCACTACGCCCAAAAAATTCTCTCCAGAGTCTCACCAATTGACAAAATATATACCTTAACATGAGATCGACGAGAAACAGAAAGAGCTACCAATATCGCTGAGGTCGACTTCAATGCCCCAAACGACCAAGAAATATACTTAAAAATTATATAGTACAGATTGGAAAAGTGGCCCCTTCCATGAGCAATGAAATATGCGAAAGTCAAATATGCAGGGCTGAAAAAACGCTGTGCAGAATGGTAAATAAGTTTTAGCACCATTGCACATACAATGAGGCCTCCCAAAGGAATACCTAACTTGCCAAAACTCCAACGATTTGGCGAGTAAGACATTTTCCTAGTGTGAGATTACACAACTGAAACACTGCAATAACCAAAAGGGGGTGTACCCAATCAACAACACCGTACCAATGTCTGAAAGATTTCTGATGATAAATATATGTAACTCCTGCACAACAGCAACGTGACACAGTGAAAAACTCTGCACTAGATGAAGAAATATCCACTAAAAGATTCTCCAACTAATGCCCTGCCCAAAGAAAAACAAGACTACAAGAGTCGATAGAGACGACACAGCAAAACCACTCTTCAAACTACATAAGTCGATATGAAAAAGATAGAGCAGGAGAATATGTTAACCAATCAAACAGAAAGAACCAGACATCTGCTATTTCTAGACCGAAGTAGACTTGTCCAAATGAAGATAATAAAGGCCTTCAAAAATGTTGTTTAAAGGGAAAGCAATGTTCTTACATTGTTAGATACAACAGATAGTTTACTGGTGAAATTAACCACGCTACATATAGGGCAGCATGCTCTACCCAGACAAAAATCCTTTTCTAGAGATACAAGAGAAATAAAAGACCACACTGGAGTCCAAAAGCAAGCGAACTAGACTGGATGATCAGAAAAGAACAGACCGTCTCAGAAAAGAGATACTCTAGATTGTTACTTGTCGGTCGATTGAAGTTCCAGGACTAAACGTAAAATAGGTGAAAACTCTAAAATCCAAATATTCCCTTCCAACTCCAAACAAGCTAAGCGCTAATATTGCGGAAAACCAGGCGTAAGTGAAGGTTTTAGTTGCACAAATAGAAAATAAAAATAAGAAAATACAGTCTAGGTCAATAAACAGATTATTTGACAGAAATCCAAGGATGTTTTTTTCGAAATCTTATTAGAGATAAAATAAAGGTAATAATGCCCCCAACACAGGAAAACGTGAATAAATTCTGGAGTTTTTATATGAGGACCCAAAAACACAAGGAAGCAAAGTGTATAGACATATTAAAAGAAAGTCGTCAGGAAAAAGTACTATATGCCAGCTCTGGAAGTTACTAAAGAAGCTGTAAGCAAAAAAGTCACTAGCTTCTGTGATTTCAAAAGCCCGGAATAGACAATATTCCAAGTAATTGCAAAATAAATATTCGAATTAATATAGTAATTTTTTATGGAAATAGTTCGCGACAAGGAATGAAAACACTTGACGTAAGAGGTTTACAAGAACAAGAAGCAATTATTACGAAGACAAGAGATGCTTCTTGATCTTAGTTTTCTAAAGACCATAGCTGAGGGTAGAAAAAAAACAGGGAGAAGGAAGAGAGTTCCTCAATCTTGCATTGGAAGGAACGTACTTAAATATGAAGCTGTATTACAATGAGATATTAAAACAGCAAGTTAATAGAGTCCATAGACCAATCAATCAACGAACTGGAACAAAGGAAGCATGGGATAAATCAAACAATTCTAAGGAACACGCACTATTATAGTATTTGTTATCATCAAAGTGGCACTTTGCATTGTTTAGGGTGAAAATGCAATAAAACTATTGCACCGTATTCTTAGTAACGCCTATATGATTCTTTTTGGACTATAAAACCTTTTATATCTTCTTTGTCTGCTCCGTGCATGACCTTGTCAACCTCGTTCTGGTTTTATAATAAAATAGGACTAAAGTCAACATGAATTCTCCACTACTCAACTTACTTTAAATTCATCGATTTTATTAACTCGTTTTCGTTAACTATAAATACACATTAAATGTTGCAGAACAAATTTCCCACAAATTCATCAAATAATAAGTTTTTTTTATTGGCAATATACGATGGTTTCTGCCTATCACCTAGATTTCTATCATATTAAAACTATTAGATGCATTTTATTTTCGATAAGGCAAACATCCATGCTCTTAATGGTAACGACGTCATTCAATGTGTTTTATTTTCAACTGCAGATAATTAAAATAGCTGCTTTATATAAGACAAGCTGCGCCCGGCCACGCGTTGCTGTGGTATAGTGAAAATGGATAAAACCCTTATGGTTACGGAAATACTTCCTCCCTGAAATCCACACAAAATACCTGTTTTTTTTTTATAACGCCAATCTCATCGATTACAAACGTAAAACTGATGAGTTTAAAAAAGAGAAAGTTTTTTTAATATCATTTTTATGATTTTTATTGTTGAGTCTGATGTTCTTTTTTGGGGTGGGGGTAAATGTTACAACGGGAATACCCTGGCACTATCACAGCAAAAAAAAAATACTTCCCGTCTATCCACCTTAAGGACCGGAAACTCGAAATGAAATAAAACGTAAATCATTTATTTATTTATTTATTTGTGTAACTATTCTTCTTCTTCTTCTTCTTCTTCTTCTTCTTCTTATTATTATTATTATTATTATTATTATTATTATTATTATTATTTGTTTTTGCTGCACTTTTTTTTTATTTAGGCACGCATTTACAAGAAAAGAACGAATTACTATTTCGTTATTCTCCTTACTAAAACAAAATTGTTATTTCTAATATTTTTCCATGCGTACCTGCTTAAATTACTATACTGGGTTCTTCTGATCCTTTTGTCTCCCAATTTTTCGTCAGCTAAAATTTTAATCACGTGATTACGGTGTAGCGACAATAAAATAAACCATTCATTTAAGTGCCGCTTGTTATGGATTTAGCTGAATACAATATTAAAAATCACGTTGTTGCTACTTATGAAATTATGTTACCGAGCTGACGGATGTTTTTTAACCATTCAGTACTTTCATATTACTATTAAATAAACAAAAACATATCGTAAAACTTGAATCTATATATAGAGATATTTTTTTTACAGTGATCACCACTTATCAAGGCCCGGAAGCCACTCAGTGATAAGGGTTATTGCAAGTACATTACGTTAGTGTGGAGATTTGATGAAGTGTTTAATTAAGGGGGCGGTTCATTAGAAATTTGTTAACATTGGACTTGAAGACATCCAAGTTGTAGTCCGGAGGGAAGCAGGCGAACTGAACAGAGTTCCACAGGCGTGCAGTTCTAAGAAAGAAGCTTTGTCCATGGAATCCGCGTTTTGATTTAGGCACAGATATAGAGTGGGGGAAATTTTTCACAGTGGATTCAGCTAGACGGGTGTATTTAATGAAAGATTGGTGAGGGGAGACCAGAGATTGGAGTTCAGACGAGCACCTGCCATGGAAATAACGATAAAACAATGACAGGCTCGCAACGTCTCTTCTGTGGGAGAGGGGCTGCAGGGTAGAGAAAAGGGCATCCCCCACTAAGCCACGAAGTCTATTTTGTACTCTGTCAAGTCAGGATAGGCTGTTTTTAGCAGCTCCTGCCCAGATATGGCAACAGTATTCCATCCTTGGACGTACTTGGCTTTTATATAGATAGAGAATTGCATCAGTAGTGAGATATCTTCTGGAGCGGTAGAAGGATCCCACCATCTTTCCAGCGACCTTGGCAACAGACTTGATGTACGTGTCCCATTTCAGATCAGGAGTAAAGGTCAAACCCAGAAGCTTGTCAAAACACGGGGCCTCACCCAGACGATAGCCATCCATCACAATTGATGCCAGCTGGGGATCAGAGCGTTGATGATGTAAGGTTAGGAGTTTGGTTTTGGATGCATTAAAGGTAACCAGCCACATCTTCCCCCACTGAACCACGCGCTCGAGATCAGAGGAGAGAGTTGTCATTTACAGCCTTTGATGTGTTGCCGTAGATGGTCGTGTCATCAGCATAGATGTCAACGAATGATTTAAGTATGTGTTTAGGGAGGTCATTGATGTAGATCAGGAAGAGAGTTGGGCCCAGGATTGACCCCTGAGGGACTCCAGCATTTATATTGCAGGCCTCCGATTTTTGTCAATCTACCACTACTCTTATGGGCCTACCGAAGAGAAATGATTTAATGAGTGAGAAAACATTTCCAGTTATACCGTAGCTGGAAATCTTGTGAAGTAGGCACTTATGCCATACCTTGTCGAAGGACTTTGATATGTCAAGAGCAATTGCCCTAGAAAGGAAGCCTTTGTCAAGAGATTCGCTAATCCTGTGGGATATAACTGTCAGCACATCTGCGGTAGATCTTGCAGAGCGGAAACCATATTGTGTGTCACTAAGAAGGTTATTCCTGCTGTGGTGGTTGACTATTTAATATGGATTCCAGCAACTTACTCATAACACACAGGAGGCTTATTGGTCTGTACTGAGAGGGAGATGACTTATCACCTGAATTCTTAAATACAGGGCAAACTGATGAGGTCTTCCAGGGAGTCGGAAAGCACTTCTCCTTAAGGCAGCGCTTAAATAGTTTCGTAAGTATGGGAGCAAGTTCTGGTTGAAGCTTTTTTAACATTATAATTGGGATGCCATCAGGGCCAGTTGCTTTACTGGAATCTAGGTTCTTTATTAGCTTGCCGACCTCATGCACGGATATTTGTATGTTACCTAGCTTGTTCTGTGTTATAGGAGGCAATATGGGGAGTTGATGGCCTTCGTCGCATAGGGTAGAATTAGCTGCAAAGCTCTTTGCAAATAGTTTGGCCTTGTCTGACGCTGACGATATGACCTCTGGTCCATTGATAATGGTTGGGATAGAACGCACACTTCTGTTCAGGATCCTATTTGTTATTTGCCAAAACTAGTGGGATCTAAGCCGCTGATCAGCTACCTTGGATTTAACAGACTGGGCATATAGCTCTCTTGCATTTTTTATTACTCTTTTACAGTGGTTGCTGGCAGACCTGAAAGCAGCTTTAGTCTCAGTGCATCTATTACGTTGGTAGCCATGGAAAAATGATTTCTGTGCGCGATAGCATCAGCACATTCTGGGGAGAACCATGGCTGGCTGTTTGGTTTTTGTTGGAATTTTTTAGATGGTATGAAATGGTCTATGCCTACAATTAACCATTCGGTCAGATCTGATACTATAGAGGACACTTCCTTTTTAAACATGGAGTGCAGAGGTAAATCAGATATGAATGTACGGAAGCTATCCCAGTCAGCCATAGAGTATCGGTATACAGTACGGTGGAGGGGTACGTCTGTGGGCTTCTTACATTTCGTTTTTATCTTAACTGATACGACGGAGTGGTCGGAGGATCCTAGAGGAGAATGAACGGAACATGAACATAGCTCAGGGGAAGTTGAGAGAAAAATGTCTAAGAGGCTTGCATATTGACCGGGTGTATCGGGCACACGGGTGGGTTCGCGAACAATCTGAGTGAGGTCATAAGCAATGGCAAAATCATGACAAAACCTCCCCTCATCATCTGTCTTATTTGAATGGGTCAGCCATTCCACGTTATGGACGTTGAAGTCACCACAGATGTGGATGTTAGCCGAGGGATGTGAAGACAGTATGTGGTCTATTTTCTCAGATATGCTCTTAAAGATAGTAACTCCGCTGTTGTGAGGCCTACAGAGGGCAAATATAAATGCAGTGGTGTTAGCAAGTGTAACCCTGAAACACATATAGGGTAACTTAGGATCTTCTCTAGAGATATCCCTGCCACACGGAAAGTCATCCTTAATGTAGGCACATATTCCATGCCCACGGCGATCTTGGGTGTCAGATTCAGCTGTTAAATTAGAGTATCCGTTAATTATGAACTCATCTAGGGAAGTGGTCGGCCCTATTCCAGTTTCGTCTCCTGTAATTGGGTTTCAACATCTGGAAGGTTGGAACGTAGACCCCTGATGTTGGAGAAGGAAACCTGGTAGTAGGGGTCTACGTTGGAAGATGGGATTCTAGGTTTAATCGAGTTTTTATTCTGGAGATATTTCATGTTGAGGTTTTGGGATTTGTGGAATAGGTCGCCATACTTTGTTAGAGCAGTACAGAGAGGGAAAGTAAGAGAGAAAAAGACAGGAAATTTTTTTGTAGCACACAAAAAGGTAAAGCCATAACAATTACCCACTAGTATGGCATCGAGAGGCCCCTCCAGAGACTACTGCATGGTCCAGATCCACTCACCAAATGGCAATACAGCAGTCCCAGTACTTTGCGCCTGCTGATAGGACAGCCTCCTTAGTGATTAATCCAAGGTTCGGGTCCCTGACTATCAGGCGGCTAACGTCAGCCCAGACAAAACGTTTACCACCAGCACCCTTACTAGTGACATGGCCACAAGGACAGAGAGAGACAGAAAAATTTCCGACATCTCAGACTACTAGTCACCAAGTACTACCGACCTTTAAGCAGCTTTTTCTTCACCCTTTGTCAGAAAAATCACTCATTGAATGAGGACTGAATGACAAAATAGGGAAGCGAGAGTTACTGGAGCTGCCGATAACACATCCACTGTATTATCTACTCTCCATTTAAAAAAAAACGGGGGGGGGATGGGGACAAGTGACTTATTTATATCCAAGCATTAAGTCCGGTGCTAAGTTAACAATTCAGGACACTTTTGATGATAATCTCCCCTGCCATATAAATGGGTGGAAGTTTGTCGTTATCTTTCGAGTTTAAATCATTAGAGTTTCATCTTATAATTAATTAAAATCCAATAATTAACTATTATCAATTTGTAAAGTCGGCTTAATATTAATTTACATTGAGTTTAGATAATTATTCAAGGTTTTACTTTAGGAGGTTCGTTTTCATGAGTAACTGTTTCTTTGCACTGTATTATATTTCGAATTTACTTGAACATAAGACTAACTATATTAGATGGTTTGATTGGCCAGCAAGGAAGCAAGCATTTTCAATACAGGCAAGCTTGCAGTAATAGTATATATTAAGTACACTACTTATAAAGTCCTAAGTTTATCTACTCTATTAGAGAATAATTTCCGGCATTTTTTCTTTTATCGTTAGTTGCCGGCATTTTGTTTGTTTTTATCGTTTAACTTTGTAGCATCAGGGGGAGCGGATAATACAGGAGAATACAGAGAAGACAGGAGAATACAGACAAAATACATAAATAAAACACGAAAAACAAGTTTGAAAGCAAGGTAACATTAAAAAACATTTAGGATTAATTTAAAAAATACTTAACGTTTTTGCACTAGAGATTCCGTCCGCCGTCTTTTTGTCAACTAGTAGCTGGCATATGTCTTTCTAGAGCGAAAGAAGATTTCTACTTCCAGATAACTTGGTCGAGAGCCTATCTATTTATAGAATAAAGGTCGTTACGTTCTGATGTGTAAAATATTTAATTTACATTTTTTTTGTTAAAATTCTAACCTTTTTTTTCTTATAAAGTCCTAAGTTTATCTACTCTATTAGAGAATAATTTCCGGCATTTTTTCGTTTATCGTTAGTTGCCGGCATTTTGTTTGTTTTTATCGTTTAACTTTGTAGCATGAGGGGGTGATAATACAGGAGAATACAGAGAAGACAGGAGAATACAGACAAAATACATAAATAAAACACGAAAAACAAGTTTAAAAACAAGGTAACATTAAAAAACATCTAGGATTAGTTTTTAAAATTACTTAACGTTTTTGCCCTAGAGATTCCGTCCACCGTCTTTTTGTCAACTAGTAGCTGGCGTATGTCTTTCTTGAGCGAAAGAAGATGTCTACTTCCAGATAACTTGGGCGAGAGCCTATCTATTTATAGAATAAAAGTCGTTACGTTCTGATGTGTAAAATATTTAATTTACATTTTTTTTTGTTAAAAAAGATCTAACCTTTTTTTTCTTATAAAGTCCTAAGTTTATCTACTCTATTAGAGAATAATTTCCGGCATTTTTTCTTTTATCGTTAGTTACCGGCATTTTGTTTGTTTATATCGTTTAACTTTGTAGCATGAGGGGGGGATAATACAGGAGAAGACAGAGAAGACAGGAGAATACAGACAAAATACATAAATAAAACACGAAAAAGAAGTTTAAAAACAAGGTAACATAAAAAACATTTAGGATTAGTTTTTAAAAAAAAATACTTAACGTTTTTGCACTAGATATTCCGTCCGCCGTCTTTTTGTCAACTGGTAGCTGGCATATGTCTTTCTAGAGCGAAAGAAGATCTCTACTTCCGAATAACTTGGTCGAGTGCCCAACTATTTATAGAATAAAAGTCGTTACGTTCGGATGTGTAAAATATTTAATTTACATTTTTTATTGTTAAAAAAGATCTAACCTTTTTTTTATAAAGTCCTAACTTTATCTACTCTATTAGAGAATAATTTCAGGCATTTTTTTATCGTTAGTTGCCGGCATTTTGTTTGTTTTTATCGTTTAGCTTTGTAGCCTGAGGGGGCGGATAATACAGGAGAATACAGACAAGACAGGAGAATACAGACAAAATAAATAAATAAAACACGAAAAACAAGTTTAAAAACAAGGTAACATAAAAAACATTTAGGATTAGTTTTTAAAAAAATACTTAACGTTTTTGCACTAGAGATTCCGTCCGCCGTCTTTTTGTCAACTGGTAGCTGGCATATGTCTTTCTAGAGCAAAACAAATAATCATCTATTATATATATTCTTGGTAGAGGGGATTTACCTAGCGAGATAAAGGATCCTTTGAATAAATTGACAATGATTAAAATTTGTAATTATAAAAAAATCTGTTTTGTAACTATTCTGTACTTTCACCTTACAATTTAATAATCAATGAATGAATTAGAATGTACTTTAAAAAAAGTAATATTTCGTCAGTTGCTCTTTATTTTATTATTTTATTTATTACCACAATCACGTAAATACAATTGTAGCAGACGAAAAATTGGGATACAGAAGACTCAGGAAATCTATTTCGTAATATTTACTGAAATGAAATATAATTATTTGAATATAATGGACCGAAAAGGAAACGAAATAAAAAAAAGGCAGACCACAACACCATAACAATAACTACAGGGTTACTCAAAAAACGGGCCCCAACTCTAATTAGGCCCCGTTTCTTAGTGCTTTGTCTGAATGAAATGAAACTTTGGTCATAAGTAGTTTATTATATTAAAAACATCACATCAAAACACTAGGGTCTTTGGCCTTTTTTTCTCCGTTCTACAGCATATATATATTCTATGTTTTTTGCTTTTTTTGATCACCCTATAGAATAATAACTTGGTTATCGGGTTAAGGATGAAAGTGTACTATCTATTCTGATGCTATACCTTCATGTTAACATAACGAATACATACGTACAACAAACACACACAGAAACACGCACGCACACACACATACTCAAGGCAAACACACACTCACGCAAGATAAATACCACACATACACGCACATGCACATGTATGTGTATGAACACCAAAACACGCGTGCCCAAGTTTATGCGACTTAATTAGTTTTATGGTAGCCACACGCACACACACGTACACAAAGTTGGACTCAATCAAACAAAAATAAACACGCAACCATGTATGTATGTGTTACATGGAAAGCGATGTCCCCTTCCCATGTAAATAAGAATACTAGGTCAGTGGAAATGAGATTAGGGAAAGCATAAAATCCAACCATGTAGGTAAGGTTAAGAAATGGAATGTTATAAATCAAAACTATTGTTTACTGTTTTTGAAATCTGAATATCAAATCTGTCAGTAAAGAATACACAATGCAAATTAGAAATATATTGTTTAAAAATAGGTTAGATTAGAATTGAGGAGTCTTTCGTTTGTCAAAAATGTGTTGGACAAACATATGTAAAGCCACGTGAAAATTAGTCACGTTTAGTAAACACACTTCTGACGTCATAAACAAAAGATTTGTCTCAATATAGGAATCTAGGAGTTACAAGTTAGTTGTCAGTTGATGAGTCGATAGTTGATGAGGATAGTCATTTGGAGAAGAGAGCCCTTAGAAGCGAAGAGTAGAAGATTTGATCATGTAGATCCAAGTTTGAATTCCTGACGTTATCGATCGGCCGATCAGAGGAATGAAGAAATAACCATTTATATTTGCAACTGTTGCCTTGTGTCATCCTTCATCATGAACGAAAGGTAATTGTGTTTATCATCTTATGATGAACATTGTGTAACCCTTCAAAGAGTATGTGTCCTCCCCACCATCATCATAAGTGAAGTATCTTCTCCTCTCTCCTCCTCTGCGTTAAGGAATTGCTTCATATATTGCCCAGCTCGTATTAATATGAAGTCCCCAAGAAGCATCCCAGTTTGTATAAATGTCTCCATCTCATCATCACATTCGTTATATATGTCCCCGAAAATCAGTCCCAATATGGACCCCTGCTATTCAACATATGTACGTGCACATGTCTGTGTATAAGCACAAACACGTGTGCTCACGTTTTTGCGGCTTATTAGTTTAATCGCACACACACACATGCACAAACACACGCACACAAGTAAACAATAAAAATACACGCATATGTATTTGTATTAACAGAAACACATGCCTGCTAAAGTTTATACGGTCTAATAGTTTAATGGCACACACACACACACAGTAACGCTGCGTTTTTTGTTTTAATGTGTAAATACATGTGTAAGCATTGTCGATGTGTTTAATGCCATAATAAGCTAGAAGGTCTCTCTTTCGTTAGTATGTAATCTGAAGAGGCCATATTGAAATATAAGCGTTCGGTTTTGAGGCTGATAACGTTAATCTCGAATGTAGGAATGTTTAGAGTTCAGCCAATCGAAATGCAGGGAATACGTCAAGGGAGACCTCATTCTTTATGAAGATGAAAAGTGGTAAGAGTAATCGATTTGTATGAATTCAGTGGCCAGTAAATGGCTTCGTAGACATAAAAAAAAGAAGGAAAAAGTATAAATTTATGCGGTGAAGAATCGGGTCGTAAGAGGACTTATGGAATAGGGGAAAATAGGAACTACTTCCCTTAAAGGTAGTGTCGATGATGATAATGTCGCACCTAGAATGTAATGTACGATTTTATTATGAGGGATAAATATGTCTGTAATGAAGCTGTAAAGTTACAGAATGTGGTGGCTACTAGTCTCAACATAATATGTTTGCTATTAGAAAAGAATTCATTGAAAATGCATAATAAAACAACGAAACGGTTTAATCCTTATGTGCATTCACATGTGCTTTATCTCTCTTTTATCTTATTTTCACGACTGCTTTTTTATTTTACCTATCAATTTGTTCAATCTGAAGATAGGACAACCTACCTGATGCCAAACATTCACCCATTTTATCAGATATTGTAACCGATGGATCTTTTTAAGATTCTGACCGTCCCTTTAAGTGCAATTGCCTTAATCTCTCTTGCATTTGGTTCACTGGGTATATTTACCAGTTTTGGAAATACTTTATAATGGCAGTCGCTCTTATAATAACTGAATAATAGATATCTTCTTCAGATTCTAGTTTCTTTTCATGTCATACATAAGACCTTGGTATTCTGTACGCTTTCGTCTTTCAGCTCTGTTTTACCCAGTATAATTGGGGATACTAACTTCTACTAATGTTGCTTCTTTCTCGTTTTTGTTCCATATCACTCTGCCAGGCTTTATGTCTGTTTGCATGTTACATAGCTGTAGGAATTGCATAGCATACTTGATGGTGCATGACTTATTTTCGACTGTTCTTTCTGCTATATATTTAAAGTATTTACTGTTGCATTCAATATTCAATTTTTTACAGATCATTCAGTGGAGATATTTACACGCTCGATTGTGTCGAGTCGTATAATAGCCATCCCCAGCAAAAACTTCAAGTTGGGTGTCACTTGGCTCACACTCTCTATTTCTGTGTGGCAGAATCTGCACTTGCTGTCATTGCAGAGTACACTCGTTTTTTAAAAGCATTGGTCATCAAGCATTGATCTTGGGCAGCAAATATAATTCTCTCTTGATCGTATTGGCGCGATCCTCTATTAAGCCAATCTATGGTACCTTATTCATCCATATTGTCCTAGGTGAATTCATCCGTAAAATACTTGGCACGATGTTGGTTGGTCCAGTTTTTTGCAATAGAAGTTCTTTGTGTGTTTTTGGCGATTCGTTGAGCTAATTTTGTAGTAGAATTGCTATTCTCTTTCATTTGTAAGACTTTTAACTCTCTTTTCTTTGTAATACAGTCATGTCCGTATGTGTATTATGCTGATTTCTTTAAGAGAACATGTCGTTTTTAAATCATTCTTCAAGTTCCGATATTTTGTTATCTGTTCTTGTTAAGCTCTATTAAGACCATAGTCATTTGGGACAGTGACATCAATAATGAGCACAGTTCTTTTATACTTGTTCCACATTACAATGTCTGGTTTTAAGTCCTCTTTTATGCATCTTTCTGCCTATATGTCTTTGTTATAGAACAATGTCACGTTTCCGTTTTATGTTATCGGTGATGATTCATGTTCCTAGATGTATGACGATCTCTCAAGCCGCACCTCTCCACTGATCTTCCAATGGGGGTATTTACATACTTTGTTGTGGCGTACAGAGTAAGGTCATCTGCAATAAGGTTTGGAATCTAGACATTAAGTGAGTGGCAGAACCTGCACTCGCCGTCTGTTTGTAAGCCAGCCATTTTTCTCCCTTTTTTATTCATTTTACTTCAGTAAAATAAATAAAAATTGCTAATCTGAGAAAATTCAGAATAAGCTTTCTGTTTTGTGTTCATTTTAATGGTAAAAATAATTACACCAATGTACGTTCACCACTCAGTACTGGCATATATTTTCTACCAGAGTCTCTAATCTGTAAATAAAAAGCAAAGAGATTATAATAACAAGATTTTATAAATGCTTACTATCATGTACCTTATTTTATTGGTTAAATAAAAAAAAAGGTAACAAGCTTAATGTTGTTTAACATTATTTTATTTTTCAATAAAAATTTCATTAAAAAATGTTTAATATAATTTTTGATTTCTGTGTACTGTAACATATTTCGTGAATTAATAATTCGATTAATTAAACATTTTAACATTAACGTTTCAATATAATTTATTAAATCTTTAAAGACTCTCTAGTAAATATTATATTCACATAAAATACTTGTAAATAATAAATTGTAGTATTGTTTAATAAAACGCGTGTGAAAATTAGAAGCAGCCGAAGGATAACTGGCTGGTGAAAATATTAGCAGCAGCACGAACGCAAATTAGTAATTGTGCTCGAGTTTCCGTCACAACAACAGGAGATATAATACACCACATGGTTAAGGAGAGAAGAAAGTTGCGTGCCGGGAAGTTGAATGTATAAATAGCGAGGCTAGGAAAGAGCTGGCTAATAGCCAGCACGAGGTAGCGAGGAGAAAGTATTTAAATACTCGTGTGCGCAAGTCTTTTGCAAGATAATGAAATACCTTATTTTAGAAGATCTTCGAATGAATACATTTCATTTGTTCTTTAAAAAGATGCTGAATCGGATTTTTATTTAATTTCTTCTTTATTTGTTCCTTTACGACGGTGCCAGACAGTGTGTGTGTCTGAAATTTAACGACACAATTAAAAAGTAATTGACGCGTTCATTAAGATATATGTATTATTCTATTATATCGTATTACTAGCTGGACCCGTGTACTGGCATTGTCCAGTGGAAATATTACAGAACGCCAAAACATATTCACTGAAGGATTTCCATTGAAAACAAACTAAATTACGGTTGTTAGTGGGGCTATTGCTTGCTCAGAAAAATAGCTAGAACTGACAGTAGTGACTAAAATGTAATTATCTGGCTTCCACTGTCAGATATTTCGTGCAGTTGCAGCTAGCAGAAGCTACTGACTGTGATTGTCAGCAGTAGTTGTTACTGGCAATTAGTACTGGTTTGAAGCGATTACTTGCGAGTACTGGCGTTTATTTATGGGCATTGTCTGTCTTTATAACTGGAACTTGCTGACTGTTATGATGAGTGTGGACCTCTATTGGAATGCTCTCAACTGAAATCGTCTTTCTTTAACTGTCGCGCACTGGCTATTCGAGGATCTCTCTGAGAGGCACTGATAGTCACTGATAGTGCTGTATTAAGATTATTAATTGCATTTACTGTCATTTACTACTAACCTTTTGCTGCTTTTCAAACTTCCACTGTTTGTTTTCAGCTTGCACTATTCGTCATTGTGAGCCATGTTATTTTTAGATATGGTGTTAAAATTAAATGTAACTTTATACTCGCAAGGAGACTCGATATTGGCTGCGATTAAATGAGGATCAACGAATAATTGATGCTCACATATTTTTATCGTCATCAAAGTCGGTGAACTTGCCTATATTTCAATCAAATCGTTTCATTGACTGCTTTTGTTGGTGACTCATTGTAGTGCACGGGGACTAAGATCCACATGACTCTCACAGTGATTAAGTCACAATATATTGTAGACTGCATTGCACTGTAGAGAACTTACTGTTGAGTATATAAAACTATATTATATATTATGGATTGAATTAAAGTTTAAAATGTAAAAGTCAAGTATCACTTATATATAATAGAAATAGTAGTTATTCATTTCATCACAGAGTTACAACCTTAAAATAAAATCATCATTTCGTCGTTTCTTTGCGATGGGGAGAGAAACACGCATAGCCAAACGACGTGTTTAAAACACGTGCCAGAGTTTTAACCCATTCCCGTCAATTTCTCCATATTATGTGCTCATAGAAGAATAAAAAATAAATAACAAAATAGCAGTATCCAATCAATAATAATAATAATAATAATAATAATAATAATAATAATAATAATGATAATAATAATAATAATAAATATATAAATAAAAGGAGTTTAATATTTTTCTCAGAAACACAAAAACAGAGTAACCTCATTATACGTTGATTCGATGATGTATTTTTTCTGCATCGACATGGCCGAGAAAAAGTCTGTTTCTGACACTCTAGAGAACCTCTTTTTCTTTAGAGTGCCTAAATTCAATGCGCTAAAACCACATATTTTGTTTTTTCCGGATAGAGGCTATTATCGCATAACAGAAAAATCACTTCCTCAGTCCAGAAGTACTTCTAATCGTGAAAGCTCTGCCCGCAGAAGTCGCTGAAGAAGTCGAAGACATTTTGAGAGCATCCTCAAGCGAAGCCCCATACGGAGGCGTTGAAGGAAGTTATCCGCGAATGGACAAGTGTATCGGAGACGAAACGGTCAAACTTTTCAATGACTTAAATCTGGGTAATCGAAAGCCTTTCCAGCTTTTAAGGAATATGAAAAGTTTGCTTGGCAGTCGCAACATGGACGACAAGATTCTCAAGCAACGGTGGTTATACAAACTTCCACAAAAAATGTCTCACATGCTGTTCATTTTTTTTTTTTTTTTTTGGAGACAAGGATCTCGAGTAACTAATGGTTATCGTCGACCGCGTCGCAGGCAATTATCATCATACATCAGCTTTGACCATCGTCGCGACCCAACCTACCACTACACCCTCTACAACTAATTCCAGCCCAAAATCGACAGAAATGGCTGCGTTTACAAAAGCGATAAGATCGCTACTGACGGACAAAAATTCACGCCTCAGCCACCGACGCAAAATGCGAGACAAACGTTCATCTCAACGACGGAGATCTTTCACGGTCCATCTGGTGTTACTATCACTGTCGTTTCGCGAAGAAGGCAAAGAAATGCGAACAAACGTGCAGCTTCAAAAAGGTCGGACCATTTAAACGGATAGACTAGTAGAATTGCGTGACAAATTCCACTTCATTTCTCCAGTCGTATCACCCCTTATATATATCCAATGCACTCTTGCGTCGGAAATTCTTTGTAGACACTAACCGCTGTTAGTGTAATGCCACCTACACGATATGACAATACAGCAGCTGACCCTATTTCACTGCAAGCCGCGAACGGCAGTTCTATCCGAACATTTCGTACATCATCACTCACTATAGACCTTGAACTTCGGCGCAGTTTCCCGTTGATTTTCATCATCACCGATAAAGACACGTATTCGTGGCGCTCATTTTCTTTTCGAAATTTCAACTTTCCATCGATCTAAGAAAACGTCGTTTATTCTACACAAAGACTTCTATTTTTGTCTACTGAAGTATGTTATTCTATGACACACCAAGTATCCTCACCGCAAGTCCATGAAATGCAGTTTTCACAGACCTGTTGAATCAATTTCCTGTCTCACATAGAAAATATCAAGTATCACGTGTGACATCATATCACAACTCGTGGTGCTCTCGTACATACGAAACCTTGTCGGCTATCTCCGGAAAAATTAGACTTGAGCCACTCATAATTTAACACACGATATATGTCGACATAATACGGCCCTCAAATAGCGTATGGTCATCTCCACTTTACATGGTACCCAAGAAATCAGAGGGAGATTGGAGATCTTGCGAAGACAACCAAGCTCTCAACGCAGCAACGGTTCCCGACAGATTTCCAATTCCACACATGCACGATTTTTCTGCATCATTATATGGCGCTACAGTTTTTTCGCACTTCGATTTAGTCCGTGCATACAATCCCGTCACCATGGAAGACATTCCTTAGATCACGATATGTACTCCTTTTGGGCTATTTGAATATTGAATTCTTTTGGATTGTGTAATGCCGCCCAGGCATTCAAAAGATTTATCGATGAAGTCCTTCCTAGATTACTCTTTGCTTTCGGGTATATCGACATCCTCATCGTAAGTTCCTCGCAGAAAAAAACACTTGATCTACGTAACTGAAGTCTTCCAACGTTTACAATCGTTCGGATTGAAAATCAATGTCGTGAAGTGCAAATTCAGTGGCAGCGTCCTTGATTTCCTTGGACACCAGATCGACAAATCTGGACTTTCACCCTTGATATATATATATATATATATATATATATATATATATATATATATATACATACATATATACACACACACACACACACACACATATATATATATATATATATATATATATATATATATATATATATATATATATATATAGCTTCTGACAAGGTCTAGCATGAAAGTATTTTTATGAGAATGAAACCACACAATATTACTGGACATATACCTATAATCAGATCCTTCTTAAAATATAAAAAAGTCCATATCGCCCTTAATTACTATACGTCCAGAAAGGATAATATTAATGCTGTTGAGTATAGGGGTTAAACATCCATGAAATTTTATTATTCCTGATATTCATAAATGACTCCTCTCATAATAGTGTGTCTGAGATAGGTATATTTGCTGGATACTACGCTTTATAAGAGACATTTTGCAAAATTAATGAACACAGATCCAAGGCAATGACTGAAAACTTAGAACATGACCTCTAGCTTGTACTGGAATAAGGATTAATTAACAATTCAAGAAATATCTCTCGACCACCGGTTGCCATGACTAATAAAACTATACGAGACATCTCCTCATTTAAACTCCGAAGCTTAACCTTCACAGGCAATTTGTATTAGAACAAATACGTTGAAAACATGCCATAGTTAATGCAAAGCAGTTGGGATCCCTTTACCTTGCTAGAATATTACTCAATTTCTAACAATATTCTCTATCTCCACAAAGTAATAACTGTTATATTACACTATATATACCAGTTGTTGTATCTTAACCCATGTTATGAGTTATTGTACATAAATGAGTGAATAGAAGCAAGAAGGGCAGACAAAGAAGTTTAAATCAATACTTTTATTTCGCATGGGTTAGCGAGGTTGGTATTGTCCTCTGTTATTTTTTCAGGATATGTCACTGTGTGACGTAATCCCTCATTGGGGAGCGTTAAACCCCCCCCCCCAGGGCCTGGGAGGGGCCGAGTAACTATGCTAGATAGCTAATCGTTCCCGGGTGACGCTTGATACCTCGAGGATTTAAAATAGAGAATATAAATATATATTTTTTATTTCATGTCAAAATAGATATTGTTTGAAACCAGAGAAATATATTTTGCAGTTAAAGTTGATGACAGGAAGCATAACATTGTCTGGCCTTGGTGAACTCAAAGTCGGATGTCAGAACTGACATCTGACCTTAGGGGGGTCATGAGAATCAATATGTCTGTAGAACTCATATCCTAGATTCGGAAATTGCACACACGCAAATCTGGGGCTTTTTGATTTCGTGGCGAAATCTTATTGGGTGGGGAAACTTCCACCCCATCCACATACATCATTATATATACGACTGTCGCGCGAAAATTAGTCAGAGAGTTCCAAGAGAGATTGCCTTTTGATTTCGGGGAGAACAGATCGTATAGAGACCGCCGTTCCCTGAGGACGCTAATGTCCCTCCTTTCCCTCATCCTCACCCGTCTGACGCTGTCTGTAAAGAGATTTGAAACTTTGAAAACTTATTAAGAACTGAACGATATTTGTAAAAAAAATTGTACATACGTTTGTGAAATTAATTTTGTAGACTAGAGTTTCACGTCTGTTTTCTTCCTGCCTTCGGCTTCGATATTTGCTTTAAGCATACAGGATCCAATGTAACAACCCTCAGAGGAGGATTAGTCGATACGAGCCGAGATTTCCAGAAAAACAGGGGTCCTAACCGAGCTTCATCAGAAAAGGTGTTACAATTGTCCACCGAATCGAGAAGAGTAGCTGGTTTACTATAAATAGTAGTCTTTGTCCCAGAGTTGTTGATCGTATTATTTATTGCTGGCGATGACGGCGGTAGCCTTGCTTCTTGATTATTGAGAAGATCGTGAGGCGCCAGTAGTGCTCCTGATTTTAATAATAGATTCGACGCTGCTGCTTGACTGTTGAGAAGATAGCAGTGGTAGTGACGGCACTGTTGCTGATTGTTGCGGAGATATTGACGATGATGACCGCGCTCCTCCAAGCTTACAGCATAGCATTTTTTCTTATTATTATTCATTATGTGTTTGCAATGATCGCCTGTGGGTTAATTGGCAATGACGATGCCGTCCAAGTAAGCGCAAGTGGAGTCTTGACTGCCCAGCAGGGTATCCATAACCTGTTAGAGGATCGCAGATGCTACGTTGACCCTGAAAACAAACCTCTCTAACTTTCTCCTGTGCGTATTGATACAGAAGAGTTTTGAACATTCCTCCCCGATGGATAAATCCACCTTAAAAATATTTAACCACCGTTTATTTTGTTGAATGTCTCTTCTGGTCTGGGGATGGGATAGTTGTAATCTTTTAGAGCTGCATTCAGGCATGTGGAGAAATCTGCACGTTGGCGAAACTAATTGGTCTTTTGGCGTAATATACAGTAGGGGCTGCTCAATCATTGGTGCTCACTTTCGATAATATTTCGGCCTTTTGTATCCAATTCAGTTTCTTATCGGTTTTCATAATTGCAGCAAACGGTACGTTTCTTCTTAAAAACGAGTAGAACGTTTACCTTTAGTACGCACTTGGTTTGACTTGAGAAAAGGAAAGAAAAATAAATATATAAATAAATAATAATAAAAATAAACAAATAAATGAAGAAAGAAAAATGCACCAATAAGTAATAATTGTTTTGTTTGTTTGTTTTTTTTTTGGGGGGGGGGTTCTTCTTCTGGTTTTTGGGAGATTTGTCTTTATTCTTATTGGTCAAAAAGAATTATTAATATATTGGTATAATGTGTGCAAAAAGAAGCCATTTTTATGACATTGAGTTTTTTTGTTGGTTTTTTATACATAAAAATAAACACTTCAAATATATATGAACATACAAATAGAATACTTTTCAAATACGTATAAACATATGCACAAAAATTCACAAATATACATTTTTTTAACACATGTTTGCCAAAAATAGATACAAAAAGAATTATTCGACAAATAAGAAATTTACAAAGAAAAGGTTTTAACACGTTACCTTTTTTTTTTTACAAAAACTGGAAACATTATGTTAGGTATTAGTTTGTTAATTTGGTTAATAAGGTAGAAACGGTCGCAGTTTAACGTCCTGCCCGGGACAATTTACAATTTTTTTGTGTGTGATTTTGACTGTTCATGCTCTCTTTTTGGGTTTCTGAAAAGAGATTTATTCATAATTAGACTCCAAAAAAGTTCGGTTATAAAATGTCTTAATTTTATTCTTTTTATAGGTTTAGTGAAAATGTCGGCTATATTATTCTCAGACGTCACATACGAGTAATAGATTTTTTTCCTTATTTCATCACTTATAAAATGATATCTGATATCAATATGCTTCAACCTTTGATGAATCATAGAATTATTTGCTAATAAGATACTGCTCTGATTATCACAATGAATTACTATAGGTTTTTTACTTAGATCTAGTTTTAAAATAGATTTTAGAAAGGTGTTCAGAAAAATTGCCTCCTGCACGGAATGAGTAAGAGCCACATATTCTGCTTCACAAGTAGAAAGGGCAACAATTTGTTGCTTTTTAGTTTTCCAAGGGATCATAGGTCCAGTCTTTGACAGTCTAAAACAATACCCCGCTATACTTTTTCTATCCTCAGAGTTACCCCAATCTGAATCCGAGAAGCCTTCTAAATTTAGAAGATATGTAGACTTTTTAAATATCAAAGATTGTTCCTTGGTTGTTTTTTAGGTCACGAAGGACTTGTTTTGCACGATTAAGGTCTTTAATTGTCGGTTTCGATAAGTTTTGAGATAGCTTTGTTAGAGTGTAACATATGCCAGGCCTTGTTGCAGTCATCAAGTAGATGAGGTTCCCTACATATTCGATTATCTGTATATTCGATTATCTATGGATTTTATTTCGGTCCCTATATTTTTATTCATGTTCATTTCGACGGGAGTTGAACGCGGCTTACAATCTTGCATTCCGAACTTGAGTAGAATTGTTTCAATGTATCGTGATTCATTCATAGTTATAGTTTCATTTTCACAGGTAAATTTTATACCGAGGAACCATGACAGTCGTCCAAGATCGGCCATTTTAAAATTTTTATTTAATTCATTTTTAACATCTTTTAAAGTGCTGTCACAGTTTGAGGCGAGTAATATATCGTCAACCCAAAAAAGCCAAAATCAACAATTTATTACCTACATGTTTGGTATACATGCACGCGTCTACGGGTCATTGTTTGAATTCCTGTTCTATTAAATAATTATGGATTATTAAATTCCAATTATGTGCACTTTGTTTAAGTCCATATAACGATTTATTTAATTTCCACACCCAATTTTTATTTTTCATTTTAAATGCCTCTGGAGGGTAAATGTAGATTTCACAGTCAATCGGAGCATTTAAATAAGCATTTTATTGCCTCCATTTGATGTATTTTTAAATTGTATTGAGCGGCGAGTTGTAATAAAATTCTAATTGTCGTTAAATTTGTCGTTATTGAAAATGTTGCAAAATATTCCACTCCAGAAAGTTGTGAAAAGCCTTTTGCAAACAAATCTTGTTTTAAAAGTTTTACTACTAGAAGCTGTGAATTTTTTTAAAAACCCTAGCGTGAAGAAATTATATTCTTATCTGTTGGTTTTTCCACTATTTCGTATGTGTTATTTTCAGATAAAGCTTTCAATTCGGATACCATAGCTTGTTCCCATTCTTGGTGATTTTCTGAATTAATCGCCTCATTATAACTTTCCGGTGCGCTGTTCAACGAATAACAGTAATCCACGGCGTAATCTTGTATCTTTTCAATTTGTAAGAAGTCTGGTCTTTTTCACTCCCTTATTGGGTATCGACGTGTCTGGTTAATATTTTCGTCAGAAGTTCTACTGTAATTGTCGTCGTTATTAATATTTTCATTGTGATCGATTAAGATGCTAGGTAATATTTCAAGTTTTCCACCCACTGGATCGCCATTTTTTTAAATTTAATGTATCATTGAATTTTACACATCTAACCCTTTTTATGGCATTTTACTTTGGGAAGTAGATTTAATATGCCGGACAATTTTTATCGTAACCTACGAAAGTACTTTTTCACTCTTAGTATTTAGTTTACTGGTGTTTTCTATGAATGCAAAACAATTAGAACTAAATAGATGCATTCTGTTCATTTTAGGTTTTACACCGCAAAACGCTTCATATGGCGTTTTTCCTAGCCTCTTATTGAACGATCTATTTCTGATATATGCTGCTGCCATTAAAGCGTACTTCCATAAACTATGCGCTAATTTCGATTCGATAAGTAGGCATCTTGTCATCTCAAAAAGGGTTCGCCATGCCCTTTCAGCGGTGTCATTTTCGAAGGGGGAATACAACGCTGATTTTTCGTGTTTAATACGGTGGTTAATTAATAGAAGTTCAAAGTCTTTACTAGTAAATTCAATCCTATTATCTGAGCGAATACATTTTACTGAACCGTACGGGGAAATATCAGCTAAATATTTCTTACTGCCGAGGATAGTGTCGGATTTGTTTTTTTAGAAAATAAGCCATAATTAAACCGGTAAAAATCATGAATAAAGTTTAAAACGTACCTTAGATTATTTCTCCCCATCGGGCTGATCGAACCTGCTTGGTAACAATGCACAGGTAAAAAGAATTTTCGTAGCTTTTTTTGTCTGGCGTTCGGCTTATATCTTTTGTCATTTTCCCCTGTGCACACACATCACAATTTGGGAGATCGTCTGAAGGTATTATTTTCATGCCTTCGACTACATTTGGTAATTTTTTAATATCAGCTGTATTGCAGTGTCCTAGAATATTATGCCAGGTTTCCAAGTCATGACAGGCAGTTTTTGAGGGAACCACACTTTTTAAATAATATAGTCGGCCATTTTCTTTAATGTCAAATACAGTTCCATTGGGGTATATCAATTTTGATGTATTTTGGCCAAATTGTATATTCGCGCCTTATTTAATTGCAGCTTGCACGGAAAATATGTCTTGCTTAAATGTAGGTATGAAAAGAGCATTTTTTATAATACAGTTACAGATTTCGCCTTTATTATTTTTTAGGGATATTTTAGCATCGCCTCTTTTCAAGACTATATGATTTATTTGACTACCGTCGTCAAGTTCGACAAAATGACTTTGAGGATTAAAGTTTGAATCAAAATTAATAAAATCAGATTCCTTAGTAATAACGTGTGCTGTAGCACCACAGTCTACAAGGAGATTTTTACCGTTTGTGGTATTGTCAAAGTTACATGTGTATAGAAATGTATGTTCTTCATGAAAGTTATCAACGTTTTTTACAGAGTCCATTTTAGAGCGTTTATATCGACATTGGAAACTTTTGTGGTTGGATCGTCCACGATTATAGCAGATAATTTCGTTCTTTTTCTTAGGAAAATTACTTTTGGAGAATAGGGTTTTTTTTATTACATTTTCACCCCAAACAAGGCACATTGCCACTTTGGTGTAGGGGGCTACTATCAGGGGCTACAACCACTGGGCCACTGTTGATATTTGGGCAACAAAATGTCGGTTCACGTTACACTTGAACTTCTACATATCAGTACAGTTGGGGAAGCAGGGAACTGGAATGGAATTACAGAGTCTAGCGGTTCTGGGGAAGAAACTACTAGAGTAGAAAGATCTTTTACATCTAAGGATCTCTACTGTGTGGGGGTGGGATTTAGCTGCCAGTCGGGTTTGTAGAGGATATCTACGTCGTGGGGACACAAGTGTCTGCAGTTCGTCAGAGCATTCACCATTAAAATACTTGTAGAACCAGGCAGAGGGATGCAAAGTTTCGTCGATGGGACAGAGACTGAAGCTTAGATGCCAGTTTAGAGTCTATCAAATTGGCGACTCTCTTTTTAACCTTTTGCGGTGAGGTATGTAATTTGGTGGTGTCTGCTTTCGAGAAGCATTTTTGAACTTCATAATATTGCTGGAGTTATTATTGTCCATGAGCATACGATTAGTCCCTTCGTAACTGCGCAATGCCACTTTAAATTAGCTGAAATTTATGGGTTTGTCTTTCTGACCTATAACAGTTGTAAATGGTTTAAAATCGGCTGGAAGTTCCTTGAGGGTCATTGATATCAACAAGCTATTGCTTATTATTTCACCTGAGAGTGTTAAGGCATTCGCGGTTGTTTCTGCCCTTATAATACAGTCGGTGATCGTTTCATCCTCGTTACGTTTCAGAGACGTTAGTTCTGTATATAGGGATATAATTTTCGGTTTCACTTTTGATAAATAATGTTCTCTTAATATGTTCAATGCTTTTCGTCCATTATCCAATGCGTCTCTTATAATCAGAGACAGACTTCTATCGTCTAGACATTGAATCAGTTCTGCAAAAACAGTCGCGTTCTTTTCGACAAATTCGGGGTCGTTTGGATTCTCTGTTGGAGATGGTATGACTTTGTGTAGTTTTCGAATCCTTAGATATCCCAGAAATTTTACCTGCCACAATTCGAATTTAGATTCCGATCCGTTAAAGAAAAGACGATGGCTGGGCGCATAACCTGTTAAGTTTTTAGACACTGTGTTGAACAAAGATGGCGGCGTAGTTCAGATCAGTAACCAAGATGGCGGCCAAGAATCAAATTCGATCCGTGGCGTAGTTAACGGCGAACTGATTGAATCCAAAATTCGACAATTTTTATAATAATTTTTAAACGTTTTCATCGGTGGTTTAGCACAGCCGGTGGTTATAAAAATGATTGGCGAATTAATTCGTCTCATAACCCCATGAAGTGTCAAAACATTTTACATAAATAACACCTCATTATGGGGTGTGGGTACGATGAGTAAGAGAGTCTGTGATATCGTGCAAGGACCGAAGCATACCATAAATGTCACCAAAACCAATTAAGATATCGGGAAGATGACACAAACGATATAACGAGAACCGATCGACACTATTTTTAAGCAATTTGATCTCTAACTTCCCCAAACAATACCTGAACAACGACGGTCGATTCGGAAAAGAAAGGTCATAAAGAAATACTAACAGCTTTTACGAACAAAAAGCTTGGGAGGGAGGGTGTTTGGGACGACCCTTACTGCCTAGAATAATGAACTATTTTATGACGTCACTTCCCTCCATTAAGTCACTTCCGGGTACCGAAAACCTGTTTAACAAATCAGTCGGGGACGGACACGCGGGGAGTATGGTGGTAACCTCGAGTTCCAGAATGAGCCAAGATATAGCACAAATAATGGTGGTAACCCCAAGTTCCACAATGAGCCAAGATATAGCACAAATAACTCCTTCATGTATTTTCGTTGATACATACTTATTTAACTGTTACTGTGTCTTCCTCTGCAATTATTCAGCTACTAACACCACAACAATAGAAAAGTGCCTATTACTCGTGAACGCATTAAAACAAATATAGTTTTCATTATATATTTAAAGAGAAGAAAAGAATGTTGGTGTTGCCTGTAACTGCAATAGAAAAATATGGGTTTCATTATATTATTGAGCTTAATGGGAAAGATAAGAAAGTGCTTATTGCCCGTGAATGCTTTCAACAAAATATAGGTGTAATAATATAAGTAAGAAGAGGAAAAGAAAGTTGTTGTTGAATTCGTTAAAACAAATGTTTCCTAATATTATTAAGAAGAAAACTAAGAAAGTGGGTGTTTCCTAAATATCCGTTAAAACAAATATAGGGGCAAATATATTAATAAGGCGAATAGCTAAGATAAGAAAGTCGGTGCTCGGTGCTGTTTGTGAAAATATTAAAACATATATAGGTTTCATTATAATATAAGGAAGAGGAAAACTAAGAAAGTGTGCGTTGCCTAAATATACGTTAAAACAAATATAGGTGTAATCATATTATTAATGTGAAGAGATAACATAAGAAAGTCGGAGTTGCTTTTGAATACATTAAAACAATTATAGGTTTCATTGTTTATTAAGGTGAAATGGAAACATAAGGTAGTGCTTATTGTCCGTTAATGCGTTAAAACAAATATAGGTTTCATTTTATGATTAAAAGAGGAAAGGGAAGAAATTGCATATTGCCTGTGAATGCGTTAAAACAAATATACTTTCCATTATATTTATAAGGAGGGGAAACGAAAGTCGGTGTTGCCTGTAAATGCGTTAAAATAAGTATAAGTGCTATTATATTATCAGGGTAAATAGATAGCATAATAAAGTTGGCGTTGCTTGTGAATGCATTAAAACAAATATATTGTGTATTTTCATCTTTTAAGAAAAGTGATCCAGTGTTGCTTTAATGTTCTCACAGTGTTGTCTCGATGAACATTTGACAAATTGATCTTTTATATTGTCATGCTCATCTGTAATCAAATTTAAAACAAGTATGATAAACAATGGAGAACGGGAACGAGGTACTGAAAAAAAGAGAACTGAAGAGAAAGGTATATCTACAGAGAGAAGGCAAAAGTGGGAGTTAGGTTGATATAAGTTTGAATATAAACATGTTATACACACAATTTACATGTAATTTTTATTAAAATGTCAATATATTTAATGAATAAGAGAATTATGGACTAAGAGGATGAGTGAGAGAGATAGAAGGGGGATAAAAAGAAAGGGAGAAGAAGAAGAGGAGAGAGAGGGCTACAATAGATTAGGTAAGTGAAAGATAGAGTAAGATAGATTAAAGTTTTCAAATACTACAAATAATTTTTAACCATCTTCTATTTTGTTAGATTGTCTTTGTCCAGGTTACGCTGGATAGCCTTGCTAGTTCAGCAGTAATGTTAGAAGGAATACGTAAATATCTGATTGATTGTAATGAAATTAAATAATCAATCAATTAATGCTATGTAAAATATGTAAATATGTAATCATTTGCATAAAATCGTGATATTGATTCAAAAATTGTTTCAATTATTTATTTTAAAAATGACATTTAATTACCAATAAACAACAGCTGCCTGGCGTGGAGTCGATATAAATTTGCAATAGCGACCATGGCGTTTCCAAGTTCGAATACTGTCGGTTGCATAACATAATTGCATTATTAAGGCTCTTGTTTACGTTCTACTCCACAAGGGAAAAGTTAAACACAAGGCCAATTTTTAATGTGAGTGATATTCGATGAAACAAATGCATGCACCAAAATCGAACAAGTCAAAAATAGAATCATGTTGATTCATAAAAATGTACATTTTTTTAACAATGCACATCTTTTGTAGACTAAGTCCATATCACTAATAAAAAAGTTATATGAAAAAGTTGATTTTACTATAAACTGTTGCCCTATTTAAAATGTATGGCGTTTACCTTGAGGAGACTTTTTATTATGATAAGTTGCTAGGATTGATTTTAACTTTACAACTGAGAAAGAATACTCATCAGATGTGCTGTAAATGTTACTCGAAAATAATTGGATATTTATAACAGCGAAAAACTATCACATTTTTAGCAAAATCTTCTACCTAACAACTTTTAGTTCAACGGGATAATAGTGATGGAGCTCGAAGTTATTGAGTCAGGTCCAAGTCGGACTGTCGGTGCTGGGTGAGGAGGAGAGGAAGGTGTGTCTTCGCTCGCGGCTCTGTGCTGACTGTCGGATGTCCCCTGCACTTTTTTTGGGGACAGTAGGATCAATGCGCCCTGCCTGTCGATTGGCCAGTCTATGGCCGAAGAACTTACAGGGAAGCATTGATCCGCCAGAGAGTATAGTTCATTAGGGGGGGGGTGCTACAAACTAAGGTTGTTTTTTTTTTTTTAATTTTCTCGCATTCGTCTCCTTCTACATAAAGAGTGAGTGTTCGATGTCTGTCATGAAAATAAAATAGAGAAGAATTCGCTGAAAGATTTGCATCACACCACATCACACTTTTTATTTATTGTTTTCGTTGTGGCACAATGAAGAGCGCCACTTTTGGGGGAACTGGGGCTTCTACATTAATAAACATAAATACACCTAACTTCTAACCTTGTGCCCCACTTGTACTGTACTTGTAGAGAAGTGCACACGTGTCATGCAGGTGCTGTATTTTAAAAATCTTAGAATATATCAACCAGATTTGACTAGCAAGTGTTTGTAAAAGTTCAGCGGTGTCGAAAATCATTCGAGAGTCGAGGTGACAAAAAGGACAACCCTGCATGCGAGTAGCTGAATTAAAAAAAATAATGGGCGATAAACCTTTCTCTCTCTCTCTCTCTCTCTCTCTCTCTCTCTCTCTCTCTCTCTCTCTCTCTCTCTCTCTCTCTTTCTTTCACTCCCTTTCTCTCTCGTTCAATGAAGAAGAGAAGGGAATATTAATCATAATTCTATTGTTTTAAAAGGAGTTGAGACTTGCATCTGGTGGGCGACGGACATACATAGCATTTTTTTCTGCACGCGTGGGTCGACGATCACTTAATACACAATATGCTCCTCCATTGTTAAAAAAAGAATATATATTTTTCTATTAAAAATATATATTGTTCTCTTTATTCTATGCAGCGTTCAATTTCAGCACAACGATTCCTGTTATTAATAATGATAAAACCTTGTACGCAATGAAGACTAAAGAAGCGACCCATGGCAGCCGGTTATAGCCGATAACATATAGACATGTTGATGCTTCCACGTGCCTATCGTTTACTATCGTGACTAACACCCGGGGAACTTGTTCCTCAACTAAGTAACTCTTCCCCGGCAGACGATAGTGTTATATCTTACGGTATTATAAATTGTCATTAAAAGGATTTAAAGAATAAGATAGTTGTTAAACAAGAAATTGATTTAAAAGGACGCGTGGAAAGCAGTTTAATCGTCGAGCATCAAAAGAAAAAGAAGACGTACATTTTGATTGGGTGGCATAAGAAAAGTGTCGGGGGCATAATATGACTAAAATAAAGAAAAAAGAGACGACGACTATTTTGATTGGTTGACATAATAAAGGTAGGTGAAGCATAATATAACTGAAATAATGAAAAACACGTCATTCGTTTTTCTCCTTAATCTTATAAACGCCCCCTCCCTGCTGGAAATTGCTAATATAAAAAAAGAGTCGTCATCGAATTGGCTGCACGAAAACAAGTCAAGAATTCTGATCAGACCAACAAATACAATCAATATGATTAAATTCCGAAGTAAGTACAAGATTAAAGAACTCTTTTTCAATTTTACAATAGTGGCGCACATTTATAATAATAATTGAATACTCATCATATAATACTGTTAAAAACTAATTTTTCGAGAATGTTATTTTCTTCTGCCTTTAAGCAGTGTCAGTGTGGTGGGGGAAAGATCAACATTTTCTTTTTTATGTAAAGCTTGGTTATCATCATCATCATCATCATCATCATCATCATCATTATCATCATCATCATTGTCGCCTAATATTTTGGCAAGTTTGAATGGGTGGGGTTTTTTAGCAGTCAACGTTGGCAATGCTATAAACAAGTAACCTTATGTAACCCTCTTTCTCTTTTCTAATTTTCAATTTTACCTAGTGGACTAAAATCTAAACTTGTAGTTGTGTCCTTGTCGGCCAATCTCTGAAATTGTAGTTCTTTGCTTGTCGACCAATCTTTGGAATGGTAATTGTCATCTTGATTATCAATATCTGGAATTGTAGTTGCCCCCTTGTTGCCCAATCTTTGAAATCGTAGTTGTTCGCTTGTCTACCAATTTTTGGAATTGTAATTTCCCCTTGTTAACCAATCTCTGGAATTGTAGTTGTTTTCTTGTCGGCCAAGTTGAACTTATAGTTGTTCCCTTGTCGGACAATCTGAAATTATATTTTTCATCTTGTCGGTTAATATATGCTACTGCTGGTGCAGAAAGCACGAAACAATTTGGAGATTCCAAAAAAAGAGAGTCTCAAATATGAAACCCTTTTTCATGGAAGGGAAAGTGCATTGTACAATGAAAAGAAACTCTAATGACAAGTACAAACGTTTTAATGAAAAATATAAAAAGAACAGTTTGTTTGTTTTTTTCATTTAATTTTTTTTCGGCGAGAAACTAAAGAACCTTTAACATTTTAAAGAATTAGTATTAAAAAACTAGAATTCTAAAGCGACTATTTTGAAAGGAAAACTATTGCAATGAGAACACGACGGAAAAGAAAGAAATATTTCAAGACGGTCTTATGAAAGACACTTTTAAAAAAATTTTATTGCATGTCCTAATGTTTTTAAACTCGTATTTAAGACCAATATTGGATTTCTTTATCTTACGATATAAAAGCGAGATTAGTTCCCCTCTTTCGTCATTTTGTTTTTATCGGTTTTGGTAATTAACAAACTGTTTTCGATCGAGGGGATATTTTTTAAAGGATTATTTCTTATATAGAAAAAAAAATGTTATGTATTAATGTAATGCGTTTTGAGGGGGGTATACTTTTAGATGCTACTTTGTTAACATGGTAAACTGTACTGTGGGTAGCAAAAACAACGGTTTATATTTTTTTATATTAATATAATTGAACGTAATTACATTCTGGGTGTAGTTATAATTTGCTCTTTTTAGTTTTACTTCATTGTTTGTCTCTTTTATTGACAAATATTGCTAGCGAGTCAAAAATTGCGTTACATCTTCAGAATTATTTCTGTCTTTAATTCATATCATTTCCCCTTCATGAATAAACAAGTGAAACTGGACTTTTCATTTTTTTTAACTAAAATTAAGACTGGCGAGTGATTGAAAACCGCCTGTTTTTCATCTGCAGTGAAGATCAAGTCGTTCACTTTGCTCTACGTTTTCACGTTGATATTAATACGTTATTTTTATAGCCATTTCAGCGTCACTACTTTAGACTGGTCACAGCATTCCAATCAAGAATCGTTCACAGACGATTTAAGGTTGATTTCATTATCAAACGTACTTAACAAATGCATACATATCGATCACTGCCTGCTTTCGTTCAATGGCGAGTACGTTTTATTGTATCGACACTTTAACAATACACCTTCATGATAGTGAGTCGTTTGCATTAAACTGTGTTACTTATTATTTAATTGTACTGATGATGATGATGATGATAATAATAATAATAATAATAATAATAATAATAATAATAATGATAATAATAATAATAATAATAATAATAATAATAATAATAATAATAATCGTTCATCTGGCCTTTCAGTTTTAAAGTTATTCTGGATTTTACGGGAAAATTCACGTTAAGGTTGCTAACTTATCTAATTTAAAATGTTTATATAGAACGAATAGATTCGAACTTGAAACACCCAGGTTGCTAGTCTGCGTCGTTTATATCTCATTAACCGTCACCTTCTTCCACACATATTTGTATTCGCATATTGTTAAGACCGCGTCGTTAGTGTCCCTCTTCTGAACTCTGTTCCCATCTTAATGATCAAGGAAAAATGTTTACAAACGGAAATGAACGAAACGATTAAACGCTTTCAGAACAATATAGAACAACCCCCATGAATATGGGAAAATTCGCTTTTCCCTCATGTCTATTATAAAGCATGCTGTCAGCAACAAACACACCCATCTCAAACACAATTTAATCCAGGAAGTCATTTGTGAATATAAGAAATAATGAAGGTTCAAGGATTGGCCTCAAGAGCATATTTGCATCAATATCCTGCTGTTTAGTCACATGGCCATCAACGAAAATTTGGATTTTTATCTTATCTTTAGCGGTTCTGTGTGTTAACCCTTCATCCAGAATTGCCATTAGATTTAATTTTCGCGAGCAGCTATATATGCCAGACTATATATATATATATATATATATATATATATATATATATATATATATATATATATATATATATATATATATATATATATATATAGTAATTTATAAAATATATATGGTGATTAAGCTACACTGAATATTCGGCGTTTTATCCACTCTAGGATTCGTCAGGCTTATGCGCATAAGCCTGACGAATCCTAGAGTGGATGAAACGCCGAATATTCAGTGTAGCTTAATCGCCATATATATTTTATAAATTACTAACTAGCTCTACCTACGTATCGAGCACTTTTGAAGTAAATACTTAAAGTTTACGCATAAATCTATACTTTCGTATATTAATTTTATGTGAGTAAATGAAGTATTTATATATATATATATATATATATATATATATATATGAGTCTACATCTCGAATTTTTCATGCCTTATCCAGTGCAAAGATTTGCCTGTCAGTTTAAATAGTTAGAGAGGATTGATGAGTGTAGGTTAGCTTCACTTATTGCAATGATATCCAGGAATTTACTACATCATCTAGATTAATTTGTGAACGCGAGTCTCAAGTTAGAAAACGAAATGCTTTCATTTGGGTATTTAAACGGTAGTTTAACCAATTTGCCTGACGATTAGTCAAGCTATGTGTACACTAGGCATTATACAAAACTAGTGAGAAAGTTGACTGAAAACATACCCTCCTTTGTGGGAGTAGCCAAAGCGCTGGACTGATTCTTATATAGTTAGTTCTGGCGTCTCTATTTTACGGAAATTCAGACACTTTTGGACCATTTAATACCGAAACAAAATAACCATAGTTGAGTTAACTGGAGATGCATGATGGGTTCATGTCTCTGCTATCAGAATATATGAATATAACTTCGCTTTCAGAAGACTTAATTAAATTCCAGTTTTTTTTTTCTTCTTACAAAATCTAATCGGCCATTTGCTAATGATGAACAACACGTACACGAATTGATATTATTACATGTTTCATTAGTTTTCTTTTATTTTTTCAGCCGTCAATTGTTTCGTGTTGCTGTTCATTACCGTATTCATTTTGCTGGAGAATGTGTTCGCTTATTCAATGATCCCGAAGATGAGATTTCAAGCAAACTATGCAATCAGGAGTAACAAAAGCGAGGTACATGTTACAATATCACAACATTGCCGACTAGCGGGGCCTGTAGAAATTCCACAGTGGACTCTTTCATATGCAATATATTGGTGTTGGCATTCTCTAGATGTTCAACGTCTATAGAAATGCCCTGATATTATTGTAGCTATTTTGTTAAAACTGCAATAGTATTTATCTAAGCAAGCAAGGACGCTCGGCGTAGCCAGGTCATAAAATACACTTAAATAAGATATTTTGATACATACCGATTTCGTATAGATTATTATAGAGTCAATTTCTATCGATTCTTATATATTATAAATATTTCATAAATTCTTATATATTATAAATATTTCAAAAACAAATAAAACATATCCATATGACTTCTCGCGCTCACTCCCTAATCGGAAAACACGCGTTTTTCAGCTGCTGCTGATGATGATATCTTCCCACGCGCTCATCTGCGCTATGTTACTATAACTACAGCGCATATACAAATAGATGACAAAAGTCTACATTCAAAATTTCAAGATGGTGTCCATCTCACTGTGTATTTTAGTAAGCATGTTAACGTTTTCAGTTCTTGACAGCACCTGTTCTGTAGCGCAGAATAATTTTTGTAATTATTTTGTCAATTTTCAAATTTATTCTGCCCTTAACTCATGAGATGAACAGTAACTCATCGAGTTTAAAAGAAAGTAGAAAGGGAAGTTGCATTTTTGTTTTCTTTTAGTAAGGCCATCATTTAATATATATATATATATATATATATATATATATATATATATATATATATATATATATATTGATGAATTGATGAATTGATTTCTACATTCATACATGAGTGTGTGCATAGGTCCACACGTATGAATTCCTAGAAATGCGTTACAGGATATGCGTGTGAATGAATGAGCTATACCGCAGATAAAAATATGCATAAAATACTCGTCTGCATGAAAAAGATGTGTGTGTATGTGTGTGTATATATATATATATGTATATATATTTATATATAAATATATATGTGTGTGTGTGCATAACTACTTCATTTACATACATAAATTTAACATACGGAAGTATAGATTTATGCGTAAACTTTAAGTATTTACTTCAAAAGTGCTCAATACGTAGGTAGACCTAGTTAGTAAGTTATAAAATATATATGGCGATTAAGCTACACTGAATATTCTGCGTTCCATCCACTGTAGGATTCATCAGGCTTATGCGCGAATTCTGTGGTTGCTTCTTGTTTTTATATATGTTGAGGATTTCTAGTTAGCCAATTAGCTTTCTAGTATCCACCGCGCCCCTTCCTATCAGCCAATGGGCATGCATTTTATCGAACAAAGGATCTGTTTTTGAAGTAGGTTAGTGGTTTTAGGTAGATCTTTTCCCTCTTTTATATATATATATATATATATATATAAATATACCTATGCGTACACACATACATGCACATGTATACACACACACACACACACACATATATATATATATATATATATATATATATATATATATATGTGATCGTTTATGTATATTCATGTTTATTTAATTTATTTATTTGTTTGTTTTCTATTGTTATTGTTATTGTTAGTTTTAAAGCTATTTTGTATCGCTATCCTAGAGTAAGTTTTATTTTGTGAACACAGTTGTTTGCTATTTCTCGTCTACAGTTTAATAGATTTTGAGGTTCTTTAAAGTACAAGATAGCAAATTTTTCATGGAGGCATAATTTACATGGGTCGTCTAAATGTCTGCACGTGGTAGCTTGTCTCATTATTTTCCATTCGACTACCGGTGAATGTCCGCTTTCTTTGAGTTCCCAGTATTTATTCGCTAGTGTTGTTTTTATACGGTGTTTTTTATTTTTTAATGTACTTTTGTGGTTATAGTATCGGGTTTTGAAATCTAAGGAAGTCATGCCTATGTAATATTTCTTGTTATTCGGGTTTTCTTTCGCAAATATTGTTGCTTGATAAACTACACTTTTTGTTAGACATTTATTTTGGACTGGGCAAAGTGTGCGGTGTCTACAATTGCATTTATCTTGTTCGTTATTAGTATTTTTATTTATGGCATGGTTGTTCTTGTCCGGAGTTGGTTTGTTGTTGTTGTTGTTGTTCTTCTTCTTCTTCTTACTATTATGATTATTATTATTATTATTATTATTATTATTATTATTATTATTATTATTTCTGCTAGTGTTGGTTTTATTTCTGTCATGGTGTCTACTTTTTTATTGTTTATTTTGTTGTTGTTTACATTGTTTTCATTTAGTATTTTGTTATTATGTGCTTTAATTATCATCTCTAAATTTTCGAAACAACTGTACGATAACTTCAAGGTATTTTTATTGAAGATTTTGTGTAAGGGGTTGGTTGCGGGAAAGTGTTTTTCAATAAGATCTAGAAATTTCTTGCCAAGTTTTGTTTTTAACATTTGATTGTATGGGGCCGTATACCAAATTATAGTTCTTTTTCTTCTATTTTTAATTTTATTATAGTTGTTGGTGTTTTGTTGCTTATATTTATTATAATAGTGGATACAAAAATATCGATATCAGATATAAGCAACAAAACACCAACGTTATTATTTTTATACGTTGTATGTTGTATTACAATATTTATAATTAATTTTATCCATATTTGTAATATTACAATATTCATTATTAATTTAATAGTTTGCATTTAATATTACAATATCCAGTATTATTTTTATAGCGTTCATGTCATATTACAACTTCCAGTATTAATTATATAGTTTGCATATGATATTACAATATCCATAATTATTTTAAATTTTTCATGTAGTATAACGATATAATAATTATCTTTATAGCTTACATGTGTTTTCATACTATTCGTGGCTATTTTATAATATGCATGTTATATTACAACAAGTATGATTAATTTTATAATTTGTGATATCACAATATTTGTGATTATATTTATATATCGCATGTGATTTTTTTAATGTTATATTACAATATAATGATTGCTTTTATTGTTTGAATTTGATATCACAATATAACGTGTATTTGTTAACATTGCATGTGATATTACAATATCTATGATTATTTGGTGGGGTTGCATGTGATGCATTTAATGATATCCAATGTTATTTTTATAGTTTGCTTGTTATATGACAATATGTACGATTATTTTTTATAGTTTACATGCGATATTACGATATTATTATAGTTTGCATATGATTATTATCCATGATTATTCTTATAATATGTACGTCATATTACCATATCAATGATTATTCTTTTATAAATATCTGTTATTGGTCCCCCGACAAAGGACGGTTGACCTGTAAATTCACTCTTGCCCGTTCGTCTGTTCATCTGTCGGCACTTTTATCAATAACTACGCCTTGGAATGTTTTTGAAATTTGCACAAACATTAAGCATGATATGAGTAAAAAAAAGTAACAGAACGGATTTTCCGGGAAAACTTTTGGGTTAAAATGGATAAAATTGACACTTTTGTACTTATTAAGAAAATGTGATGCCTTTGATTTTTATAAAACTTTCTGAAAAGTTGTAACGAACTGATTTCTATATAATTTTGTTTGTCTATAATTTGCGATAACTCTGGGGTGTGCCCCAGGGTATCTTTTAGGGCTAATTTAACACTTGATTTTGGGGACTATTTTAACATATTTGTTCAAAATTTTCTGTGTATGTCTATTTAGCAGTTTTGCATGGGGCTGCACTCAAATTTAAATAGTTTAAGGCATTGGGGACTTTTAGGGCTAAATGAGGTGAATTATGGACTTATTCATTTCTTTTCTTTCTTTCTTTTTTTTTGTTTTGGTTTGCCTGGTGCAGAACTCAAATTTACATATGTTAAGGCCTAAAACTGCACCGTTTGTTCATTTTCAACGGAATTTGACTTCCCCTGGGGACTTTGGGACTTTATATGCAGAAGTTCAAGTGTAATGTTAACAAACATCTTTCTACTCTTCTCCCTTCATAATGACCCCGCTAATTAATTCCCTAATAGTAGCCCCCTGCTTCAAAGTGGCACTGTGCCTTGTTTGGGGTGAAAATTGAATAAAAAAAAAAAAAAAAAAATGAGGCTGGGGCAAATGCTGAACTTAGTAATTTTTTTATGCGTCGTTCACTGTGCACTCACAGGGACCATGCATGCTTCACTGGGTGTATCAGAATTTTTGTAGGAATTTTTGACACCTCTAACACGAAACTGCGAATAAAATATTTAAAAATAAACTCTTAATTTCTCTTTTAAAAGTGTGTTGTTTATTTTCTTTTTGAATTATACTTCCAAAATAAACTATTAAAGTTGTATAAAAAGTAATAGAAATATTATTTTTTATTTAAAAAAAAAACAGTAATGAAATTAATTGAATTTTATGAGTTCAGTATTTTTCAATTTTTAAACTTTAAAAATCTATCAAAGTGTTTCTATTGATTCTATTTTTACGATATTTTCAGGGTCAGTGTGAAATTTTATGCTCTTTCCAATAAACAGAATATAATATTTTAGACAAACGTTTTTTTTAATTCACGCCCTCCTATCTTGAAATGTCTATTAAAAAGTAAATAATTAATTTATGTGCCAAAGTTTTATATATCAGAAATTGAAGATAAAAGATCAATAAAGAAAATATTATAATTTAAAACAAAAAAAGAATAGTTTTTTTAGAAATTTACCTGTAAAGTCCGAAGTTTAAAACCTTTTTTTTAAAAAAACACGTTGTTTGTATTTTTTAATGAAACCTTGGTCCTTGCCCCTTTAATTGCAAATAAATTAGGGTTTGAATTACATTTTTCGAGTAGGTATAAGCTTTGAAAGGCAGGGGGTCGAATTAATTCACGGTCCCCCTTTTGAAATGTCTATTAAAAAGTAAATAATTAATTTATGTGCCAAAGTTTTATATATCACAAATTGAAGATAAAAGATCAATAAATAATATATTCTAATTTAAAACAAAAAAAGAACAGTTTTTTTGGAAATTTACTTGTGAAGTCCGAAGTTTAAAATTTTTTTTTAACCACGTTGTTTGTATTTTTTTTTTAATGAAACCTTGGTCCTTGCTCCTTTAATTGAAAAGAAGATTAGGGTTTGAATTACATTTTTCGAGTAGCTATAAGCTTGGAAAGACAGGGAGTCGAATTATTCAATATTTTTCACGAAGTTTCTGACACACCTAATGCTTCACTTATTTTTTAATTATTTGCATGTAATATTAAAATATAAATTATTAATTTATAGTATGCGTGTGATATTACAATAACCACGATTATTTTTATAACTTGCGTATGATATAAAAATATGAGGATTGTATTTATTTTACATTACCATATCCATGATTATATTGATTGTTTCAGTTTGATATTACAATAACCACGATTATTTTTGTACGTTGCATGTGATATTACAATATCAATGATTATTTCTAAAGTTTGCATGCGAACAATATATTTTTTTTTTCACATTTTCACCCCAAACAAGGCACATTACCACTTTAGTGTAGAGGGTTACTATTAGGGACATAAGCTACTGGGGCACTATGTAGTGAGTTACTCAGTAAGATTACACTGGAACTTCCTGTCAGTACAGTTGGGGAAGCAGGGGCCCGAAAGGGAATGCAAAAGTCTAGCGGTTCTGGGGAAGAAACTACTGGAATAGAAAGCTCTTCTACATCACGGTGTAGGTGTAGGATTTAGCTGCTTGTCGGGTTTGTCAAGGGTATTTACATCGTTGGGGCACAAGTGCTTGCAGTTCGTCAGAGCAGTAATCATTAAAATGTTATAGAACAAGCAGAGGGACGCAACATTTCGACGGTGGGACAGAAACTGCAGCTTAGATGACAGTTCACTTGTTTCCGCCAATAATTACAAGAAACCTTCTCTACCACCAACAGCAGTGGTAGAGAAGGTTTCTTGTAATTATTGGCGGAAACAAGTTTAGTCTTGGCAGCATTGAATGTAACCATCTATTTTTGTCCTCATTCTACGACAGATTGGAGGTCATCCTCTAGTGTTTCTGCCATTTCCTTAGATATGTGTTCATTTGTTTTCCTGTTGTACCTGTTATAGAGCGTGGTGTCATCAGCATATATACCCATCTCAGAGGTAATTTTGTCGGGGAGGCCATTTATGAATATTAGGAATAATAATAAAGGTCCAAGGATATACTTCTGAGGCACTCCCGCATTTATATCATATTGTTTAGATGTACGACCGTCGAGGACAACCTGGATTTTTCTCTTATCTAAGAAGGATTTAATTATGTTAAGTATTCATCCAGTGATACCGTATGATATGATTTTCCTGAGAAGACCTTCATGCCATACCCTGTCAAAAGCCTTAGATATATCTAGAGCTACCGTTTGCATGGGATACTACAATACCCGATATTATTTTCATAGTTTGGATGTGATATTACAACCTAATGATTATTTTTGTAGTTTGCATGTAAACAATTTAATTTTTATTTAAATAGTTTTCATGCCATATTGCAATATCCATGATTATTTTTTAGTTTGTATGTGATATTACAATATAAGGATTTTTATACATTGCATGTGATATTGCAATATCCATGTTTGTTTTATAGTGTGCATGTGATATTTGATATCCGTAATTATTATTGTACATGCATCTGATATTACAATATTCATGATTATATTGAAATTTTGTATGTGATATTACAATATAATGATAATCTTGATAGTTACCAGGTTTTATTTCAATATCCGTGATTATTTTGATAGTTTACATGTCATATTACAATATAATGATTTTATAGCTGTCATGTGATATAAAAACATCTGTGATTATTTTTATTGTTTTCGTGTTATATTACAATACAATGATTATTTTTGTTTGCATGTGATATTACAATATCCATGACTATTTTTACGGTCTGAGTATTATATAACAATATCATGATTATTTTTATAGTTTTATGTGATATTACACTATCCATGATTATTTTATAGAATCCATGTCGTATTACAATGTAATGATAATTCTCATAGTTTTCTTGCGATATTACAAAATCCATTATTATTATTTTTGTGGTTTTAATGTAATATTACAATATCTATGAATATTTTTATAGGTTGTATGTGATATTATAAAATCCATGATTATTTTTATAGCTTGTATGTGATATTATAAAATCCATGATTGATTTTGTAGTTTTAATGCAATATTACAATATCTATGATTATTTTTAGTTTGTATATGACATTACAAGGTAATTATATTTTTTATAGTTTGCATGTGATATTACAATATCCATGATTATTTTTATAGTTTGCATGTTTTATTATAGTACCTATGATAATTTTTATAGTTTTCATATGATATTACAATATCCCTGATTATTTTTGTAGTTTGCAATAATATTACACTATCGGAGTTATATATTATAGTTTTATGTGATATAACAATATCCATGATTATTTTTATAGTTTGCTTGTGATATTACAATATCCCTGATTATGTTTGTAGTTGTCAATAATATTATACTATCCAGAATAATTTGTTATAGTTTTTATGTGATATTACAATATCCATGATTATTTTTATACATTGCATGTTATATTACAATATCCGTCATTATTTTATACTTTGTATATGATATTACAATATTTGTTATTATTTTTACTTATTGTGTTATATTGCAATATTTGTGGTTATTCATGCAGTTTGCATATAATATTACAAATATCCATAATTATTGTTTACATTTTATGTCAAATTGCAGTATACATGATTATTTTTATAGTTTGCATGTGATAGTACAATATCCAGTATTATTTTCATACATATATTACAATATCAATAATTTTTACAGTTTGCCTGTGATATTACAATATTCATAATTATGTTTCTACTTCGTGTGTGATATTCCAATACTCATAATATATTTTATAGTTGGCATGTAACATTACAATATCCATGACCATTTTACTATTTCCAGTCTGATACAACGGATATACAATGCGGTTGGTTGTGGTATCTTTGTTGAAGAAATGGTAAGAATAATGAGTGCAATAACTCATGGATGATTTTATCTATAAAACTAGACCTGACAAATGTGTCTGGTTACGAACGTCATTACGGAAATTGCTGCGAAACATTTTGAATTATTCCAAAGAAATAAAAATTTCCAGTTTCATTCTTATTATTATTCAATTAATCGTTTTTGCTTTTTGTTTACAATTATTTTTCAGGTGCGATCATAATTTTATTAAGTCTTTTGCCGAAAAACACACCAAACTAAATAAAATACTCTAAAAATACAAACCAAATGCGGGTAAAACGATATTTTCCTTTAGATGTTTGCTTTTAGATGAACTTACATAGAGAGATTTTAACTTTTCTGTGATGCGTTCACAATAGCATCTGGTCTTTATTGTACGGGATTAACATGACCCTAAACGTTTTTATAACTTCCAACATTAACCTTAATCCTAACGTCTAAACATAACCCACAAAAAATGGTTAAGTGATTACCGAAGAATTGTTTTTCTTATCAGTGATGCCTAAACCATAACCTTAATTCGACTCCTCTCGAGAATAAATCTGCAAAGGTAGGTGAAAAAAAGAGTGTGCACAAACTGCGATTGGCTTGGTCGACTGTTTAATTCGTATAGGCTAGTGTAAACATTACTTGACCATTCGTCACTAAACATGGTTTAAATATCGAAAATTGCCTGAGGTAAAACTTGTATGTTGTTAAATATATATGACAAGTTGAAGAATACAAAAAGATTTAAAATACACCAAGCTTTGTTCCTGATAGAGACTCACAATGTGGCCAATATCGTAACCAATAAAGTCCCGCCTGTTATATGATTTGACCTTAAAATCTCGACGAAATTCTAATTTGGAAATTTTACACATTTGATAGATCGATTTGATTACGTCTCATAACTGTAATAACCATACAACATTTTAAACTGATTAGATAGTATTTTTGCTAACTTATCAATCGGAATATTTTATACAAAACTATAGATAGGTACATTCCATGCAAGTCTTTGACTCATCCTTGCAGATTTTTGCAGATTCATGACAAGATAATTTGTTTTTCTTCTCAATAATAATAATAATAATAATAATAATAATAATAATAATAATAATAATAATGATGATGATGATAATGATAATAATGATAATGATAATAATGATAATAATGATAATAATAATAATGATAATAATGATAATAATGATGATGATGATAATAATAATTATAATAATAATAATGATAATGATAATGATAATAATGATAATAATGATAATAATAATAATAATGATAATAATGATTATAATGATAATAATGATGATGATAATAATAATAATTATAATAATAATAATAATGATAATGATAATGATAATAATGATAATGATAATAATGATAATAATAATGATAATAATGATGATAAAAAATGATGATGATGATAACAGCAACAACAACAACAACAACAACAACAATAATAATAATAATAATAATAATAATAATAATAATAATAATAATAATAATAATAATAATAATATTGCATCACCCCTCGCAATACCAAGAGAATTCAACCAATTGACTCAGTGGAGTCTGTCAAAAGCAACATTGAACTATAGACAATTGTATATAACTATATATTTGTATATCTTATCCTGAATTTAATCAGTAGAATAGAACACCAACTTTTTTTCTTTGTGCGCATGAAATTGTTTTACTGCTAGTGTGACAGATCGATGAAGCGGCGACATATCAACCCAATTGCGACATTAAGACCAACCAAATCTATTGGTGGGTCTTGCAACAACAAGACACCTTGCTGACCTGCGAAAGACGGGTCACACTTTTGTTGCTGTGTAACCAGGATAAACACCCTGAGTAGTCATGAAATACGACATTCAGTCTAAGCACTAAACGACCACCATAAGTAGCGGTTACATAATAATAATAATAATAATAATAATAATAATGGAAACTAAATAATATAGTAGAAACCTAATAAAGGGTATAAAAACATTAGCAGTATCACTAGTAAGATACTCTGAGCCGTTCATAGGATGAACTTAAGGACTGAGCAGCTCGATCAGAAGATCAGGAAACTTATGGCCATGCACAATGCACTACACCCAGCGGACGATGTTGATTGAGTCTACATGAAAAGGAAATATGGCGGGATAGGACTGGGTTTTGTATAAGACTGTGTTAATGACACGAAAAACTAGAAAAATATATAATACGAAACACTGAAAGGATAATTATGGCAAACAGAGACACTGAAAAAATCAACAAAACAGGAAGTATGGAAACAAAGGATAACACGAGAAAAAAAATGGAAATAGAAACAACTACACGGATGATTTATAAGTACGACAACAATGAGAATAACGAAAACACCTTGACATGGATGCAAAAAGGACACATAAGCCGAGAAATTTAATCGTTAATAACTGCAGCACAATATAACTCGATGAGAACCAATTACATCAAAGCAAAGATCGACAAAACACAAGAAAACAGCGAATGCAAACACTGTGGACAAAGAGGCGAAACGATAAACCATATAGTAAACGAATACAGCAAACTAGCTTAAAAGGAATACAAGAATAGGCACGACCAAGTGGGGAGGGCAGTACACCGGGAATTATGCACAATACTACATCTCGAACGCACAGACAAATGGTGCAAGCATAAACCGGCAATATTACTTGAAAACGAGAATCACAAAATCCTATGAAACATGGGCATACAAACAGATAAACCCTTCCAAGCAGAAAAACCGCATGACATAATATTTATCAGGAAAAAATTACTGTTAAATCGTAGACTTTTCTGCTCTAAAACGGGACAATACACAGAGCTAGCCAGAAGTCTGAAAGGGATATGGATGGTGAAGAAAATCAAGATAATACCTATAATAGTAGTAGTACTAGGAACGATTTCGAAAAACTTTGAAAAAAGAATGGGAGAACTTGGAGACAGAGGAATGTCTGGACCGATACAACGAATAACAATAATGAAAGCATCTGAAATATTAAGGAAACCCCTTGAATGTGGAGACTTGTACACATGAGCCACATGCGCGGGCCAGACAAACTGCTGCAGACGCAAAGTATGAAGGAAGGGTACATGGAACCAAGAACTTCGAAGCTGCATATCTACACGTTCTCTATAAAATTACCACATTACCGCCCTCCAAAAGAGTGATGCCAAATAGTAGAAACGGGCAAAGGAGGGTGGAAAGACCGAGGAGAGAGCACTGACCAAACCTCCTGTGGACAGGTGCAAAGAGAACTGGGACCTTGGGGAAGCTTATTGCCATGCAAATTCCAGTGAAACCCAATGGCCTCTGTAAGCGAGAAATCAATTGTAAGAAGCTGTTGTGATAACGCAAATTAATTTGCAAATATTATCAGAAAAGGGTTAAGAGTACAGGGGAGACGTGTTGTAACTCAGCTTCCAGGGAAGGTTGTTTTTAAGGAGAGATGTGAAAGCCCCTAATAATAATAAGCCGACGGCTTATTGACAACACATAACTGAAATTATAATACAAAGATGGATATTTCACGATGATTTCCTATCATCATTACTGTTCATTATAGCCATGATGCCCCTGAACAAGATACTAAGGAAATGACACGCCGGATACAAGTTCACTAACACAGAAGAAAGAATAAACCACATAATGTACATGGATGACCTGATATTGCTTTCATAAAACAAAAACAAAACTAGAGACACTAATAAACACGACCAGAATCTTTAGTCATGGTATCCGAATGGAATTCGGTATGGAAAAGTGCGCACTGCTGACCATGAGAAGGGGGGAAACTAGAAGCAACAGAAGATATAGTACCACCCAATCAAACAGAAATGAAGACACTAGATGAAGATGTAGCTACAAATATCGGGAGTGCTAGGAAGCGCCATCAAAGCAACGGAAATGAAAGAAAAATAGGAATGAAATACCTCAGAAAAACAATAAAACTTTCTGAAATTAAACTATATACTCGAAACCTTATTAAAGAAATATACACGTGGGCAGTGTTACTAATAAAATACTCTGGACAGTTTTAAGCTGGACACAAAAAAGAACTAAGGAATCACGACAAGAAGACCAAGTTTTTGCGCTTTCTCAGGGGGGGGGTCTCTCGTTCATCATTATAAGGAAAATTAAGGTGGAGCCTTTGTGAACACTCATTAATACTGCAAGTTCTAAAAAATTACATCCATCTTGATAAAGTAGGTACGGCACTAATTTTCAACTATACCTTCTTAAAATTTTGGTTCAATCATTATTCAAGTGAAATATAACAGTACAAGTCTTTCTTTTGGCTTGAAATATGATGAAATAGAGTTTCAATGTTAGTATAAAAAATTATGTCACATACGAAATGCAAAAAATTTTACCATTTCGTTAACTATGGAAGCAGCTAATTGCAAAAATTTCCCAGCTTGTTAATTAATTAATAACAAACATTATTGGGCACTTTTACAGTTTAATCAAGACATTAAAAAATGAAAATATTGAAAAAAGTTATATTGTGTGTGTCCTTTATGGAATGAAGTTTGTGGGGATTGATGAGAGTTTTATTCCTTTTTAATATCGATTATTAATTCCTATAACTAAACATTATTTAGATTTTAATCCTTGAATAAAGCTAACGCGCTAAAATAATGTTATTTAGAAACTCATTCTTTACAAAGGAGGGGGTCACCGTTTTAAACAATTGTCTACTTCTTTCACTTATTAAACGGTCATCTGGGAAGATTCGTTAGACGTTTTAAAAGGGAACATTAAACAAAATACTGGTAGAAACCTATCCAATAAATTTGTATTTTAAATAAACGCTTTAAAATAAGTTAAAACACAAACAAACTTATCCCGAATTTTGCTTTTCAACTTTTCTTACCTTAATCAGTGGGGGAAAAATCCTCCTAGACAGTAGCAATTTTTACTTTTGTTACTATCTTGTATAACCCTTTTTGGGACGCTGGATTTTCCGCACATTAAAAACCGACCTTGTGTCTAACTATACCCTCGTAGAAAGGCAAGTTAATAGGAACATTTGATCATGTATTACTTTGGTTTTGTTATCAGTTTTTCATTTTTTGGTTATACTGGAAAATGACAAGCCAACTTACTGTGATTAATAAAAAATTTAGCAGTTAATTAAACTGTTAAATCGTTATCGGAAACGTTTTTGTAAGGAATTAAAGATTTTATGGAAAAATCATAAAATGATTTTTTACGGAATTCGACTAATTTAAGTATAAAAATATATAGAAATAATTTCATAAAATTAACATACTTTAAAAGAATCATTTATTTACCTTTTGGTACGTTTCATGGGAAACGATTGGAATCAATGATGGTGTGATTTATGAAGAAAGATCTGTTGCGGGGCCAGTCGTCCAGGGACAATCGACCCAACAACTAACAAGGTAGACACAGGCAAGAGGTAAACAGCAAAAAGGCAAAGAATAGCAGCCACAGGTTATTTTTTTAAAGACGAGGGTTCGCCTTTTATTTGTTAAGGAGCGAAAAATATAATGATCTGGATGCTGGGAGCCTGGAAGGTTGCACGTCACTGGAGGCTAAGTCTGGGGGTCTGTATACAGGTACTCTAGACGTAGCGTGGTTCAGGGTTACTCGCTGGGTCTGGAACGATCACTTGGACGCTAGGGGATCCGTAATGGACGGTGGACACTGAGAACTCGGTGGTCAGTGTTAAGGAACGGACGACATTGCGAACGTTGGGGTCAGTGTTAAGGAATGAACGACACTGAGAACGGAGGATCAGAGTTAAGGAACGGACGGTCGGTAGGCAGCCAGGTGCAAGCGAGGTTGCAGACCAGAGGAGCAAGATGAGGGCCAGGTAGCAGATCAGAGGTGCGAGGTGCAAGAGAGGTTGCAGGCTGGAGGAGCGAGGTGCAAGCGAGGTTGCAGGTCGGGCGAGCGAGGTGCAAGCGAAGGTGCAGGCCGGATTAGCGAGGTGCAAGCGAGGTTTCAGGCCGGAGGAGCGAGGTTGCAAGCGAGATGAGTGAGGTGCAAGCGAGGTTGCTGGAAAGCTGCAGGAGGAGCTGGAAGGCTGCAGGAGTGAGGTGGAAGCGTTGGAGCGAGCTGGGGGCACCAAGGGCTAGAAAGGCTGCGGGAATGAGCAGGAAAACCGCTGGAGTGAGCTGGAGACTGGGAGTGAAGTTCGCTGCTGGTGGGTCTCAGTAAGCAACCAGTAGTGAATCGCATTAGTAGAAAAACTTATTAGCCCTGATAAGGACCGGTTGTTTAGCCCTGATAAGGGCTGTTTGAACTGCTGGTGTCGCTGTTGTTGCTACTGCTGGAATCCTTCGGCGCTGGTGGATTCGGTCGACGTGACTGGTAGCGTCAGTTGTCGCTTCGGGAGCCTCCTCTTACACCCCGGCTGAGCTGCCGCCCGGCCGAAACTTCCTGATAGTTAGGTCGAGGCTGACTGTATTCATTTTGCCAGCGTGATGTTAGTGATATCGCTCCCAATAAGACAAACAATCGACTCTAATTAATTCTAGAACGAAATTTATGCAATCAAAACTAGATTGTGAATTTGTTGATTCCTTTTAAATTAATTTCGTCTAAAAGCAAAAATGTGAATTGCCTATGGCGTTTGGTTGATATATTTAAATTCCGACGTGCGTAGCGACGTTGATGATGAAAAGAGAAAGGGAAAGGGAATTTATTAACTGAACCTGGATATGTTCATACGTTAGCTTGTGTTGGCCAATCGCATCCTTTGTTTAAGGTAAGGGAAGCAGCGGGGGCGAGGAAAAAAAGAAACACAGAGGCAGTGATTTGAAACCGAGACAAAACCCTCTCCCTAGATAATTGATCATTATCAATTAATAATAGATTTGTCTCGGCAGGGTTGGTTAAGGAAAATTAGTGAGTGCAAGTGGGTCTGCACAATTGTTCGTCAGTCTGCAAGTGCGTCCGCAGAGTCTGTGGTGTGGTTGAAAGTGCTGTGTGAGTTCAAGTGAGTCTGCACGTTCTTAATCCGCAAGTGCGTCTGCAGAGTCTAAGTGATGAGGTTTAATGTGCTGAGTGATATATAAGTGGGTCTGCACGAACTTAGCCTGCAATTGTGTTTGCAGAGTGTAAGTGAAGTATTGTTGAAGTCAGCTTGCAAGTGAGTCTGAATTGCCAAAGTACAAACGAGTCTGTGCCGGGTTCGGTGTGCATCGTTCGTGTTGATCGGGTACCCATGCGTCGGTTGAATCAAAGAACGACCAGTCGTTGAGTTTTTCAATGTGCGTGGAGCAACTAACTCGTTTTTGAACTGGTTACTTCTTTCATAATGTCCAGTCGTTGAGTTTTCCCATGTGCACGTCGCAGCTTACTCAAACTGGTATGAGTTCCATTACGGTTGTTATTGCTGTCCGTGGATTTTGTGCGTGTGGCAAAAATCCGTGAGGGTTCGGTTTTGATGAATTAAGTCATCGGAGAGAGTTAGTAGGCCTCGAACGGTGTTGGTGATGTTCACAGAGCTTAACTTTATACATCTTGTACGAAATCAAGAGCTCGATGTTGGTTTTTTGCTGAGTCGGTTGGACTGTTTGATCGTCGTTAGTTGGTCAAGTCTGGGTGAAATGTTGTATTCTTCGAACAGTTGCAGTCTGGGTACAAGAATGATGTGGATTCATCGTCATCTTCCTTGTCTACTGATCTTTTCTCTGTGTGTCTTAGAATCACATCGGGTTCATCTGTACCTTCAGCCATTTTCTCTGCCAGCTGTTCGCTGGTGTCAAGTATCACGTTGGGGCCACCACTTGCTGCAGGTCCGGTCGTCCGGGGACAATCGACCCAACAATTAACAAGGTAGACACAGGGAAAAAGTAAACCGCAAAAAGGCAAAGAGGAATGACAGACACGAGTTATTTGGTTAAAGACGATTTTTCGCTTCCTTTGCAAATAAAAGGCTGGCCCTCGTCTTTAACCAAATAACCCGTGTTTGCTATTCTTTGCCTTTTTGTTGTTTACTTTTTGCCTGTGTCTACCTTGTTAGTTGTTAGGTCGATTGTCCCCGGACGACCGGACCCGCAACAAGTCTGTCGTGTAAAAGAGAAAGCTAAATAATAAATATTTCTTTATTTTTTCGATTCTATAATTTTCCTCCTATCCACTACCCAAAATATCTTCTTCATGAAACCAGTTTTGTAACTACGGAGTCTTTTTGAAATCTGCTGACCGCACCGAAAAGCTCTCAGCCTAACACTTTTCTTCCTAAATAGACATACTGGCATCCTGACTAAATTCAAAACAACTTTCAGCGAGGTGTGAAAATAAAACTTTTTTTATAAAGAGACAACAGCAACGAACTCAGATTACCTTTAAAGAAAACGCACTGATTTTTACCATATTGATCCATCATACACAAAATTATTCACGTTCAATTTAAGATACTTTTTATTTATTGATTGACTAAAAACGGCACCGATTTCAAGATTTTTTTTTTAATTCATAATAAGTTTTAAGCGCAAATCTTTCACGTTGTTTTTCACAAAACTTGAAAAATTCAATCAGTAAATAGAATAAGAAATAATTTCGGAAATCTTTTGAAATCAAACAGGTTAAAACTGTTAAATGTAAATAAATAATTTTTATAATTTCGTAAAACTAATAATTTTAATATATTTTCCGACTTCTATTTTCCGAAAAATCGATAAAAATTGTATAAATCGGCAACGTTTGTGATTCAAAATGAAACATATTTTGTTCACCATTCCAGTATATTTTAATATGTAAAAAATAATATCTGAATCCTCCAAAAAAGTTTTTATAAGATTGTGTTAGAGGAGGTAATATATGAGAATTTTTTGTATATTATTTCAGTTTATTTATAGTTCAGTTTTTTTCTTTAATAAGTCTGTAACAAATAACAATATTAATATAATTATTTGATTTTTTTAAAGAATGTAAAAATCATGTTGTTTTGCATTGTTTAGATCAGAGGTTTTCAAACTGTGGTCTGCAAGGACAAGATAGGGGGTACGTAGCCGGACAGCAAAGACTTTTTATGGGCAATTTGATCTTATATATGTTTTTTAATCGAAATTTTCCTTATAATCTGTAAATGTATGTACCTAAAATTTTAATTTTGTAGTTGGAACCTCATCAGCACCGCCAATTTTAAATTTTGTCTTATGGTTTTAATTTTATAAATTTTCAACCCTGTTGTTCTTGGATTTCGGATCGGGATCAAAGTATAGTATCTGTTTCGGCAGATACTGCAAGCAAAGACCATATGTGGATTTTCCCCCACATATAAGACCTTGGTCAATGTAGGGGCAACCCTTCATGCCAATTGTCACTATCCAGCTCCCCTACTCCCCGGGGAGTTGGTCCCCATTTCCCTTTCACTCCTCACATTAAAAATCGGCCTTGTGACAAATCTGCTCGGTGGGGGAGCAAATAAATATCTTGGCCTTTGGGCCGGGATCAAAGTGTAGTATCTCTTCTGCAGATATTGCACTTAAGGTAATTTGTTTCAGTAAATGGAGGGGAACCCTCTATACTGGGACAATTACTATTTTTTGACCCAACCAGAGTGCCCCTTTTCCCTTTTTTTCGGGGAGTTGTTTTAACCCCACTTTAAAAACGACCTCGTGTCACATTTTGCTTTGGTGGCAAAGAAAATAAATACTAATAAATGTGGTAAGCTACATCTACTTTAAACATTTGTTAGTTTTTTTTTTTATTCTGGTAATTACTTATCTGTTACGATGCAACTAACGCACTAAAAATTCAAACTGCATTTTTAACAAAATTAGTTTCTTTTATTATTGTGATTGATACACATTTTATGTTTTTGTAGAATCATTAAATATTTTAAATAAGGTTATTGATAGTTTTAATTAAAAGTTCGTAGTTACAATTTGTAATATTAAAATACTTGTTACTTATGATTTTTAACATCTTATTTTAATCTATTTCATAATCAAACAAATAAAAAATCTGTTGTCCTTTCGTAATGATTTTATTTATTGGTCGACATACGGAAGAACTGTATTTAAATAGTTTAAGTTTATTTCTGCTACTTAATCCATATGCCTTTTTTATTTAAAATTTTTTTGGGTTACTTCTTTATTCTTTTTATGTTCTGTAGCAGAGAGTTTAAATTTTAAATGTCAAAAGGGTTTGAAATAATAAACGTTTTGTTTTGGGATTTTGTTCTAACTGGTAGAAATACATTCAACCTCTTTGATACAACAACATTCCTTTTTCAGTTGAACACTTAATAAATTTGTTTATAGTGCGTATAGGGCAACAATGAAAAAGGAAGCAAGGGATTTTATCGGCACAAATCCTACACTCCAAAGTTTTCATTTTTATGAAATGTATTTTTGTTTTTTCCTATGATTTTGAATATTTATAAAAATGTAAAGATTTGTTATTTGTTATTGCTGTTGAAATATATTCGACGTTGTGTTCCTGCATAGTTTTTTTGTTTTGTTTTGTTTTTTTTACACAAAATTAAATCTCCTGCGTAGTATAGAACAGGATTACAACGGGGCTTGAGCATTGATTGCGTGTCAGGAGTTCTTAATGTCTGAATAGCTGATGTTTACTTAATTATGTTCCTAAATGACTAAGCTTGCATTATTTATATGAAAAATATTTTGCAAATTTTGCTTTTTCAGGGTGCAACATTTACCCATGGATAATTTTTGAAACGGAAAGCTTATGGTGAAATCAACTCAGAATCTGATACAGAGGCAGATGTTATTCAGAAAAACAAATTAAGAAAATATGATGTGGAGTAATTCGATTTGGATTCATTGAAAGTGTGTCTAATACTAACAGACCACAGTGTTTACTTTGTCATAAGTTGTTGCCGAATGAATCCCTAAAGCCAACTAAATTGCAGCGACATTTAACAACACTACATCTTCAATTTGCCACAAAACCAAAAGATTTTTTTGAAAGAAAAAAGAATGATTATTTAAAGCAGACAAAACTTTTGCAATGTCAATAACATCAAATCATAAGCTATTACGGGCATCTAATTTAGTGGCACTGAGAGTGGCTCGTGCTAAGAAAGCCCGTAATATTGCTGAAGAACTTGTATAGTCCTGTGCAATAGACATGTGTAAGGCAGTTTGGGATGAAAAATGTGCTGCAAAATTGAAAGCTGTGCCACTGTCAGATAACACAATTGCGTGAAGAATAGAAGATATGTCAGAAATGTGCTGTCACTCACACACACACACACACACACACACACGCTCGTGCGCAAATAAAGGAACGTTTATTCATTTCAATTTCCCCGCGCATTTTGCACAAAAAAGTTCTTCCAACAACAACAACATAATTTCAAATACACTCACATGCTTTTCTCACAACAACAAAAGTAAAATGAACATATTTCTAGCAGACGTAGTTAAAGACAGTATCACGTGACTCAAGCGACCAATGAGAACATTAAGAAGATTGTAATTTTAACGTTTTTCCTGAAACAAAAATATCAGCAGTAGTAATCTTGTTTTGGAGCCGGTTCAAAAAGTATTTACACGCATCATTCTCTCTTCCCTCCTTTTCCCCTTCTTTCTCGCCTTGACGTGAAACGAGAACATGCCTCTCGTTTTCATCTCATCGTCGCTTTCAAAACTGTCGGAATCATAATTACACATGCCACGCGGACACTCAAGAATCACACTTATGCACACACGCACCCATTCCGTACATTTTCTATAAGAATTAATAACAACGGGTTACTTTCCTCATGGGACTTTTGAATAAGGCGAGCTTCGCCAGTTAAAACACAAACCTTGCAACTAGGATATTATTTTCACACAATGCTTTCACCTGCTGACGGTTATATCCCACAGGATTAGTGAATCTCTTGACAAAGGCTTCCTTTCTAGGGCAATTGCTCTTGACATATCAAAGGTCTTCGACAAGGTATGGCATAAGGGTCTACTTCACAAGATTCTCAGCTACGGTATAACTGGAAATGTTTTCTCAATCATTAAATTATTTCTCTCCGATAGGCTCATAAGAGTAGTGGTAGATGGACAAAAATCGGAGGCCTGCAATATAAATGCTGGAGTCTCTCATGGGTCAATCCTGGGCCCAACTCTCTTCCTGATCTACATCAATAACCTCCCTAAACACATACTTAAATCATTCGTTGACATCTATACTGATGACACGACCATCTACGGCAACACATCAAAGGCTGTAAATGACAAAGTTCTCTCTGATTCTCTCTCCTCTGATCTCGAGCGCGTGGTTCAGTGGGAGAAGATGTGGCTGGTTACCTTTAATGCATCCAAAACCAAACTCCTATCCTTATATCATCAACGCTCTGATCCCAGCTGGCATCAATTGTGATGGATGGCTCTCGTCTGGGTGAGGCCCCGTGTTTTGACAAGCTTCTGGGTTTGACCTTTACTCCTGATCTGAAATAGAACACGTACATCAAGTCTGTTGCCAAGGTCGCTGGAAAGATGGTGGGATCCTTCTACCACTCCAGAAGATATCTCACTACTGATGCAATTCTCTATCTATATAAAAGCCAAGTACGTCCAAAGATGGAATACTGTTGCCATATCTGGGCAGGAGCTGCTAAAAACAGCCTATCCTGCCTTGACAGAGTACAAAATAGACTTCGTGACTTAGTGGGGGATGCCCTTTTCTCTACCCTGCAACCTCTCTCCCACAGAAGAGACGTTGCGAGCCTATCCTTGTTTTATCGTTATTTCCATGGCAGATGCTCGTCAACTCCAGTCTCTGGTCCCCCCTCGCCAATCTTTCACGAAAAACACCCGTCTAGCTAAATCCACTGTGAAAAATTTCCCCCACTCTATATCTGTGCCTAAATCAAAACGTGGATTCCATGAACAAAGCTTCTTTCTTAGAACTGCACGCCTGTGGAACTCTGTTCCGTCTGCCTGCTTCCCTCCGGACTACAACTTGGATGTCTTCAAGTCCAATATTAACAAATTCCTAATGAACCGCCCCCTTAATAAAACACTTCATCAAATCTCCACACTAACGTAATGTACTTGCAATAACCTATATCCCTGAGTGGCTTCCGGGCCTTGATAAGTGGTGATCACTGTGTAAAAAAAAAAACTTCTAATCTTATAAATTCAACAAAGGATTTTCATCTAACATTCTAATCATAATGATTTCTCAAGAACTTTTATCAATCGGACCTTTGCTTGTTCATCTTGTTATTTTTATTTAATAAATGCGGTGCATTTTAAACGGTGTCGTTTTCTTTTATTCCTTTTTTTTATTATTTTGTTTTGGGCAGAGAGATTTAATTCACTTAAACTTCTTTTCCCCTACAGAAGACATAAAACTTAGTTAATTGACAGAGTGAAAACAGGTATTTTGCATTACAATGATGAAAGCACAGATATTACCAGTGGATCTCAACTGATGGTGTATGTGCGATATTGTTGGGAAAGTGAAATGCTGGAAGATTTTCTATTTTGCCATTCTCTGCCTACTAGGACAACTGGTGAGGAAGTTTTTAAAGTATTGGACTCTTTTCTTTTCTCAATCAGGCTTGTTATGGAGTCAATGTATTCGCATATGTACGGATCGGGCGGCATCAATGACCGGTATTCATTCAGGATTTGTGGGGCATGTTAAGAAAGTAGAACCTAATATCACTGTGTTATATTTCCGTTAAAGTAAAAGTTTCTATGGCACGTGATTTTGCACACATTCCTTTTCCTTTTTAAAAGGGCTAAGTTTTTTTCTTCTTCGTTAGTAACAGCTCTTGCGGTTATTGCTGCTACCTGCTCTTTACTATTTGCTCTTACGTTTATTATTGACTGTGAAATTAGTTCGGTAAAGCCTAGTAAAGAGGTTTTGCTCTGTCTTCCATTCTATGATAAAAAACACAATGGTTTCCACGCGTTTGTAACAAGAAAGTGAGTCTATCGACCAATACCTTCAGGCCTTGAATCGACTTGCCCTGCCTGTTGTTTTAAAGATGTAACGTCAACCATTTACAGGGAGGAATCTGTCTGTGATGCATTCATTCGTGGTCTCCGGTCCTCGTTGATACGTGTTAGGCTCCTTGAAACAGACACTGTAACTCTCATAAGGTACTCAATGTGCTAGGGCTTTAGAACAAGCTCATTTTCGCACGGAATCGTATGCCTCTCAGATTGGAGCAGTCGCTGTTACTTCTACTACGGGAACTAAAAATGTGCTGACCGATTCTGCCGAGGAGGCCACTTGTATTTCTAAAAATTCTGTTCCAACTGATTTTCGAATGGAGTGTGACTCTGTACAGTTCTCTGCTGGCCTTCCTGTTCGTGACAAGTGCTACAACTGTGGAGGGCGACGCCACCTTAAGGATGACCGCCGCCTTTGCCCTGTCCGCGATAAGGTAGATCGAAGCTGTGGTAAACTCGGGCATTTTTCTAAAGTTTGCCGTTCTACTCTAACGACACATTAACGTTCTTCTTTTGCTATCATAGGGGCCCGCGATAAAGGTGGTGATAGTTGCCCTCCTATCACCGAAACTGCGGAGTTAAAAGGAAAACGGTTAACTGCTTTTATAGACACCTGCAGTTCTGATAATTTTATTAGTGCCCGCATTGTCAAAACAATGAAACTGTCCACTTTAAAACGGAATTCCGTAATTTCTATGGCATCATCCGCTGTTTTCCTTAAACTGTCTGAATATTGCACCGAGAACATTTTCTTCAATGGTTGCGAATATAAAAGGATTGACCTTACTGTGATTCCTGACTCTTGTATGGACATTATACTCGGGGTGCCGTTTTTGAAACTACACCGGGACATTATTATTTCTTTTGGTGGATCTCAGGATGCCTTAAATATCTGTGCGCAAACCAAGATCAGTTGTGCCCCTGTAAAATTGTTCCGAAACCTGACCCCTGATTGCAGACCTATTGCTACAAAATCCCGAAACTACCGTGCAGAGGATGCTCAATTTATTGAAAAGGAAATTCTTCAACTGCTTAAGGACGACATCATTGAAATCAGCTATTCACCGTGGTGTGCTCAAATTGTTGTAACTTCGTCGCCTAATAGAAAGAAACGACTGTTGGTTGATTTTTCCCAAACTATTAACCGTTTCACCCTACTTGACACGTACCCTTTGCCTCGGATTGAGCATCTCGTAAACCAAATTGCCCAGTATCATATTTTTCGTACGATTTATTTGTCTAAAGCTTACTACCAATTTTAAAGCTGGAAATCGTTTGTATCAATTCAACCGAATACCCATGGGTGTCACTGATGGGTTTTCTGCCTTTCAACGATTTAAGAATTCCTTTATTTCTAAAAATAAGTTATTTGGAACTTTTTCTTACATTGATGACATTACCATTTGCGGTAAAACTCAAGAGGAGCATGACACTAACTTGGAACGTTTCTTAAAGGCTGCCTCAACATACAACCTTGAAATAAACCGAGTAAAATCATAGTTTTTGCTTCGCTCTATCAATTTGCTTGGATACCAAATCTGTGACGGAACTATCCAACATGATCCTGAGCGTTTGAAACCCCTTTTTCAAATGCCTCCCCCTTTGGATTCAAATTCGTTAAAAAGGTGCCTTGGTATGTTTTCTTACTACGCGAAATGAATACCTAAGTATTCACACAAAATTCGTCCCCTGGTTGAAAATAAACAATTTCCCATGCTGCCTATAGTTGTGAATTCTTTCGAGAAACTTAAGAAAGACGTCGCCAAATCATCTGTAAAGGTTATCGATAACGAACTACCAATTACTATCGAAACCAATGCTTCAGAAAAGGCTATCGGAGGCACCCTTTTTTTCCCCCACTCACTAAACCCATCGGAAATACGACTACACAGTTGAAAAAGAGGCTTACGCGATAGTTGAATGTGTCGAAAATAGAGGGACCTCCTTGCTGGGAAGTATTTCACTATCGTAACAGACCAGCAAACCGTATCTTTTATGTATAAGCCGGGTAACCGAGGAAAAATTAAAAACGATAAAATCATTCGGTGGAAAACGGAGCTTCTCCCATTCTCGTACGATATAAAACACCGTCCTGGAAGTGAAAATATCGTTGCTGATGCTTTATCGAGAGTGTGTGGTGCCGCTGCTTCCTCCTTGGAGGAGATAAGAGTCATACACAGTTCATTAATATACCCTGGTGTACAGCGTTTTTGGCACTTTATACGATCACAAAATATGCCATACTCAACTGATAAAGTTCGGCACATGACATCCGAGTGTACAACGTGTGCAAAAATAAAGCCTCAATTCTTCATCCCTACTAACAATACACTGATTCGCGCTACTGCTCCCTTTAAATGCCTCTCTGTAGATTTCAAGGGGCCTGTCCTGGCATCTTCGAAGGGATGTCATTACTTATTTACTATCGTGGATGAGTACAGTCGATTTCCCTTTGCATTCCTTTGTCGTGATTGTTCTTTGCAGACCGTAATCAAGTGCCTGACAAATATTTTTGGACTCCCCGCTTTCATCCATTCTGATAGAGGAGCATCGTTTGTGTCGGAGGAGTTTAGAAATTTCCTGACGCGACTTGGGATTGGGTGCAGTAACATTACTACATACAACCCAAGAGGAAACAGTCAGTGCGAATGCTATAACGGCATTATTTGGCAGTCAATATTATTGGCCCTGGAATCTAAACAGTTACCCCTTAGTGCTTGGCAGGACTTTCTGCCTGATGTTTTAAATTCTATTCGCTCCTTACTATGCATTAGTATGAATGCAACTCCCCACGAACGATTGTTCAAATTTGAAAGGCGCTCTTCTACCTGTACTGCCTTACCTGTTTGGATCTGCGAACCTGGCGAGGTACTATTGAAACGGTTTGGTAACGGGAGCAAGTACGACCCGATCTTCGAGGTAGTGGAACTCCTCGAGGCCAATCCTATGCATGTGAGAATATGGCATAATGATGGCCGGGAGGATTCAGTGGCTCTAAGACATTTGGCTCGTTTTCCGCGCTTTGATGGACCTCAGGGTCCTGCTAAGAATACTCGACCCGACCTTGCAAATGCAGACCCGGCCCATTTGATTGAAACAAGTTCAGTAGACAATACACCTAATGCAGAACATATAGAGAATTCGCAGACCTGCCAGTCCTTCGAATACTGAACTGCTTTCACGCCGGTCTAGCCGAATCTGTAAACCAGTCTAGCGACTGGACTTATAAATAAAACACATCGCCACTTTCAAAGATAACACTGTACTTTGAAAAAAAATCTACACCTTGCAATCTCTCTTACTATTGGGGGAGAGATTGTTATATTTCCGTTAAAGCAAAAGTTTCTATGGCGCGTGATTTTGCACACGTTCTTTTTCCTTTTTAAATGGGCTGAGTTTTTTCTTCTATAACATTTCGTTACTAACAGCACTTGCATTTACTGCTGCTACCTGCTTTTTACTATTTGCTCTTACGTTTACTATTTGCTCTTACGTTTATTATTGGCTGTGAAATTAGTTTGGTAAAGCCTAGTAAAGAGGTTTTGCTCTATCTTCCATTCTATGATAAAACACCACACACTGCAACACATTGTGTGATTCATCGAGAAGCTCTGGTTATGAAAAAATAGATACTTCTTTGTCCGAAGTCTTGTCATCTTGTATTAAAGTGATAAATTTCCTTAAAACCAGACCACTATTTAGTCGTTTCTTTGCAATACTGTGGTGAGATGGGGGCTGAACATTCAAGTCTGTTGTTTCATACAGGCTATCACGAGGTAAAGTAATTTAGCGTTTATTTGAACTTAGAGACGAACTGTTGATATTTCTGTGTTCATGATGATGAACTGCCTTCAATAATGGTCGATAAAATTTGGCTTTGCAAAGTTGCTTATCTGGCAGATATATTCAACAAACTTAATGAACTGAATTTATCTCTACAAGGAAATAATTAAAATATTTTATTTAGTCATGACCAAATACAAGCCTTCAAGAAAAAATTGAATATATAGACTACAAAATTTAGTAAGAAAACTTTATATATGTTCCCTACACTGGACGAATATCTCGGCAACAATGATTTAGTTAATATTGATTTGATAATTGGAGATGTTAAACATTTGATATCACAAGCCGAACATTTTGAAAAATATTTCCCGAAAGATATTCCAGATACTATTGAAAATTAAGACTGGATCAGAAATCCGTTTAATGTTGAAATAGATGATAGCACGCTCACATGAAATGAACTGGAACTAGCTGAAATTTCATGCGACAGAAGTTTAAAAATCAGTTTTATGCAGCAACAAGTTTCGAAATTCTGGCTCACTGTAGCCTCCGAATTGCCTTTGTTATCTCGAAAGGCAGTTAAGATTTTGTTACCGTTTGCAACAACATACTTATGCGAAGCAGGATTTTCGGCATTGATCAATCTGAAGAACAAATACAGATCAAGACTTGCTCCAGAAAGTGACTTACGTGTATGTTTGTCAGTAATATTGCCAAGAATTGACAGTTTGTGCAAAGCCAAGCAAGCACATCCTTCTCACTAAGTGTCTATTGAAAAATCCTACGTGTGTGTAATTGACAATAAAACTATTTGTTAAATACTATTGCTGTTTTCATTTAATATTAATATTTTAAACATTATGGACTTTTCTCGCTCCTAGCTGTTAATATTGTTGTTACTTGAATAAAAATCACAGATGATCGATTTTCGACCTACGGCTGATTAAAAACAGGTGAGAAATGCAGTTTTGTCTAACCCAGAATCATTGAAGATACAAACTTCTATTAAGGATGCTACTTTCTTTGTATTGCCCTATATCCCTATGTCAGATTTTATGGATCTCTTTTCTAGGTTTGTAGCTGTAGGAATTAGTAATATTGGAAAGTGCATGACTTATTTTTAGCTGTTCTTTCTTGTATATGTTCCCAGAATCCGATGATGCATTCAATATTTAACTTTTTACAGATCGTTCAGTGAAGATATTTACACACTCCATTGATTATAAGTTGGATGCCGGGTGGCGTAGGCTTTCAACTTCTGTGTGGCAGAACCTGCATTTGCTGTCATTGTTTAGATCAATCATTTTCCTAAAAGCAACCCTCATTAAGCCTTGGTTTTATGAGTTCTTATATGTTTTACTAAAGCTGATTTGTCAGAACAAGAGTATCCACATATTTCACAAGAATATGGTTTTTCTCCACTATGTATTCTTGTATGTCTCACTAAACTAGATTTCCGCGAACAAGAAAATTCACATACTTTGCAAGAATATGGCTTTTCCCCAGTATGAGTTCTCACATGTTTCACTAAATATGATTTAACAGAACAAGCATATCCGCATACTTTACACGAATATGGCTTTTCTCCAGTGTGTGATCTCGTATGTGTCACTAACGATGATTTTGTAGAACAGCAATATCCACATATTTTACAAGAAAATGGTTTTTCACCAGTGTGAGTTCTCATATGTGTAATTAAAGATGATTTCTGAGAACAAGAATATTCACATATTGTACAAGAATAAGGCTTTTCCCCACTGTGTGTTCTCATATGTTGAATTAAATTTGATTTCTGAAAACAAGTATATCCACAAATTTTACAAGAATTCGGTTTTTCTCCAGTATGAACTTGTGTATGTCTTAGTAAACTTGATTTATTAGAACAAGAATATTCGCACATTTTGCAAGAATATGGCTTTTCCCCAGTGTGAATCCTCATATGTTTAACTAACTTGGATTTTTCAAAGCAAGAATATTCACACACTTCACAAAAATATGGCTTTTCTTCACTGTGTATTTTTGTATGTATCACTAAACTTGATTTCCGAGAACAAGAATATTCACATACTTTACACGAATATGGCTTTTCGCCAGTATGAGTTCTCATGTGTTTCGCTAACTCTGATTTAACAGTACAAGAATATCCACATACCTCACAGGAATATGGTTTTTCACCACCGTGTGTATACATATGTATCAGTAAACCTCGTTTATAAGAACAAGAATATTCACACAATATACAAGAATATGGCTTTTCCTTAGTATGTGTTCTAATATGTGAAACTAAATTTGATTTACCAGCACAAGAATATCCACATACTTCACACGAATATGGCTTTTCTCCACTGTGTGATTGCATATGGATAAGTAAACTTGATTTATGAGAACAAGAATATTTACATAATTTACAAGAATAAGGTTTTTCGCCAGTGTGTGTTCTAATATGTGTAACTAAAGTTGATTTCTGAAAACAAGAATATCCACAAATGTTACAAGTATGTGGCTTTTCTCCACTGTGTATTTTTATATGTCTCCATAAACTTGATTTATCAGAACAAGAATATTCGCACATCTTACAAAAATATGGCTTTTCCCCAGTGTGAATTCTTATGTGGTTGACTAAATTTGATTTCTGAGAACAAGAATATTCACATACTTCACAAGAATATGGCTTTTCTATTGAACGAGTTCGCATATGTTGTCCTAAATTTGATTCCATCGTTGGGGAAATGTAAAATATTTACAATATTATACGTTTTCTCCAATGCAAATGTTTATATGTCAGTGATAGTATGCAGTGCAAAAATATCACACTTCACAAGTTTATTGTCTTTGTCTAGAGTGTGGCTTCATATGTCTTACTTAATATTATTTCATGGTAAAACAACTGCTTACATATCACTTCATATCATTTTTATTTGATTGCATACGTATGATTTAACTTTATATAGTAAATATTATCTTCATAATATTTTGTAATATGTGTGAAATAGTGGAATCCAGAAAAAGTTTTGTACAAAAGATTTTGTTTTTGTCAGCAATGTATGAAACGAATTTTCCAAATAATAAATCCCAAACAAGATAATGATAAAATTCAGCAAGGTCTTTAAATCAGGAACATCTGTAAATAAAAATGAAATTTTATTTTTATTATTTGCATTTACAATTATGCATTTAGTTTCTTTATTATTGTCAGTGTTATTAGATTGAAATCCAACTTTATAGAAAAAATTCAGCTTAGAAAATCGTTTCTACTATAATTTTCGTACATGAGTGTTTATTTAGATCTTATTTTCATTTTCATTTTACTACCTACATTCACACTCATGCATGTAATTTCATTATTATTTTATCGAAATTAACTCATTTCTAGAAGAAATTCACCTGAGAAAATCATTAGTGTCTCGTATGATTGTCTACTGTGTTTTGTCCCAAATTGTCACCCTTATAAATAAAAATATTTACTTACAAGTGCTTCAATAAAAAACATGTTTGCCTATGAATCAATTAATATCTTGCAATCATTGCATTAGTTTGCTTCTTCAATGATTCTTCCATGAACTCATAAATTCAAGGAAGAATTAATTGGAGGAAATCTTAATAGTTTCTGGTATGATCAACTGCTGTGAATATTCGTGATATCTGTTAAGGTACACATGGAAAACAATCCAAATTCTCAGTGGATGAAGAAGTTTTTATGGAGCATTATATAATGCTTAAAGTTCATATTAAGTACATATACATATATATATATAGTCCTAGATTTTCCCAATTGGCCACGTGTTTAAACCCAAAATAAGTGTTATTCGTCTTTTGTGTTGTAAAAGTATTCATGTATATTGTCATTCACGAACTGTATTTAATTATACATACACACAAACCCTAGACAATCACAACGGTTGATGATCATAGAGGATATGACATGTGTATATACCTAACTGTAAAGTACAGTTATATATATATACTTGCTATACACAATACAACAATTGTAGATAAAATTAAAACTTATGTAGGAAAACAAAAGCTATCTATATGAATGGCTGTTACGATATACACTGCGTGTCAAATTATTAATGACATAACATTTTTTTGCCAGTTTCAGAAACTTATCAGTGGTTTCATATCAAAAGATTCAGAAACGTTGGCAATGCTGAGCTGTGCATACTGTGAAATTTTCATACTGTTCCGCACAATGTAAACAACTTGCCATCAAAATTGCTGAATTCACGGTATTTGAGGTGTGTCAAATTATTAACAAGGCAGTTTGTTTCATCAATAAAATGGGTCCCAAAGGTGGTTTAAGTAGTTCTGAAAAGAGTACTATTACAGAACAGCAAGTAAAAGGTAAAACTACCCTCGAAATATCGGAAATCATAGGAAGGTACCATCAAACTGGGAAGAACTTTGTCAATGACCCTACAAAGGTACGTAAGAGAGCTAATAAAGGTAAATCTAGAGTTGTTCTCTACTCCAAACTAAGCGCAAAGTTGTTAGAATCCTGGGCAGACAAGTCGAGAAGTCTTTGACCAAGCCGAATTAAAGAATATCTCAAAAAGTACTCAATGTCAACTTCTGAAAGAGGTGGCAAAGTGTGTTAAGCCTGTGACAAAGCCTCTATTAAAGCAACATAACATACAAAACCGATTGAAATGGGCAGAGTGCAACATGAAAACGGATTTTTCTAATGTTTCGTTCACGGATGAAGTGCATGTCACCCTTGATGGCCCAGATGGCTGGAGCAAGGGATAGGTCCTAGATGGGCAACATCATAATCAGCGTTTAAGGCGCCAGCAAGGTGGTGGTGGTGGGATAATGATTATGGCTGGGATTATCAGAGGTACTTTAGTTGGCCCATGGAGAGTCCCAGAAGATGTAAAAATGACGTCAAATGCTTACATAGCTTTTCTGAAGGATTACCTTGAACCATGGCTGAAGAAGCAACGGTTGACGTTCAGAAGAACCATTATTTTTATGCAGGATAATGCTCCCTTGCATGCAGCAAACAAAAGCAAAAAGTATTTTCAACAACTGGGGTTCTCTGGGCTATGGAAGATGGAATGGCCTGTGAATTCACCAGATTTGAACCCCATTAATAACCTTTGGGGTATCATGAAGCGACACCTCTATGCAAGTGGATGCCAATTTAAGAGCAAATATGAGTTGTGGGATGCTCTCAAAGAGATCTCACAAGGAATAACTGTTGACAAAATCACAAATTTGACTAATTCTGTAGACCAACGTCTTTTACAAGTCATTCATAAAAAAGGATAGCATATCCCCTACTAATTATGTCAACGTAGAAATTGCTATGTAGTTATTTTGTTCTAAGCATTTTTCATAGTTCATCTAATGTTTGAAAATTATTTCAATAAACAAGTTATGGGTATATTGTGTTTTTTCATAATCTCGTTAATAACTTGACACGCAACAACAGATATCCCTATCTTCTGCTATAGTTTCGTTAATACTGCTTTAAATACTTTTATTTTCTGACTGGCGTAGCTGAATAGTATTGTAAGCACTTTCTCAAAGTTTCATGGATTTTTATTCACTGATTCCTTAAATACTAAAAAAATGTTAACTCATTAATAATTTGATATGCAGTGTATGTAGAAGAATTGGCTTGTCTAAACTGATACTTATGTTGATTAAAAATAAGTTTAGCCTTAACAATGTGGTAAACAATTGATAGATCGATGAAAGATGCAATTATATTAATGAGTGGGAAGTAAAATATGGCGCAATAATTTTGCTGTTCACTTTTTCGCCAGAACTTGGGGCCACTTCTACCACAGATATATTTTACACTATAATTCAAGTAATATTCGACAGACATTTCTTGCATAGTTTGGAGAGGAAAAGTGCTAACCAAGCAGAGTGTTTCATTAAAAATATAGTAGGGATAATATCCAGCATACATGCTTTGGAGGTGTAAAGGATTTTGTGACATTCCACAATTTGTAAAATGTAAGTATAGAGATGATTAAGTCTAACTTTAGTCCTTAGTGAAAGTTGGGAGAGGCTGATTTGTGTTGTTAAAGGTGAAATTATGACGAACCTTTTTAGAACTCTTTCAAACGACCAGACTTTTTGGAAACTTGCAACATGTTTAATATAATACTAGACTACCCATGACCCGTTGGGTCAGCATGTTATATTAGCTATGGAATTAATGTATGAGCATGACACTAGTGACATAAAGAAAATAGTTTTTTGCGACAGTACAGAAGCATTTCTATGAAAGTATATCAAAATGAAAAAAGAATATAGATAGATTTCTATGAGTCGTTCTGTTTATAATTGTTTATTTTCGAAAAAGAAAACGTACAGCTATTGAATTATAAGTGGTTTTCCATATTTATAGGTAAATGTGTACTGAACAGATACCATAATATTTAAAGTTAAATTCAAATTTTGATATATTTTTTTAATTTAAATGCGAAAAAAAATAATAATTTGAACGCTGAAAACGTACACAGTAAAACAATATGTTTTATTGTTGTGTTGATTATTTATTTGTAACGCAAATAAAACAAAAACATATTTTTGGGGTTATTTATTTATGTTGGTAATGTAGAAGAAAATGTATGAAGGTTTTTTTAGAAAGTTGTATTAAAAAATGGAGAATGAATTTAAAAAAAAAAAGGCGGTGGGTAAATCGCCGTTGTAAAATGCGCTTATGCTTGTTAACAGGTTAAAGTAGATTTATTTGTAAGAAAATTGTGTTAAAATACTTAAATGTAATACAGATGTAATACAGAAATGAACGATGTAAAAAATGCAGAAAGTATTAACAATTGTTTATTTGGATAATTTAAATGCGAAAAAAACAATTGGGAAGCTGAAAATGTACACAGTAAAATTATACCTTTTATTGTCGCATTGATCGTTTGTTTATGTGCGTATGTGCAACCGGAAGTCATAAACTGAATGCTAAGTTACGACATCCGTTACAAGGTAATTTGAGTTTTATAATTATATAGATTTTTAACACATTTCGCTCAAATGTTTAATCATCATTGTTTTTGGTTTCCCATTTTACTCTTTCAGAATCCATATTTAAAATTTTGTAGATTTTGCTTTCGAATAATTCTATAAAAATATTCATATAAATGTTTGATGCTATTGTATATATAATTAAAACCTAAAGACGACAACAAAAGCTATTTTAATAATAAACGCAGCACGTATTCAATTAATATGACTAAATTTGAAATGGAAATTGTTGACAGACCAATTACTTTCAGTATAAATTATGCGGTTAAAAAGACCATGAATTAAACCAATTATTTCATACTAAAACACCAAGGACTTGTAATGTAATAATAGCAAAAATAAAATAAAAAACGCACTTTACATCAATTTTACATACTGCAGTTCTAAAAATAAAAATGTCCATAACTCTTCAACAATGGTTGGAAATTCGCTGCAATATATATAGCATCGTATCTAAGTACGAAATCTGCATTTTTTTAATATAAAAATAAGGTTTAATTTCTTACAATATCTTATGGATACAAACTAAAATGGTTTGGTCATGGATGCCAAAGACTCTGCAAAAAAAACGGGTCTTCTTGAGTTATATAATATGAAAAATATTAGATAATGCAGACATTGAGATATTGGATTGGTTATAAGAGAATCTAAAAAGGTTAATAATTAACAATTTTAGTAATTTATAGATGTGGATATAACACACAAAAGTAATCATAAAACATATAACTAGTTCTGTGGTATGTAGTCTTAGCAAAAACTCTAAAACGAAACTGTATTCAGGAAGTCAAGTAAGATTTAGAAAACAGCTTTAAAATAGCTCTTAAAATACTGGATATAATAATATCAAGGTTTAATATAAGTAACAGTATACTAATAATTATAATACAAAAATATAGGAGAAATATCATGTAGTTTTCACCACACTGTAACTAAAAGTTAAAGACTTAACTTAAGAGATATTCTTAAATCTTATGATATTATTATTTCACCAACACAACTTCTCCAAACTACAAATGTCAATATTTGCAAGAAATGTAGTTACCATAATATTTAGATTTCATAAACTAGTTGCGAAGATTTTCTGAGGCTGCCCTTAGTAAAACTTGATGAACCCTGAACAAATAGATAGGAGAAAGAAGGCATGATTTGTATATAGGTGGGGGTTACTTTTATTCGTTTTTCAAAGACTGCTTTCCTACGTTTTATCTAACAACTTTGTTCCTATTTTTTCTCATACGGAAAAAGTTAAACAAAATAATCAGAAATTAAAGAACGAAAAAATACACTTAGCTGTGAAGATTATTTATTGACGAACTTATTGGCTCTACTGACTAATAACACCCAATCTGAGAGTTCACAGTTCAAATTGTCTTTCTTTTAATTACAATATTCTCAAACACTGTTTGCCATGAGTAATAAAATTCGATCTAAAAGCTAATCGTTTTACTCCTCAGCTTAACCTTCACAGACATGAATTAGCATACATTAAATATATTGACAAGGCTGCTGCAAAGAAGGTGTGTCACTCTACTGTTCTAGAAAATTAACCACACCTGAGAGTATTATATATTTGCACAAAGTCAGCATTCGCTCATGCATTAAGTAGTGTGGCAGCTTATAAACTGGTTCATCTACCACTGGTCTTTCCCTCTTATACAAGGTAAAAAAGAATCCCTACACTACAATAAAGCTCCAACCCTTGTCTCATTGCTGCAATGCTCCATCACTTTTTCTGTTTTAGAAGTAATTAAATGGAATTATCTCTGACGAACTCCTATAACTTGTGTCCAAATGAAGTAAATCCTCGCCTTTACTGTTGAGGTGTTTAGATACCAGAGAGCCACTTATTTTGATAAAATTACTTCATAAACCCTTTAACCAATTACAAATGATTTTCCACACATTATTAAACGTGATACTTTCAAAGCAAACACAATCTCACATTAAAGTGCATTTTTGTTGTGGATAATGTATTTATATCATCATCTCGTTCAGTTACAAATATATCTTCCTGGGGCACTTTTCTTTTTTCTAATAATTCAGTTTTTCATGTTATAAAACAATAAAAAACGACAATTGTTACAATTAAAACATTCTGCGATTAAAAAAACAATTGCAATGTCCATAAAACTAAAAAAAAATAGATAATAAACAATCTCCTCCCTACAGATAAAATTGCATTATAGTAACAAGTTAATTGTTCGCTACATGAGAACATAGGTTTTTCAAATATGATTCATAAAGTTCAGAAGTACTAAACATATTTTGTAAAACAAAATATACCGTAAAATGGGGTGACTCTGACTACCCTAGGTGACTTTGAGCCTTTAAAATAAGATACATAAATGAGTAAATAACTCTGACGCAAATATTTGCTGCTGCACCACAACACGTCTATAAAATCGTATAGGACTTGGAAATTATATTTAAAATTCAAAGATCATATATTACTTACTCATTTTATTTTAATTTATATTTATTTTAAAGGATCAAAGTCACCCAGGTTGGCCAGTGTCACCCCAGTTTACGGTATACAAAAACACAATCATCGACCTTCATCTCTAAATATTACAAAATAATATATATATATATATATATAAATATATATATATATATATACAAGCAACGCAATCCCCCACCTTGTGTATGTATATATATATATATATATATATATATATATATATATATATATATATATTAATCAAGATACAAAGAATACTCTGCACTGTATTCTTGTGAGAATTCGTCAGGCTCCTGACGAATTCTCACGAGAATGAAATGCGGAATAATCTGTGCAGGGTAATTGCCATATATATTTTCATAACTTACTATATATATATATATATATATATATATATATATATATATATGTAAAGGCAAAATATATCCATTGATTATAATTAAATGATTCTGTGCTACGAAACAGTTGCTGTCAAAAATTGTGAATGTAAATGTAATTTAAAGGAATAAATATCATGAAATTTGGAATATAAATTTTTATCAATTATTTGCTCTCTCTCTCTCTCTCTCTCTCTCTCTCTTTCTCTCTGTGTATATATATATATATATATACATATATATATATATATATAATCCCATCCCCCACCTTCACCTGTAAATATCGATGCAAAGCAGTAATTCTACATTTTATGAATCCTCGTCAAATAATAATAATCTTATTTCTTTCATCATTTTAAACATGTTAACTATTCTGTACTATCATGGAATCTCTTAATTGAATATATTTTCCTGTGCAGCGTCTGAATGCAGTAAGCTAGTCTCTTAATAATATCATTAGGAGTAGTAGTACGTTTGTTTACTATATTTTTTATTTATTAAAGTGTTTGATGAAAGTACAGAATATTTTACTAAGGTCCCATCAGCGTGTGAGGAATGATTTTTTTTAATAGTTACATCATTATTTCAGCATGGTTTGTAAACTGCAGAAGCACAACTTTTACGTATCTGTTATACATTTTTCTCTAAGTTTTATTTCACCAAATGTAAGTACTTATAAATTGCACACGGTCGCTTATTTCAGAAAAAATACCCTTTTATATAGAAAACAGGAAAAAACTCAAAGGGATGGATTTTACATATTTTTGAATGCTTTAAGTGTGATTTACCGTTTTAAATTTATTCATTTGTTATCGTCATTTTTATTTAGTCAAATTTGAGTATTCTCTATCATTTCAGTTCATACCCCACTCACAAACATTTTTAAATGCTTACTACTCCTGCATCATTGTTTATTTTATCCACATGGTGGTTTATTTCACCACCATCCCAAAAAAACCTAGAAACGTTTATTAGCCACACCCATTTATATTTAAATAGGAAAACTAAATAGGATGATTAAATTTTTTTACAAAATACAAACCTCTTTCTCCTTTTTCCACTAAAGAAAATGAAAAGTCAGAGTGGTTATATGTCTCGTTTGCTGCTATCTAGTCAGGAAGTGGATGTTCATTTTACGTCAGATTATAAATCAAACATATTAAATATTTATTATTATTTTAATGCTTTCTTTCCGGGTATTTTTAGGCTGTTTAAATATAATCACTGCGTGTCCTCCAAAGTAGAATTTGAATATTTTATGGTAAATTACACCGATTGAAATAGTAAAAAGACACCCGCATTTTATTTTCATAAACTTAGTGCATGTTTTTTTGTTTGTTTGTTTGTTTATACCACATAATAGTTGCAAATATATCATGTCAAATTTAAAACATTTTTACATCTTCAAGTTTGATGATTTAAATATTAAATTGAATAAATAATCTTTTGGGATTTTTATTTTAACTGATTCATATTTTTTAATCAATCTGTTATCCAGCAAAGCGGAATTAATATTTTTAATTGATTGAAATGAAAAATAAATAAATATTTTAGATTAAGAGTAAAAGTCAACATTCACATCGAGGAGATATTACGATAAAAAAAAGGTTGTGTGGGCGATTTGTTCAACATTCTATAGAGGACTAAATAAAGCCTCACCATCAAAAAAAATTGATTTCTAGGGACATTCGAGTCTAGTATAGATGAATATCTCAGTTAAGTTTGTCACCGGCAAGTAGTTATTATGATATTAAAACCTTCATTATCCAATGTATTCTTTATTATTTTCACTGGTCGCCATTCTTAACATAGGGAGGAGGCGTTTTGTATTGCTTGGAGCATGCGTCAAGTGTCTTATGTAACAAGAAAAATATGACAGCCACTTTAAAGTATTAGATAAAGCATAGGAATATGAAGCTCATATCATAAATTACTTGCTGATGAAAAATTTAACTATGATATCCTTTAATACCCTATGCGAATACTTCTAAAAATCAATTTTTAAAGTCTTAGTCCTCTAGGTCACAATGACAACCGATTTTTAGTTAAGATTCATTATTACATCATAAATGTTTTTAATCTAAAATCAATTTACATATGTAATCCGAAAACAAGGAAATGGAAATAAAAATTATTAAATCAAAGACTTTATTGCGAGAAAAAAATTCTGTGTAGGAGGGATTAAAAATATTTTGTTGTTCTTAAAGTTTTTTCAAACAAAACTTTTTAATAAAACAAGGACGGAAATCTGAAAAAAAATACTGCAGCGTCTTTTTGTTTGTTTTTTTTTTTTTGTTTTTTACTGAAGAAAGCTTAAAATATTAATAACACCAACATCTAGTTTTTAATATAAATAATAAATCGCAGTTTTGTTTAATAAAATTACAATCGTCCCATTGTTTTTTTTTTTCTGTTTTTTTTTTTTTTTTTTGTTAAAAACTAGATGTTGGTGTTATTGATATTATAAGCTTTATTAAAGTAAAAAAAAAAAAAAAAAGGGCGCCGCAGCAGCTTTAAAAGTGGCATCCTTGTTTTATTAAAGAGTTTCATCTTTGTGTTCGTTTGTTTGTTTTTAGGTTAAAGACTAAATTCGGGTTTGTATTACTGTACACATAGATTCGAAAAAGTTGTCAAAAAACAAATATATAGCAAAGAAATGTTATCAAAGGCAAGATAAGTTACTTTTCTACCTAACTGGATATATTTTTTGTGTTTTTATTCAATGTAACATGTTTATTCAACTCGAAAAGCATACAGTGTTTACCGATGTATTGGAAAATTCAAGATGGCGCCCGACTCTCTCTTTAACACGGTAAGTTCAGGAAAAGATGTTATAAATAATAAACTAGACAAAATATTGTTAGAAATTCGCTCAATATATGTTACCGTGACATAAGTTCACATATATTCGGTGTTTTTTTAATAGTATTTTATCTAGTTTATAATTTATAATACCTTTTCCCAAACTTACCATGTTAAAGAGCGTGTCGGGCGCCATTTTGAATTTTCCAATACATCGGTAAACATTGCATGTTTTTTCGAGCTGAATAAACATGTTACATTGAATAAAAACACAAAAAATGTATACTATTTGGTAGAAAAGTAACTTATCTTGCCTTTGATAATATTTATTTGTTATATATTTGTTTTTTGAAAACTTTTTCGAATCTATGTGTACAGTAATACAAACCCCTAAATTCTTTAAAAAAAAAAAAAACATTTACTTTTTAATTAAAAAAAAAAGTAGTCGTAAAAAATGTATGAAAAAGGTTGCCGTAGCTCCTTTTTAAAATGTTTTCATCGAATGGGAAATATCGTTGGTTCGTTTGTTTTAGGCTCGTAAATTATGAAAACAAACGATTTTCTTAATAGTCGCGTAAAGACTACATTTTTTTACTTATTAATGTTATTTATTTTTTTTTTTTAAATAGTCAAAGTTTTCTTTTTTAATGTTCTGATTTAATAAGTATCGATGTTTTGGGTGTCCTAAATTAAGAGATGCAAACATGAACGAATCTCTTAATAAAAGAGAGTTGTCTCCTTCAGCACAATGGCAAATTGTAAAACAACGCCGTTTTTATTATCTAGTCGATCCGATGCAAATGTTGTCACATCCAATCCGCATGGGTGAACAACAAACCAACACTATAAAGTCGGTTGATCAAGCAGTTGCCGATCTCTTCCTTGAACGACTGCCACACAGAATTTTATCGCCCTCCCCCCTCCACATCGAGTTCTGATAAATAAAACTTACTATAATTTGTCTGCAATTGAAATACATCAAATTTCTTGGAATCCAGTAGGAAGACGAAATGGACAATTTTATTCGATTAAAAACTAATCGATTAAATGTTAAAATTATTTAAAAGGTCATTAAACAATTTTAAAAAGGTGGAAAACATCTTACCTTTCAGTGAAAGTAATTCAGCAGCCAAAAAAAACGGAGCGATTTTTCTTTTGTTTCAAAACAGAAAATGTGTGTTTTATTTTGATTTCTTTAGTAAATCGATACAATTTCTGTTTTATGTGCCCAATTCATTTTAAAGAACATATAAAAAGATTTAAAAGAATCAAAATTAAAAAGAAAAACAAAATCTTAACACGATATTGTTTTTTAAAAAATACATAACAAATTCATGACCAATTCAGGCTTGTCATGAAACGGTGTAAATCTTATTTAGTTCTTTGTGTCCAAAATTCCAATCATTAGTTTCGTTTGACGAAACGATTTCCTATCAGCTTAGAGCCTATTTGTCTATGCTTAATAATAGAAGTTTGATACGAATGAATAAGCGAGGCATTCCGGCATATTTCTCGAGGCATTTCATTTTTAAATTACTTCCCCTGTTTTCTAGAAGATGATAGATATGTTGGCGTCCCCGACAAAACATCTTCCAACAGATATTATGCATTATCTAGATAGGCCGTTGATATTCGCAGCCGGCTGCGGCTATTCTAAAATGCTATTCGCAGCCGGTCGCATCAGCTGACCGGAAGTGACGTCAGACAAATCTTAAGTAAATTCTTGGCTAGAATTGTAAAAATAATTTGTTTTCTTTTGTAATAGAATTTAACAATTTCTTTCATTTTGAGCTGCTTTTTTCTCCCGTTTATTTTTGTTTTCTACAATTAATAAACCAGTTTACAAGTAAAAAATAAGTTGTTTTAATTTTTAATTACCAACACAGTGGCGAATTTAATTTTTCTCTCTCCCATTTTTTATTTTGAGCGGAGAATTTAACATGTATTTTCATTTTAATTATTTGTTTTAGTTTTTCATTACTAACACAGCGGAGAATTTGGGGTACTCATGCAGAGAACGGCATGGGCGTGGCTTATCACTTGCTCAGTTGCGAAATATTTTTGTTTTTAGTAAATAATTTGCGTTTTTTGGCAAAGTTTATTTTTAATAAAATTAGCGTATTTACTGATATTTTTGAACCGCGATATTACCATTCTTTCATAACACCGATCACTTTAGTCCTGCCTTCTTACACAGGTTTTCGGGTTGCTGACAACGAATCTGATAATCAACCCCACAGCAAATTTACCGTTTAGATGGTATTAACCCCTCTACCTGTCGCCATTTTACAGGCTTCGTTGCCCGCCCGCTAGGTGTATCAGAATTTTAGGAGGAATTTTTGACACCCCCAACAAAAAACTGCGAATAAAATATATAAAACTCGTAATTTCTGTTTTTAAAGTGGGTTGTTTATTTTCCTTATGAAATATATAGGCACCGCCAAAAATGGCCGCAAAATCAAGTTGTTGTTGTTTTTTAAAACTAAATTACATTTATTAAAATCTATTATTTCTGAGTAACTTTTTTTTTTCCAGAAAGATAAAACCCTGAATTTTATCATATAGAAAACAGAATAATGTAAAACTTTTTCTACTATTTTTAATTCAATTTTAAATGTTAAATTTTCCCAAAAAGTTAACAATTGTTATTTTTTGTCTTGCACAAAAAACGTACTTAAATATTTAAAAAAAAAAGGGGTTTTGAAATAATTTATTTCTTCATTTATTGTCTAACTAAGATTTAGGATGATTTTCTAAGAGAATATGCAAAAATATTATAATATAAGTACCTGAATTTCAAATAATTCCACTTATTCATATATGTAACCAGATATTTCGCGTCGCCGAAGAGTTCAGATCGACTCTGTTTACGTTTTCTTTCGATGAGACGAAAACTATGGAAGACTAAACAGGCCAAAAAAACTTATTTTTCAGTGACGAAAATTTCAATGTATTATTAAGCTGAGGCTGGCCAGTACCAGATGGGTGACCATTTGTATGAGTTTGGTTTTTAATGTGTATGTGTGGCTCCCCAAAATGGGGGGAGGGGGCAATTTAAAGCAGAATAAAAAAAATTATTTCAGCGCGTTTGGTCCACCGTAGTCGAAAGGCGGCAAACGTTTTCAAACGAGATCGAAAAAAATGATGCTATTTTTAACACAAAGGGCACAATATTTATCGAATTTTTTTTTTTTGTATCGATTATTCAAAACATGCTCTGTTTAATAATGGTCATGCATTATTCGGCTCGCTAAAAAAAAATTGTTAATTTATTTATCAAAAATTTTTAAATGGCTTTTTTCGTATAAATATAAAAAAAAATTTTTTTTTGTTTTGCTTAACTTAAATTAATTATTTTACTTAACATATTCACCGAATTTCACACTTCAAAACTCAAAAGCGGGATAATTAAACACAATCGAAGTTCTGATATTCAGACGTCAAAATAAGGTATGCAAACAATTTTTTTTTTTTTTTTTTTTTTAATCTATAATTCTGTCCCTTACAACAACACAATATGTTTTGTTCAGTTTCAGATGATTATTTTAAGCATATTTGTTCCCACTTCAAAACAAGGGGGGGTTTTGTAAGCAAAAAAAAATATATATATAAATATCGTTTATGAAAAATAAGTACACTGTTATAAAGTTCATTCTTCTCCTAATAATCGCTGAAAATTTCGTATTGATCGGATAATTACCTGATTTTTGGTAGATTTTTAAAAAGACGGTCCGTCAAAAAGTACTGACCTGCCCCCCCAGTTTTGGCGGTGCCTAGAAATATACTTCCAAAATAAACTATTACAGTCGTTTAAAACATAATAGAAGTATTATTTTTTATTTTTTAAAAACAATGTTTACAAAATGTCTAAGCGCGTTTCTCCGACAACTTCTTTTTAAAAACAATGTTTACAAAATGTCTAAGCGCGTTTCTCCGACAACTTCTTTTTAAAAACAATGTTTACAAAATGTCTAAGCGCGTTTCTCTCGACAACTTTCGGTTTCGCCGCCAGCCGGCTGCGAATAGCATTTTAGAATAGCCGCAGCCGGCTGCGAATAGTCACTTCGATCTAGATATTAATTCTCTTATTATCTTTGACCGTTACCATCCTAAACATGCCTTACAGTGAAAATAGAAAATTCAAACCGTTTAAATGCTGAATTCCTTTGGAATGAAAATGGAATATTCCAAAAGTCCCAATAAACAATTAAGATAAGTTAGTTATCGCCAGCCACCACCGCAACTATTACCGCCAGTAGCACTCATATAAACAAAACAAATAAAATATTACCTGTGACGTACGTAAAACTATTAAAACTGAAAATCACGTAAAACTATTGACTATTATATTTTTTAAATAAGAAATAATGTGCTTCTACTGTATAGCAGTAGCACCCATATGAAAAAATTAACAAACTCTTAGTGGAAAAGTTAGCATAGCAGAAAAGTATGTAAAGTCATTAAGTATTTTCATTTTTTAATAAGAATAAGGTACATGCACAGTTTCTGTGCAATAAATAAGGTAGATTCCAACAAATGTTTCCGGAACATGTGGACCAGTAGGTGTATCAGAAATTTAGAGGAATTTTTGATACCTGTAGAGGACTAGGATATATAAACCCCAATCCCGTTACAAAAGAATAATGAAACGAATGGAATTGAAGGAAACAAAGACTCAATTGATGGATAAGATAAACGTCGTTTAGTTGCTGTTGAAAGAATGAACGTTTTAGTTATAACATGTGTTCATGTCTGCGTGAGTGTAGCCAATGTTCGTTGCACGACTGGTTTTGTAGAAGGATAGGAAATGTGTGTTCATCTCACTATCGTTTGTTCACGCGTGGGAAGAGAAATAAGTGTTGTAGTGAAAATTGAGAATGATAGTCCAGCGTGTGGACAAAGAAGAGGATATGAGAGTTGACATCAGTTAGTAGTCAGCTACGCGAAAGTGTTCTCAGAGACCAGTAGTAGATAGAAAGAGAAAGAGTGTGAATGTGTACATACGGTCTGTTAGCTCGTGCCCCATACATAGTAGTAAGTGGGCATGAGGTACGCGTGTGCGCGCGCCAAAACGGCGGCGGCTAGCACACCGACCAGCCACCTAGGAGGCTAGTCTCGAAAAGGAAGAAGCCGGTTGTTGCTCTTTGTTTTATACTTGTTCCAGGTGGTCATTTGCGCATGTGTATATTTCCTTAGAAAGCGGAAATGACGTCGTCCATGTGTGCGTTCGTGTGCGCGTGTGTGAGTACATATGTGTGCGTTAGCGCGTGTGTATATACACGTGAATGTGAGTGTATGTACGTGAACGTGAATAAATGTACGTGTGTGTAGACGTGGGCGCGTATGTTTGTGTGCGCGTATGTATATGACATAGCTTGAAATGTGAACGTGTGTTTTTGTGTGAGACTTGAAAAAGGCTCGTACGCACCCTTAACAGAAAACTGCGAATTAAATATTTAAAAAAACTCGCAATTTCTCTCTTTAAAGTGTGTTGTTTATTTTCTGTATGGAATATACTTCCAAAATAAACTATTAAAGTTGTTAAAACATAATAGAAATATAATTTTTTAAAAAACAGTGTTTACAAAATGCCGGCGCGCCTTCATGCAGCCATTTTTTTTTACGTAATGAAATTAATTGAATTTTACGAGTTAAATATTTTTCAATTTTTTAATTTAAAAATCTATCAAAATTTTTCTATTGGTTCAATTTTTACGATATTTTCAGGGTCAATGCGAAATTTTATACTTTTTCCAATAAACCAAATATAATATTTTAGCCAAACGTTTTTTTAATTCACCCATCCCCATTTTGAAATGTCTATTAAAATTTTAATAATTAATTTTTGTACCAAAGTTTTATGTATCACAAGTTGAAGATAAAAGATCAATAAGGAAAATATTATAATTTAAAACAAAAAATAGTAGTTTTTTAGAAATTTACATGTAAATCTAATGTGTAAAACTTTTTTTTTTTAAACCACGTTGATTTTTTTTTTTTAATGAAAGCTCATGTTATGCTTATATCATCAAGTAAATACCGGATGCTGATGGCAAATTTTTCTATTTCATTCAATGTATTCTTTTATTAGATTTTTTTTTAAATCAGTCGATAAAGAAATATTAAATATATCAATCAAAAACTCGGTTATTTCATGAGGAAAATTTTTTAAAAAATCAGTGAACTGGATTTGTTGTTTTAGGGGAAAAACTTATAAGTGAATGTGTGTTTCTTTTTAATTACGGAGGACGAAAAATACTAATTTTGGTTAACACACGCAATAAAAAAGAGATATTATTTATGTCTCTTTGACGAATCCATGTTTGATAAATTTCATAGTAGCAGGAGGAGGTCTTTTAAGCTTGGCGACAAATATAGGACGAAAATGCGATTTTCTACAAGCCTCGCTTTAAAAAAATCCTTTTATTTAAAAAATACATGGACTTTAAAATATAAATATGGATGAATTCTGAACAATGAAGAATGAAACTAAACATTCAATAGTATTTTTTATAGGAAAGTAATTTTTTTGAATTTATATCGACTTTTTATAATTTACATAATTTAAATTTCGTTTATTTTCTTCAAATCTTTTTAAAGAAAACCGATTTAAAAACAACAAATATTGCATAATTTGCTATTAAACCTGTTATTTTTTTTAATTTGGTCTTTGCTCCTTTAAATGAAAAAAAATTAGGGTTTGAATTACATCTTTCAAGTAGTTATAAGCTTGTAAATATAGGAGGTCGAATCATTCAATTTTTATCACTCATTCTTAAGATCGGTTTTTGACACCGCTAGTGGACCAGAATGGTCATCCACGCGCAGGCGCAACACAGAAGGAAACAGCGGTTTTTACTGTGTACAATGGCTCTAGACTCATGTACATGGAGATGTGTGAGAGTCTATGTGGTAACCTCCAATGGACTTGCCATATTAGGACTGCCCTCTATTCAAGAACTAAAGTAATGCATCTTGCCCTGTTCTGTCAAGAGAGCCAAATTTGTAACAGATGCCTTGGTTACTTCTACAAACCACACCCAATCAGCAGAACTGGATGAAAACTGGTAAACCAACAAATAATCCAAAAGGTTAATGAGCCAACGGATTGGGTGAACAGCATCGTGTATGTGCACAAGAGCAATGGCAAATTTCGTCTATGTCTAAACCCTAAAGATCTAAACAGGGACATCATGCGTCGTCATCACAAATTCCCAACCATGAAGGAACTCTCGCACAAACTCTCTGCTGTTAAATTTGTCTCCAAGCTAGATGCAAAACATTACTACTGGTCAGTCAAACTCGACAGAGAGTCACAATTACTGACGACCTTCAATTCACTCTTTGAGAGATATTGTTTCAAAAGAATGCCCTTTGGCCTAGTCATGTCTCAAGATGTTTTTCAACAGAAGATGGGCATGATCATCGAGATCTAATTGATGACGTGATCATCCATGGAGAGACCAAAAAGGAGCATGACCACAACTTACGATAGTTGATGGAGACTGCACATACTGCTGACCTCACATTCAACAGTAGCAAATGTGCGATCAACCAGAAACAGGTGAAGTTCTTTGGTGCAATTTTCGACGAGAACAGAATACACCCAGATTCCCAAAAAGTGGACGGAATAAAATCACTCCCAAGCCCAACTAACGTAACAATTGCAAAAGGTCATAGGAATTATTACCTACATGGCACCATCCATTCCCAGGCTTTCAGACCTCACAGCAAACATAAGAGAACTATTAAAAACAGATGCTATGCAAGGAGATGTTGCTTCGCTATTATGACCCTTTCAAAGGGTCAATTATTCAAGTTGGTGCATCTTCCAGAGGATTGGGAGCAGCCCTAATCCAAGAAGGCAAGTCCATAGCTTTTGCTTCGAAATCGTTGATAGAAACAGAGCAGCGCTATGCTAATATCGAACGGGAACGATTTAGAACGTATATTTACGGGTATTCATTTGAAATTGAAAGCGACCAAAAACATTTGGATATATAATTTCAGTCATTCCAAGTCAATAATTACAAAGGGAATCGCATTGACATCTTTAACTTTGTATAGTTGAATCATTTCCTTTCTATAATTACAATAGGGATTCATATTGGCACCTTTAAATTTCTAGTGTTTGAGTCATTTCTATTCTATAATTAAAAGAAGAATCACATCGATATCTTTAAATTTATATAGTTTGAGTCATTTTTATTCTATAAGTACAAGAGTGCTCACATTAACCTCTTAATTTCTATAGTTGAGTCATTTCAATTCTATAATTGCAAGGGGGGTCACATTAACATGTTTTTTTAATTTCTATTGTTTGAGTCATGTCTATTCTATAATTACAAAATGAATCACATTAACTTTTTTTAATTTACGTATTGAAAGTAATTTATTTTCCATATAATTTTTCATGTACTTCTAAGTAATTTTTATTTTATAATTATAATCAATAATCACATGAACGTCTTAAAATTCTCATATTCCTATATTATTACTATAATTATAAGATTCGTAAATTGCCGTCCTTAAATCCGCATAGTTAATGTGGACCCAAGTTGCGACCACAAAAAGACAACTAGCAATACATTATAAGTTTAAAAGTATGTATAAAAAGAAACTAGATTCTAAAAAAATGTACGGACGTAAGCTAGGTTTATTTGTCAGTAGAATCTCGATATAGTATCCAATATCTACGAATAAATTTGGCTCCGGATTGATATAGGATTTGAAAGAGTTTATCAATGGGTAGGTATTGGTTGCATGCCCCATAGAAGACATCCCATTTAGTCCGGTCTCTAGTTTTTCAGGTTTAAGTTTTACTCCTATTGTTTGGCATTTTGGGCGTAGTTTGTGGAGCCGCCTGTCATGCTCTTCTTGGTCTTTCCCATAAATGACCAAATCATTTATAATAATGACAACTCCCTGCAGGTCTTGAAATTGTTCATTCAGCTTTCTTTGGAATATCTCTGCTCAGGAGTTCAGGCTAAATGGTAATCGACGCCAACGGAATCGGCCAAAGCATTCTGAAAAGTGGCCAGGTTACTGGATGCATCATCAAGCTCAACATGCCCATATCCTGATAAGAGTTTCACTTTTGTGAATATTTTTGCATCTCCCATGTGATGAAAGGCATCCTCGAGAATTCGTATGGGGTAGTGCCCTTGCATAAGTACTTTGTTGAGCTCGTGAGGATCCAGGCATATTCTGATTGTCCCATTTTTCTTTCTAGTGATAACAAGTTTGTCAACCTACGGAGTGGGTTTTTCTATTGGTTTAATTACTCCTAATTTGCTTAGTCGACTTAACTTCTTTTTTCAGTTTAGAACGTATGGCTATAGGCATTCTCCGATTGGGCATTACAACTGGTATTGCATCTGGCTTGAGCTGGAGAGTAGCAACACCTGGTAGTTTGTCGAGTTTATCATCAAACACCTCCTTATAGTTTTTCTCTATGTTGACCGCTGCGACTCATTTGTATGCTCGCCTGCAAGTCAAGTGGTTTGAATATTACAAATTCTACTGAGTAGATTTGCTGTGTTTTTTTTTTTGTTTTTTTTTCAGTACACACTGAGTGGTTTCATCAGAGAGTTATTCCACATTGATAAGACTCCTTTATAGTGTTTCATCTTCTTGCCAAAATTTTCAGAGATAGTATTAATGGATCCTCCTGTATCAATCCAGAAAGCAACTTTTTTTATTCAGAAGCATAAGGCATTTGGCCTCTTTTGCCTTTTTTGTCTTTGGGGGTCACATTCATCCAATGAGTATACTCTTCATCCTGCTCATCTGCTGATATGTTTAGTTGATTACTCGTGGTGGATGTGCAACACGCTTCTTGTTTTCATTTGTTCGTGTGTTATGTCTTTGTTTTCGCGGCATTCTGTCTTTGTTGGGACACTTAGCCTCAAAGTGTCCTTTCTCTTGCATGGACGGCACAGCTTGCCATATGCTTAGCATCAGCTGCCTTTTGGCGCATGTGTGCAGCCATAAAATATGGTCGGTTTGGATGTAAAATATTTCCATTGCCCCAGACCCGAGGGTATTTCAGAGAATCCCTATTTACCAAAGTGTCGCTTTTATTAGATCCCTTTTTTTTATCTTTTTTGTTCTTCTTAAAAGAAACGATCTGGTACGATGGACTGAATTAAGGTTCTGGCATGTTACTGTAGTTTTGCCCTTGAATAAAAAACATGTGATAGGACGTTCTGCACGTGTTGTGATTTCTCTAAACTATTGAAATTCACCTATAAACGTTGATTAAACCCAAACAAAACAACTTTTGTTAATTCTATCTGATTGGCAATACACTCCCTTTAAAGTCCCTCTACCCTGCCACTAACCTTAAATTCGTATGAAAATAAAAGAATAAATTAAAACGATGATAAAATCCAGAGAAGCGTGCGTATATTAATTACAATTATTTTTTTATCTTAATTGTTCTTGAATTGGTCTGCTTTCTATGATTGATCTTGATTATTTGCTTTTGTCTAGTTCTTCATATTTATTCATCTCTGTAATTTATGCAGCGCGCATGGAAATGTAGATTGTATTTTTATTTGGCAAATACAAATCATTATTATTATTATTATTATTATTATTATTATTATTATTATTATTACTATTATTATTATTAACAGGCATTAAAACACGACTGTTCAAAAAACGTGGCTCAAAGATGAATGTTGCTGCAGAATGCTGAATTTGTAGAACCTTTTCAAAGTCGGAAGCACACCTTACAGCAGGATGTAACTATTTCGCTCTACGTATTGCATAATGCACAGCTGAGTGGATATAATGGGAAGTTTGTAAGAAGTTATGGATGAGGAACGCTGGAAGTTGTTTGAGTAAATACCTAAGTACCTAATGAAGTAAGAATAAGTTAAATTGGTAATGTCAAAATATAGTGGGACAAAACAAATGGTAGCAATATCTAAGTACCTTCTCCCACTGCTCCACACGGGCGCTCAAGATTTCGTCCTTTTCTATCCTAGCGCAGAGGGTCTGACAATTAGGATTGCAAGACTGGACCACTCACCCTCCTTCCTGCAAGCGCTCTCAAACCAGGGACTACAGTGCAATAAGCTCGTTCTGTTCAGCCATGGAGACAACAAGATTGTCAACGTAAAACCGGCCCTCCATCACCTTGCAGCGTAGATCCCATGGGTATTTGGCCGTGTGCAATCTTAGGATGCAACCAAATACAAACGGGCTGGAGGTGAAGCCAAACATGAGTGTGGTGTAGCGAAAGCAGCGCAAAAGATTACTTCCCTAAGAAAGAAACAAAACTGATTTTTGTCTGTTTTCAACTTGAGTCAAATCATTAGAAACGCTTAGCAGATGTCTGCCAAAAGGATGTACTGGTTGGCCCTAAATGCCAAGATTTCCAAATGCCCCCAGTTAAGATGACTCCAGAATATGCTGCCTCGTTCAGGGGAAGTCCACCTCCCGTCTTCAAACTGAAATTGAAGTCGTGTCTAATCTTCGTTGTCGCCATAGAATCAATTTTATAGACAGGTCGCTGTGGTATCCCCATGTACTGGCCAAATTCCTGCGGAGGGACAATAATTTCTTCAGTGATGTCTGCTGAGTCCAGAACACCTCCAAATATTCAGTGTATCTGTTTTTTAATCAGATCTGCGGACACTCGGTCCAGGACACATAATGATGTTGCATGGTTGGAAGGCACCTTGTCCAGTTTATCCTGGTGCTAGGGGAACTACACATAGAAGTTGCCATTCCGCAGCTCAACCGCCTCTTCGAATCGTTTTATCAATTCCTGATCGTAGTTTGAGAATCCCTCATGTTTTGGTATCCCTAAAGATTCTAGGCTGATCATCTGCTCTAGCCCTCTCAGCAGAGCACTGTCAGGGAAGCAATCCTCGAAGTGATCGAAGTAGATTGACTGAGCCTTCAGCACGAAACACAGATGGGAGGTATCGACCTGAGTAGTGTGTTCCATTATGGAATTTAAAGACAGGTGAGTAACTTCGCATGAGGGGATATCATCCAAAAGGAAGGAATCAATCATCCCGAATGGGTACAATCCGTGCAGGACCAAAAAGGTTTGCCCCACCCCCCAGCACGGGACTAGCTTAATTGGGTCCAGGTGCTTAATTAGATCCAAGCCAGCTACCCCAATAATAGTTAATACCTCGGACTCCGTCTCGAACTAGCTGGCCAACAAACAGTCCGTCTCCTCAAAGGTATGTAACAACGACTGTAAATTGCAAAGCCGGATCGATAAATCAATGGTGTCAGATACCAAGACCAGACAAGTCACAGTTCTTCTTGAACCAAAGTTTGTATCAAGTACAGCCTCCATGAACTGCTTGCTACACTCTCCAAGGAATGTAGATCGCCTAAGTTGTTAGCAGGCCCCAACGGGCCCATCTGGACACAGATTCTCAAGTACATCGGTCGATAAATATGTGCCTGCTGCCGGTGTCCAATAGGCAATTCACAGAGACTACGCGAAAAGGTGACAGATAAGATGGGGGTTAATGCACTCGAGTAGCCAGTTAAGTTGGCGCATGCCACATCCACGCCAAAGCATAGAGTAACCGAAGTCCATTGCTTGGTTTTCTGTATCGTGTTGCAACCTGTAACGGGCGGCGGCGGTGGTGCTGCGCAGCAATGGTTTTTAATTAGTATGTCTTGATAGCCTCGCCAGTTAGCCAGAGTATGGATGATAACGGTGGCACTCTTTTATCCGTGAGGGCTATGATCTCTTCCTTCAGTTCGTGTAAAAATTTCCTGAAGAGTATTTTTGCCATGAGTCAAGCTCCACTTGAATTGTCATCTGAGAAATCAAAAGTGAGGGAGATTCCCAGCTCCTCCAACAATGATGCTGTTCTGGAGATCAAATCCCCTATTTCTGATAGTGGGGAATTCTTTTTGGGTGTAACATTCAGGATGTCCTCGAATATTCTGTCAATAGTGCCATCAAGGTCCAAAGAATTGTCTTTGAGGATGGACACTGCTCGAGAATAGTTGGTGCCCGTGCAACTAAGGTGGTTAATCAGACGTTAGGCCTTGTCAGAATGGGAACACTTTAAAAAGTTCAACGTCTCTGCATCATTAGCCATGCCAACCACACAGTTCTCAAATCTGGCAAGAAAGTTCCAAAAAGTCAGGTGGTCGGTGGGTACTTCCTGGCCGCTAAAGGAAGGCCCTATTATTTGCAGCCGAGGAGGTTTGAAAATAAAGGAGGTAGCGGCCCTCCCTGTGTTAAAGGATCCTCTCGAGAATTGGGGCATAGATTCCCCATAAGGTCGAGAAGGCTCAAAAACATTGTCCAATTCCGCCAGGGCATCCAGGTATTCAGATTTGTGCCAGTTGACACGGTTAAGATTCGGATTAAACATTGTTATAAAAATAAATACAATTTAGGTGCGCAGTATGATTATGATTATGTTGGCGCATGAAAAATAAAAAATAACTACCACGCAAATTCCGGCGTGGCCTTATATATTAAATCGACTGAAAACGAGCGGACGTGGTACAGAGCACCCCACGTGATGTTTCCGTCCAATGGAATTTCTCCAAGGACATTTTTCTAAACTTTTCCCCTTAAGCTCGCTGGGAGCCGGTACAAATAGTATTTAAGCACACACAAACATCAAATATCTCTCTCAACTCTCTCAACTATCTCAACTGCATTCTTATTCGGACGTTTCATGCATGTTACTATCACTCTTCCATTTTCACCGCTCCGCGCGCTTCATACAATTTTACAGGCGAACATTACCTATTGCCTCTCTTACCATGTTTTAACATATGAACAGTTCAACAAAAAAAGACATTCTCCTTTTTTTATGCGAACACTTAAAAAGGACTTCTGAACTCATTATAAAGAGAATTATATTTTATTTGTTAATGGTTGGTTTCTGTGAATAAACATCCGTTTGTTTTGCATGTAAGTCTTCTTCTTTTTATTTTTATTTATTTGTGGAGGAAGTTAGTTCCTAAACAGACCTGACGACCCCCACAAGTGGGTGACCCGACTTAGAACATTGCATGCACAACGGAATCTCCTTACAAGCTACACGTGGTTTCCTAAACTACTTGCTATATCATGCGTGCGGTAACACTCAAAGGAAGTAAAAAGACGACACAAATCTCAAGGGATGATACAAGCGATCAAACGAAGAGTGGATCTCAATACAATATAGCAACAAATTAGCGAGTTATGACGATAGTCGCTATAAAATCGAAAATTAAACAAATCATGACTCAGCGTCAAAATAGCACTTTTGCTCATCAGGCCGCCCCCCAACAACGAGTTGGTGATAAATAACGTTTAATGAACACACACGGCTACAATTCAGCCGACCCAAACGTGAACACGAGCATGTAAAACCCCTCGGAAAATGATCTACCACAACCTTGAACTTCACCTGGCAGTTTAACAGACCTCAGAAACACAGACCCTAGCAAAAGCAACATTTTTTTTCTTGATCACAATTTCAAGCTTCGCGTACTCGAAACAAGTCAACCGACAGTTTAAAGGCTTTTAAATCACTTTCAAACGAAAAACAGAAAAATGGAACCTCCCCGTGCTGAAACACCTCTGGCTAGATTAACACTAAATATACCAGCTTTTAATCCCATGAATATACAAACGTGGTTTATCCAGATCCAGGCCTGCTTTCGACGCAAAACGGAATACGTCTCAGTGAAACAAGTATTGTTATTTGGTTGAAAAACTCCCGGCAGACGTCGTCGAATAGGTGATTGATTTATTGGAGAACGTGCCAGAAAATAATCCATACGATAAATTTAAGGAGGCCATTTTGAGATGGACTGGCTTATCAAACGAGACGTTACGCAATCTCTTCACCCAAGTAGAATTGGGAGATCGCACACCGTCGCAACTTTTACGATACATGCGATCATTGTTAGGGAACAACAAAATGTTCGAAAATATAATGAGAAGTTTGTGGCGGGATAAACTCCCAGACTCAACAGTACAAATTCTGGTACCCACAACAGAAGAGACAAGCACTGAAAAGCTCGCCGACATGGCGGACCGAATTCATGAAAATCTGAGGAACTGCAAAGTAAACTCAGCACAAACACAGCAACAATAAACAGACGTTATGAGAGATTCGCACACTCGAACCTGGCACATATGAATTTTAGCGGCTTATCGTTTCCCTTGGTGCCTTTCAACTTCGGACTTTCGTAAGAAATAACGACACTGGTCTCTCAAAATTACCGATTTTTTGCGATTAATCACTCCAAGATCGAAGATTAAACAACGTGATTTTCTGCGGAGCAAACGCCGAATGACAGCCAATTAGCGCCAAAAAAATACATGGACCTCCTAACACGTCGAACAAACCGGCAACTGACAATTCTACCTACATTGCGAGCGGTCATTCAACATTTTCAGAACAAACTCATCATTACTTGCACCTCGGATTCGTAAACAATCCTGATACGCTTTCACGCATGCATAAGCACGACTACATCGCATTTCTCCTACAATGCCGATAAACTACAAACATGCTTACACAATGCCATTCAAGCCATCCATACCCCGATCTCTAACAGATCGCAGCCGAACCAAGGAACGACGACGAATTATTACCAACGTCTCACAACATGAATCGAGTTCTTGACTTCATACAAGTCGTAAAAAGTCAAGCTCTGAAAACATCACTTTTGAAACCTCCTCCGACTAAATTCAACAAACCTGAACTCATGGATTTTCGCAACAAGCAAAAAATCCGCGCGCTTCAATTACAACCGACATTCAACTCACACCAGTTTGATTTAACTGCGACGCGCACATGGAAAAACTCAACTGGACTATACGGAAGAAGTCACCAGTTCAAAAACGAGTTAGCTGCTCTACGCAGACTAAAAACTCAACAACTGGCTGTTCGATGATGCATTTAACACACTGGTGACCCAATCAACTCGAACGACGCACACCAACACCAGTACAGACCCACTTGTACATCGCACTGCAGACATATTGTACTACTGACTTTAATCATAGTGTACTACCAATTTTGACTATCATCTCCACAAACACGGGCCATACAATCAACACGTGCACTCACTTGCGCATACATCACTCAGCACATTCAACCTCATCACTTTGCAGACTAAGATCAGGCAAATTCACAAGCCGAAACATTTCAAGGAATACATTACATATTGAAAAAAAAAAATTTTTTTTCAATCTGGGGGGAGTATTGTGCCAGTTGACACGGTTAAGATTCGGATTAAAAATTGTTATAAAAATAAATACAATTTAGGTGCACAGTATGATTATGATGGCACGTGAAAAATAAAAAATAACTCCCACGCAAATTCCGGCGTGGCCTTATATATTAAATCGACTGAAAACGAGCGGACGTAGTACAGAGCACCCCACATGATGTTTCCGTCCAATGGAATTTCTCCAAGGACATTTTTCTAAACTTTTCTCCTTAAGCTCGCTGGGAGCCGGTACAAATAGTATTTAAGCACACACAAACATCAAATCTCTCTCTCAACTCTCTCAACTGCATTCTCATTCGGACGTTCCATGCGTGTTACTATCACTCTTCTATTTTCACCGCTCCATGCGCTTCATACAATTTCACAGGCGAATATTACCTATTGTCTCTCTTACCATGTTTTAACATATGAACAGTTCAACAAAAAAAGACATTCTCCTTTTTTTTATACGAACACTTAAAAAGGACTTCTGAACTCATTATAAAGAGAATTATATTTTATTTGTTAATGGTTGGTTTCTGTGAATAAACCTCCGTTTGTTTTGCATGTAAGTCTTCTTCTTTTTATTTTTATTTATTTGTGGAGGAAGTTAGTTCCTAAACAGGCCTGACGACCCTCACAGATTTTCAGGGCAGCCAATCGCTCTCTCTCTCTCTCTCTCTCTCTCTCTCTCTCTCTCTCTCTCTCTCTCTCTCTCTCTCTCTCTCTCTCTCTCTCTCAGTAGGTGTTCTCCCATCGAGACGGTATAACTGGTCGATGCATGCCTCCAATTCGTCAATAAACTGCAAAATCTCCTTCTTTTATATGCTGTATGTTAGGAGTTTTATGTCACCACTGCAAGCTGATAGCTGCCCCAGAATCTTCTCGGTTAATGATTTCCTTGAAATCAGTAACTCATCCCTAGAGGGGTCCATTGGGCCAAATGTAAGGAATTAAAGATGATACCAAAGATGAGGTTACTGAGTTCTCCTTTGCAAGATGTGAAAAAAAATCCCTCTTGTTGGAGAGAAGGTTACCCAAGTGGTTAATTGCACATCTGGGATTGCAAAGGATTACCCTTTGCGGCCCTTTCCATTGGGGGCGAGTACCAGTGTAGTTTAGTAAGAACAATGTAGAACGACGGGAATAACGTAGCAGCAGTAAGATGACAAGAGTCGATCAGACGTGTAACTGTTCACTAATCACAAGTGAAGTTGTCTGGTTGGAGGCTGTCTTTTTATAACAAGTAGGAGCATGCCTCCCACCACTACCCCTAGCCTATTTATTCTTCGTAGCATCTTTAACTCGGGCTGGATTATTTCCCCAGAGGCAAGCGGCAAGACTGGAGTTTAGGTGGAAAAATAATCTCGAACCCTTTATCACATAAAAGGAACCAATTTCCCTAATCACCGGTACGTTACTATGTCAATAATATATAAACAATATTGGTATTTCAGAAGTTGTTTTTGAAAACAACTTTAAAAAAAAAAAAACTTCTTTTTATATTGCTTTTAATTAAAATAAAAAAGGTTTTCGTAGGTTACAATTATGAAAAGTTCTATTCATATTTAAATGTCTTATATGTTCCGTGTTGTTTTTTTTTTGTTTTGTTTTTTTACACAATGAATACCTTTTTTAATGAAGGTGCTAGTGCAGAGAATGATCCGCGCTATTTTTTTTTTTAAATCGTATTTCCAAGTTTAATTAAAGTTTTATATGTTTTTTGTTCAATTGTAAGGTTGAAGTATAGAATATGTACAAAACACTCTCCCCTCCCCATATTAAGAATGGCTTTTTAAATATAACGTTATTATTTACGTCCGGGTCGCTCTATGCACTAGTACCTTAATGATAAATAATACATAAATAGAAATAATAAATTATCAGACTTTTTAAAGTTTAAGTTTAAACAATATTTTTTTAATTAAAAATTGAATGGCGTGATTATTATTAAATTACGTGAGTAGTTATAAACGATACAAATTAATATTAAACACGCGTAATCTCTTGCAATTTATTATTTCTCTATTTCAAATTTAAATTTATTAATTATAAAACCTTCGGTACTTATGTATTTTTGTTACCGTGCTAAAAAAAGGGTGCTTAAGATATCGTGGAACGTTCTGTTTAAAATTAAAAAAATGTTGTTTAAAATAAAGAAGTAAAAAATGAGAGAAGAAAGATATCGTGAAAAAAAGATCGTGAAACGTTTTAAACTAAATAAGTAAAAAGTTGGGCTTCTTCAAGTTGTTTTCAAAAACAACTTCTGAAATACCATATTATTGACATAGTAACGTACCGCCACCGGTACCGGTGATTAGGGAAATTAGTTCCTTTTATGTGATAAAGGTTTCGAGATTATTTTTCCACCTAAACTCCAGTCTTGCCAGGCAAGCAACACTAAACGCGAGTAAACAGTCTCCATTTTTTTTTTTTTTTTTTTTTTTTTTTGACATGATGTTATAATACCGCACAAAATATTCACCTCTTCCATCTGAGGCCCGGATGTAAATATTACCGGCCTCGCGCGCGCCATTAATAAAGCTACTAAAAACTCGCTCCGCAGTCCGGCTCTTAAGCATCGCACGCATCCGCATCACTGTTGTCAAAGTGTCTGTCTGTATATTTTATTTTATTTATTTATTTTTTTATTTTATTTTATTTTTTTTCATTTTTTATTTTTTTTTTCCATATGGTTCTCTATATTTATTTCTCTATTTTTATCTGCGGATTTGCTTTGCTGGTCGCCATCTTGAATCTTAAATTTTGATTAGCAAATAGTACCGTGTTAGTATTCGCCCTAATTACCTTCTTCAAACCTGATAATACGAAAGCGATCTTTATACAAGTAAGTATAAAGTTTAATACTTTTATTTTTCGTTATAAATGCTTGTAGAGCTTTGTATAGCGAATTCTTAATAGGATGCTATAAAAAAGGTATAATCAAGGACCTAGGTCTGAGGCTAAGAAATTTATCCTAACACATCAATGACAACTGGCTGAGAGAGAAAGAGAAAAAGAACGTCTTACCTCTTGCAACAGATGCCGTCGGTTGCGACCTCAGGTATTAGTCCTTGTGGTCCCGTAATAATTCTTTATCAATACAATAATTGATTGAGAAAGAAAAAACAAAGGAACTACCAAGACGGTGTCCCAATAGTAAATAAGAGAAGAAGAAAAGAAAAGGAAAGAGAAGAAAAGGAACAACTTCAGACACGGTGTGAACCGATTGTAAAGATGGGGGTAAAAAATTAACACACAAGCTAGTCAACCCATACAATTTTATAGAAGGTCTAGGGTCACATGATTTATCCATTAGTATAAAAAACAATCACAAAGGGAAAGACGCTTTCGCATCCATCTCTCAAAACCCGAGGTCATTGAAGGTAGGAAAGATTTTCTTATACACTCCCGTCTCAAGAGAAAAAATAAATAAATAAATGAATAAATAAATAGTAAACAGTGAAGTTGTCTGAGTACATTTTAATACAAATAACTGTTAATTTTGGGTCCAAACACTCAAAATTCTAAATTTAGATTCCCGGGACATGGATCCAACTTGATAAATTGAACAAATCCAAGAAAAATAAGTTTTAAGGGGTCGAAGCAAAAACCCCCCCAAAAAACTGAACCTTCAGCCAATCCCCGGTCCAAACATTCCAAACCAACATAAAGTGTATTCAGACATAGGGCAAGCTTCGTAATCGGTTTTTGTCAAAATTTGACTGCCAAGCCGGCTGAACTGCTAGTAAATAAATAAAAATAAAGGATAAAGAGAAAAGGAAGAAAGAAAAAAAAATGGGAGAGGTAAATAAATAATTACCTATTTTCTGAGAGTGGACTGTTAGTGAATTGAATGTAGGCAATTCCAACAGTACCAATTCTCACCCTCTGGGGGAACTTGCTGAATACCTACGCAGTTGAAATGGTACCATTGATTGCATTCATCACAGCATATCATTGGACTACCATTATCCGGTAGAACACATCCTGGGCAAATACATGCATGTTCAGCATCATTTAATAAATTATCCACCATCATATCATGGGATAATGAAGGATCCTGGTTGAGGCAACTTCCACACCGCCAACTCTCCTCTTCTGGTGGAGGTCGATATAGACCAACACAGGAAAAATGGTACCAGTCATCACAGCAGTCACAACATATCATGGCACTGCCATTGTCTGGTTCACCACAATCAGGGCAAATCCAACCAAGCTCTGTGCCCTCTTCAATAGGGTCTTCAAGTACAGATGTACAGCCATTCAGATTGTCATCAGCATTCCCCATCAAGGAATCAAGTCCATCAATGGGTTCTTGAATAGACGACTCCAAGGGATAGAGGTGCTTCAGGGAATGAACTTGCAAGGAGCCATCTCCTCGTTTTATCTGAGCAGATCTCACCAATCCGTCATCTCCTGTAAATAGACGTGTGACCCTACCCAGTGCCCAAAATGGTCGAGGTTTGTTAGGGAGTTTGATTGTGACTACATCTCCCACACAAACAACTGGTGAAGTCCCTCCTTGTTGTCTTTGGGCATGCTCTCTTATACTAAGCAGATAATCTTCGTACCAAATTTTCTTAAATCTTTTTAATGCATAATTCCTGCAATTTAAGGACTCTAAGAGTTGTTTCCGAGAGGGAGGTTCTAGTTGATAAATACCCTCCCCATCCATTCTCAAAATCAAACGAGGGTTTACTACAGGGCGTAAAAAGTGATTTGGACTTATTATTTCCAAACTTGAGTCAGATGAACTTCTGTAAGTCAAGGGACGGTCATTTATGGCATTTTGTACATCAGAAATAATTGTCAGGAGATCGAAATAATCATGACTAGCTCGTCCAATTAATTTATACAAGCAAGACTTGATGGTTTTAATCAGTCTTTCCCATACACCTCCATACCAAGGAGAGTGTACAGGGATCTTAACATGCTTGATTTGGCATGTCCCCAATTTCTCCCTGAATTCACTGGAAGCAATCACCTCATGAATCATGTCACATCCAGCCACAAATGACTTAGCATTGTCACTATAAATATGCGAAGGAATCCCATAAATATTTGAAAATCGAATCAAGGCCATTAGGAATGAGTGAACAGACATATCCTCAATCAGTTCTAGATGAACTGACCGTACCTCCAAACAAGTAAAGACCAGGATATACATCTTCACCCTCTCCCCACCTCTCAGAACCCACAGATGACCCGTATAGTCTACTCCTGTGTGCAAAAATGGTCTTATCATATTCACCCGATGTTTAGGTAAATCAGTCATTTTGGGGTAGGTAAATGGAATAGAGTTAAATTTCTGGCACAAGGAGCATCCTGATAAAATTCTCTTTACCGCCTGCCTACCCTGGGGTATCCAGTACCCAGATAACCTGACCTTATTCAAGGTAGCAGGAACACCCAGATGCTTACACTGGTGGTGACAGTCCAATATTATGAGATTAGAAAGATGGTGATCCTTAGCAATAAGCAAGGGATTAACTATTTCGTATTCATATACAGAGACCTTCCCAATTCTTCCCTTGGATCGAATTAATCCTTCCTTATCCAAAAAAAGGTTTAGACTTCCCACTCTTGGTGGTATTGACCTACCTGAAGGATTTTGTAAGTATTCTAATTCCTCCCAGAAGGATTGTCTCTGCATTACTTTAATCAAGTGTGTCCGAGCCATCTTACCAAAGTCGGAGTCTCTTTTCCTCAACCTATTAATAAACTTGAACACACATGTGGTGACATTTAATAGTTTAGACAATGAAGAATATCTATCATATTGCACAACTGGCTCCTCCTGGCTGTGCGAAACAGCACAAACCATCGAAGATACAATCTTTTTGCTTTCTGGGCTCAAACAATTCAAAGGATTTTCAGGCCAAGAAATCGGTTGGTCTCTTAGCCAAGACGGTCCAGAAACCCAATATTCCAAATTGGCCCTCAGTTTAGAGGTAGGAATACCTCTGGTGATAAGGTCAGCGGGATTCTGTGCAGTAGGCACATATTTAAACTGAATTGCCACACCAAATTTAGACATCAATTCAGCCTCCCATTGACTAATGTCCTTCAATCTATTCATGGCAAAAACATTCTTGCTATTAGTCCGCCTTGTGACCAACCAGGATAATACTATTTGTGAATCAACTGCAAGAAATACCTTTTTGAAACTTACATTAGAATAGGCCTTCAACAAAGTCGGAAGGCACTTGATGGCCAAGAAGGCCGATAAAAGCTCCAGAGTTGGTAAACTCTTCGATTTAAGAGGCGCCACCTTTGCCTTGGAAAAAACCAGAGATGAAACCTTCCCCTGGACTGCATATGCTGCAAATCCATATGCCCTTTTGGATGCATCACAAAACAGAAATAATTCAGCTTCCCTCCCTTCATCAAGGGTTTTTCTAGGGAAGGTAACAGAACCAAGTTCTGACAATTCATGAGCGATGACTGCCCATTTGGATTGAAGTTCACTTGGCACAATTTCATCCCACTCAAAACCTAATTTCCACAACTCACTAACAAGAGTACGTGCCTGTATAGATACCGGCAAACATAATGAGAGTGGATCGAATATCCTTGATGCTTCAGACAGTATATGCCTTTTAGTTGCTGCCTCAGGGTTACAATTATAGGAAGCAATATTGATGGTATCAGCAAGAGGATCGTAACGATAACCTAATACCTTCTCCCAAGGACAGCTGTGACTCACAAGAGTACCATCTCTCCTCATTAAATCGTGTAATTCTGTATGATTAGAATTGCAAGATTGGAGTATGAATCCTCCTTCTTGCAATCTTTCTACTGCTCGTGTATACAAGCCCGTTAACTCATCCAAGGAATTGCTTGTTTTAATCAGATTATCTACATAAAAATTAGACTGTAACATCCCAGTGCAATCATCCAAAGGATAACGCCCAGCATGAAATTTTAGTATGCAATTCAAGATGAATGGGCTTGCACTAAACCCAAATAAGATTGTTGTGTAACGATAACACATTAGCTTATTATTTTTTCGCAGAAAGAAACAAAATTTATTCTTATCAGATTCACTAGATAATCGAATCATCAAGAATGCCTTCTTGATGTCTGCTAAAAATACATACCTATTTGTTCGGAAAAGCAGAGTTAAATCAAGCATGTCCCCTGTTAAGTTGATCCCAGGATAAGCAGCATCATTTAGAGAGACAGAGTTCTTAGTTTTAAAAGAACAGTTAAAAACTGGTCGAATTTTAGTTGTAGTTGTATGCTCGTCTTTGAACACAGGTCTATGTGGAACCCACACATAATGCTTGTATTCCTGAGGGGAGCATTCTAGGGGTTCAATTATCCCTTCTCTTTCTTGGTCTTCAAAAACCTTAATATACTCCTCATATAAGTCCTTCTTCTTTAAATTGAATACTACTCTGTCCAGCACCTTAAGTGCTATATGATGGTTAGATTGAACCTGAGATAACTTGTCCTTATGCCAAGGCAATTTAACCAAATAATGACCATCTTTATAAACTATGTTTTGCATGAATTCTTCCATCTTTTGATTGTCATAGTCAGAAACCGATTCTATGTCAGGCAGTCCCAAGGATTCTAGACTAAACATCCATTCCAAGCCCCGATCCACAGTGCTTCCTTCAAAAATGTCGGCAAATGGATCCACATAGGTCGGAACAGGATTCACAATACTATTAACCAAAGAATCGTTACAATAGTACTGCCTGTCAATTTCATAGCTCAAGGCTCCCGGAGTTATAGCAATCTTACTGATTTGGTTCTCATGCAAAAAATGTTTTGTATTTCCTATGGGGATAATGCCAGCGGATGTCTGCCAAGCCGCACCATTCATGCATCGTGTTATCTTCATGGGACGCATATATTGAATCAAATCAATTCCCATGAGACCCCACAATTGTACACTGCCACTCTCTATCTCTGCAGCAAAGGTATAATTCAGTTTTCTTAGGTTTTCCCAAACCAGAGGAAGGTCTGGTACTTTGTGAGACAGATTCAATTCGCAATCAATTAAAATAGGTAGTTGGGGGGCTACTCCCGGCAAGACCTCTACAACTGCAGTTAACTGCTTGAAAATGCGGCGTTTTCTCCCCACAAAGGTCACAACGTCCATGGCCACCTCCTCCCATGAGTCTGGATCGCACTTCAGGTGCTGAAGAACCCGTTCAGAGAAATATGACCTCTGACTGCCCGAGTCAATAAGGCAATTCAGAGAAACTGAGGAGGCTCCCCTTTTAATTGTGATGTTGACCATTGGCAGTAGGTTTTGAATGTCCCCAAGTTTTGTACTTATGTTAGTATTTATTTCTGTTTCCTCTAGTACAAATTGAGGACACATAGAAGCATAATGCCTCCGAGACTTACAATACCTGCAAGGGAATCTAAATCCCTTGACTCCTGGACAGGCTTTCTGATCATGGCTGGCAACTGTGCAGAATTCACACAATCCAAGTTGCCTACAGCGTTGCAGGCGCTCATTGTATGAGGGATAGGTAGTACACTGAGAACTAGTGTGTCCATTTCTTGCACAAAAATTGCAATAAGGAATCTTGTCTTCCAAGTCTAGGTCTGCGTGAAAACTTTGTAATGCAGAATTTTTAGGTGGGCTTCTCGTCCAAACAGCATTTGACCTTGGCTTAAACCGTGGAATCAGTTCTGTCTTAGGAGTTGAAATAGGTTTAATCCGGAGTAATGCTTTAATAACTTCGTGACTATACTGCAGTATGCAGTTCAAGCCAGGATATGGTGTGCTAGAGCCTCTAATGAGCTCTGCCTTTATCTCATCAGGGATCTTATCAAATAGGATATGAGCCACCAGACATCCACTTCCGGAGTCCTCAACTAAAAAATCATAACCATAGTCTGAATCTAACTCACCAAGTTCATACTGAACCTGGGAAAGATATTCCTTTAGTTGTTCATAAGACTTGTCCACCTTAGGTGTAGACTGCACTATTCTTTTAAAAATTTCTTCCCTAATGGCTTCTCTGTCCCAGTATTCCTCCTTTAAAATATTTATGGCCACATCATAATTATGGTCATTTTCTGACAGGTGATGGATCAGATGAAATGGCCGACCTATCACATATGCCTTAAGGCATATGAGTTTTTCCTTCTTTGAGCTCACTCCAGATGTGCAAAACTCAAAACGGGTTAGGAAATCCCGCAGGGCAAATTTATTGGTTTTATCAACGCCAGTAAATGTTGGACATGTTATTTTAGGCTTCGCTAATTCAATGCCAGATTGAGCTGGGGAAGGTAGAGTGGGAGGAGTTGAGGTTAGTAAAGGGGAATGGATCTCTGGAACCGGTAAGGAAGCATCTAACTGCGACAATAATTTATTCACCCTGGTTTTGTAAGTGAAACTGTCTGTCAAACAGCTCCTCATCTCAATCGATGGTGTCTCCTTCATTATTTTCTTGTCAATATGCAATAACTCTTGGAGCCACTGGAGAATGTCTCGTTTATGCAGTTCCAATACATCTCTCTCAAGAGGTTCAAGTCCACTAAGATTTTCTAGTGTTAAGTCTATCATCGTACGAGTGACTCTCTGATCTTCCAATAAGGATGACCGTGATGATTGTTCAACTTGTAAGGAATTCATTTTAATATAAAAAACAGTACCTGTTGCAATGTATAGCGAATTCTTAATAGGATGCTATAAAAAAGGTATAATCAAGGACCTAGGTCTGAGGCTAAGAAATTTATCCTAACACATCAATGACAACTGGCTGAGAGAGAAAGAGAAAAAGAACGTCTTACCTCTTGCAACAGATGCCGTCGGTTGCGACCTCAGGTATTAGTCCTTGTGGTCCCGTAATAATTCTTTATCAATACAATAATTGATTGAGAAAGAAAAAACAAAGGAACTACCAAGACGGTGTCCCAATAGTAAATAAGAGAAGAAGAAAAGAAAAGGAAAGAGAAGAAAAGGAACAACTTCAGACACGGTGTGAACCGATTGTAAAGATGGGGGTAAAAAATTAACACACAAGCTAGTCAACCCATACAATTTTATAGAAGGTCTAGGGTCACATGATTTATCCATTAGTATAAAAAACAATCACAAAGGGAAAGACGCTTTCGCATCCATCTCTCAAAACCCGAGGTCATTGAAGGTAGGAAAGATTTTCTTATAGTTATTAGTTTTATTTATTTTCCGTTATTAATTCTTTTATGAGCAACCAATTTCTTCATTCGTATTATTGATGTTTATACAAACTTCATTTGTCCCAAAACTTTCATCTGATTTTATACGAAATTAGAAATCGATGTAGTAAACTTATTAAAGTCGATAAAAAAATATAAGTAACCATATTATTATTTATATTTAATTTCTTCAAATATCGTACTTTTAATTCGCAAAATCGTGTTAATATTTTTATTATTTGCCTTTTTCAATTTTAATAATTAATACAAATGACGGCTCTATACAAGTCAGTATAATGTTAAATAAGTTTGTTTTTTCGTTTATAGATGTTTATAACGGGTTCGTTATAAGAAGTAGATATTTACTTATTTATGGAAAATACTAAACAAAAAGGTAAAACTGGAGGAGACCGTTCTGTTTGGGGGTTGTTTTAAAAATGGAACGGAAATTTAAATTTCGTTCCGTTTTAATTTTTTTTTTTTTTTTTTAATTGCATGCACCAACAAAATCGAAAACTCACCATTCGCATTCGAAATGTCTACTTTTATATGTTTTTCAGGAGTGCTGACAAGATTGGGGGGGTATTCTGGAAGTCGTTTTTAACATGAGGAGGTTGGGGTGTCTATTTCGAAAGCCGTTTTTAACATGAGGAAGTTAGGAGGGGGGCAACACCAAAAATTTTACCAATTTTGTTTTCTTCATTTAAAATAAAAATTATTTCATTTTTATTTGTCAAATTTTATTTTTAAAAAAATCTTTTTTTTTTAATGCATAAAAAGTACGGTTGTTGAACTTAATTCTTTCAATTACTTCCAATTGTATTGGCGCATGCGCAATTTAAAAAATAGATTAAAATGGAACGGAATTTAAATTTCCATTCCATTTACAAAACAACCCCAAAACAGAACGCTCTCCTCTAGTTTGTGGAAAAAACTAGAAATTACTTGTTGCTCAGGAGAGAGGGGAGTAGGTGCACTTACCTTGTTACTAACCAAAAGAGTTGTTGTTTCCTAGAAGCGTTATAAAGCTTTACCTTGGTCATGTGATAGTGATCACATGACCTTTTCAGACATATAAAGGGAGGTAATCAACCTCCTTGTTGTTGTTACAATTTCAGTTGTATTTAGAAATTTGCTGCTGATGGTTACAATTTCAGTGGTGTTTACTTTTGCTGATGATGCTGATGATTACATTGATTACTTATTTTGTTAACTGACTGTCACGTCGCGGAAGGGCAATTCTTTCGCAACTCTAAAGGTGAGTGTATCTTGCTTCCTTCTCGACTGAGTAGTCTTATTACTTTTAGGAAATTAATTTTTCCACAAGTTTTACCAAAAGATACATTTCAGAGTTCTTGGAAAATAAAGTAATAACAATTTGGATGGGTGTCTCTTTATCTCTCTTTTCGTTTTTACTTGTTTCTTTCTTTTTATAATATTTCTTTCCGTCTGTTTTTCTCTTTTTTTGTTGTTTTATCTCTTTTTTTCATTTTAATAACGTTTTATTGTCTCCTCCTTTACATATAAATCTAATCAAAGATGATATGTGCTCCCGTCACAAGATAAATATTGAAAGAAATATCATCAAAGTGTATCTGTATTTATTTAATTATTTTTTTCCTTGTTTTCTTTTTCTGTGATTCCCTTTATTTATTTAATTTTTATTTGCCAAGTTGCTTTTCTAGTCGACATTTTTAATCTTATCGTTTAAATCGCAAATGTTATTTTGTTAGCATGTTATTATTTAGTCTTCAAATCTGACATTTGATAAGAAAGACGCCTGTATACAAGTAAATATAAAGTTTAATAGTAGGTTTTGAAGCCAGGTTTGAACTCTATCAAGGCTTTATAGGGCACGCCGAGAAGCTCCTTTCCAGGTTTGGTAACAGTACTCTATTGTAGGGCGTACTTAGCTCTTATACAGATAGATAGATACGGGCAAAAATGGATTAAGTAGGATAGGGGGACATAGTTTTGAAAGCCGTTTTATCATAATTTTTTGTATGTTTTCGACTACTTTTTCTTATTGTATTTGAAACATTAAAGACTGAAGTTAATTTCCAAACTGAAAAAAATATTTGTACGCTTGAAAAAAAAGTTATGAAAAATGTTTTCACAGCAAGCCAACCAAATTCAGCTAAATCTTGAAGTTAAATAAATTCATTGTAAAAATCCTTTAAACGATAAATATTAGTTTTCTGGGTCTGTTTCAAAGATAATAAATAAAGTCCTAAGATATTGGGTTAAATAAAAAGAAAAACACCTTGTTTATACAAAAATAGCTTAATTAGCCAAAAAAAAGTAAGGGATTCTGCCCTTTGCAAAACCGCAACAAACAGAAGTTTTGTAAACATGGATTATATGGAAGCCCAAAATTTCAGCCAGAAAGGCTGTTTGAAAATGACGTCATGTAATTAAAAGGAGGTAGAGAATGCTAGTTTTTTCCACCAGACGTGCATCCGTACATTCCTATCCTGAACGTTTGTATCATTTTTACCATTTTTTTGATTTAATTGTTTTTCTATGTTCCTGTTTTTAAATTATTTTTTTTTAATTATTGGTGAAAATTATATAACAATTATGTTACGCTGAAAGTTTCATATACATGCAAGCAAGGAAAATATTAAAATTTTGCATATAAAAATTATGCGAAACCCATAATTTAAAAAAAAGTAGAAAGATTTTGTTGTTATTATAATTTTATTGTGTGAAACTATTAAATAAACAATGCTTAATTTAATGATAATATCGGTAGTTCGAGAAATTATTTTTTTTAGAGTTATATCAAATTCTTTTATACAGACTTTAGGGGCTTTTTTCGTAATGTTCCTGTAAAAATTAATTTTTTTTAATTGTTATAATTTACGATGCTTTATTTTAATAAACAAAAGCAAAAAAATAATTCATTCATTTTTTTTTACTACAGAAAACCATAACTTTAGTAAAGTTTTTTTTTTTTGTTGTTGTTTAAACAAAATAATACATTTCCACTAAGATTAAAATAGAAGTAAATGGTTCATTATATTTCGGGATCATTATTTGATAAATACTGAAAATTTCATTAAAATTGCTTAATTTCCCGATTTTTGGTGAATTTTTAAGTGAAGGGAGGGGTCAAAATGTTTATACATTTTGAGCATCGGCATTCATTTTGCATGTACCTACAGATAGAGGCTTGTATATGCAGTGATATATCTACTACTGGAGCGGTAGAGTGATCCAACCATTTACCCAGCAATTTTGGCAACATATTTGATGTATGTATTCCATTTCATATCAGGAGAGAAGGTCAGTCACAGAGCTTGACAATACATGGAACTCCCCCAAGATGTGAGCCATTCATTTTAATTTGGGTGCTCTGGGGGCCAGGACGATTATGATGAAAGGAGAAAAGCTTGGTTTTCGATGCATTACAATTAACCAGTTACCCTTTTCCCCATATTGCAACACTTTCTCAAGATCAGAAAAGAGAGAATCAGAAAGATCTGGCCATTGCTGGCCTTTTAAGTGTTGTCATAGATTGTGGTATCATAAATGTCTATGAATGACATAGGAATAAGAGACACTAGCCTTAATACAATGAGTTTCTGATTTATGCTTATCAACGAGTATACTTATAACCCTATCAGAGAGAAAGGATTTGAGAGAAGACTTCCAGCTATTCCATAGCTGGCTATTTTGTGAACTAGACCTTTATTCCATACTCTGTCAAAAGCCTTTGATATGTCAAGAGCTGTTGCTCAAGATATGAAACTTCTGTCGAGAGATTCACTAAGCCTGTGTGATATAACAGTTAGTACATCAGCTGTAAATCTTGCAGAATGGAAACCATATTGCATGTCATTGAGCAGGTTGTTTTTGCTGAGTTGGTTGGCCAAGTTCATCACAGATTCCAGCAACGTACTCATGATGAACAGGATACTGAGAGGGTAATAACCGATCTCTGGAATTTTTACATAACGGGCAAAACGATGAAGTTTTTTAGCATGGTTGGAAACGTTTCACCTTAGGGAAACATTGAAAAGGCTTTTAGGTATAGGAGCTAGTTCCAGTTGAAGCTTTCTGAGCACTATGGGTGGAATGTCGTTGATTTTCATAAAATATTGGGTTATTGATATCTAGTAATAGAATATATGTAAGTTGATGACATTAAATGGAAGAAACCATCATCATAATTGTATCCATTTTCGTGTTATTAGAATTGTAAGCAATATGCTAATTAAAGCAAAATTCTATTCTACTTTTTGAAATGAATACAGTTGAAAAGAAAGAAAACTGATAAAATAAAAATACCTACATACACCCATATATATATTATTTTATACAAACTAGGTAAACAAAATTACCATTTGTCACAACAATAAATCTAGTGTTTTAATCTAAACAGATTTCATCAGGCTAGTATAGCCTCTAGATCTTAATCTAATCAAGTCTTTAAACAGACAAAATTTTCGTTAGAAACGTTTTTCAAACATAAATTGATTTATATAAAGCAGCACATTTTTATTGCGACCTAAATTGAATAAAATAATACTTTGCTCATTTTATTAAGCCTTATCAAAAACCTTGTTAAAGTCAGTGGGTTTACTTTTGGATAGTTATAACCTAGAATATATATATATATATATATATATATATATATATATATATATATATATATATTGTAAGAAATCTACATGGATCGAGCAACATCTCAACATTTTCATGTCTCGACAGGACTCAAAATAAATTTCTACTCAGTTATTTTTCTCTTGCCTTTTTGTTGCTTTGATATTATCTCCTTTAACTCCCAAATATTTGTAGTTGCCATGCTCACTTAGTTCCCTTATCTCTGTTTGATTAGGTAGTTTCATGCCTTTTGTATCATATTTTTCTCTTATATTGGACAATTTTCTATACCAAATTCTATTCAGAAATCATAGCTGAAGATCCTGCTTGTGTTTATTAGTGGCTTTAGTTCTTTCTAGGTTCTTGCAAACAGTTTCAGGTCGTCCATGTATATTAGGTGGTTCATTTTTATTCTGTATTCGTGAACTTCTTCCTGATTGACAATTTCTTAGTATATTGTTTCAAAGGCATTCCGGCTATGATGAACGCTAATCGTGATAGGGAATCCCCTTGGAAGATACCTCTTTGTGTTTCGATCTCAGTTATGTAGTATTCATCGAAGTTTTCATGTCCTCATTGCATTTCCACATCTTACTTTTCATATGTCACCTTTTCATTTCCTATCGGTAAGGTTTTGAGTTTGAGTGTTGGTGACTTTTTAAAATACACACACACCACCCTTGGATGTTTGTTTTCATGACCGTTGTCATACCTCTCCCTGACTTCATGATCATTCAGGCAGCATCGATTTCTTTCATTTGGACCTCATACCAATATATAGCATTGGCTGGTGAGGTTAATTGTCATTTGGAGTCATGTTGTACCAGTAGACCACCTCTAATATGAACCAGTGCCTTCTAGCTGCGATCTGTTTCACAGTTCAATGGCATAGTCCTGCTATGTCATTCCCAGCTGGGTTATATGCACAGCACAATCTCAAGTTCACACTCCATTCCTCTGCAAACGTCATGAATTATTTGCTGTGTCATTGTCTGTCAGTAGTTCACAAGGTTGGTCATGTTCACAAAAGACCACCTCCAGTTGGCGAATTATAGTTGTCGAGTTCTGTCTCCTCATTGAAAACCGTGACAGGCCCCAATCCATAACAGGAAATGTTAAGCACTGTAATGTGTAATGTCTATTTCCAATTGTTGCAAATCACTTCTCACCTCCAGTTTTCCTTTCTCCCAGTGAACTTGTGCTGGATTTATAGATTGGCATTCCACGCATATTCGTATTGCCAATCTGACTGCTTCTTTTGTCATCTGGTAAACTCTTCAGACAAAATAATGATGTGTCGCACTCCTAGATGTTCACTGTTTCTATGAATGGCCATGATCTGGGCCATGTCTAGCTTAGTGACATGCACTGTACAAATCAGTGGCTCACATCCCGCACTCTTCTTCATGGCATTGAACCATTATTGCAATATGTGCATCAATTGATTAGCCATGTTGTGAATGTCATGTTTTCTAAGAGCCCATATTCTTTTTCCAATTCTTTGAAAGTATTTAGTCATCTTCTAATGAGCATCTCATTTGGTAGCCTTGGTGGGAACTCGTGCTTTCCTGTTGAGAGTGTCTGACACCCAGTTTTGTACACACTCAGAGTCGGTCTTTGTGTGCAATACCTTGGTCTACCACTGAAACAAGTTTATTCCCCTCAAAATGGCATCTAATTCAGCCAGATTGATATGCTATGCATTGTTCTCAAGTCACAATCAACATGCATCGTCCACCACAATTCCATCTTTTTCCAATGCCACTACGGTTGCTAGTGCGCTGTCATTGACCCAGACGTTCAGTTTCTGGCTGTCCATCCACTAGTATCCAAAAGCTGGATCATTCCACTGCATCGATAGTCTCATACATCATATGCTGGAGTAGGGAGTTTGTCATATTGTCATTCCAACAGTTTGTGATAGAACAGGATCTTCTCTTTATTGCTCCACATGTCACACACAGCCATACACATACTGAGAGGTGCCCTACAAGATTTCCACACAAGGAAAATACAGTCTCTCATGTTATTATATTTGGAATTTCTGGGATTGTGTTCCTTCATTTCCAGCGCAGGACACCATGCTCTCTTAAGACTGTCAGTCCCATGACACGTATGCCATCCCCAAGCCATTCTGAGTCCTTGCATTCTAGCCCAAATTGAGCTAAATGTTTCCTGACTCAAGATGTAGGCACAATATCTTCATCAACAAAGATATCCTCAATATAAGCCGACATCACATGGTCCACAGCTTCCTCCCATGATAGCACCCTGTTAATGATGGCCTTTATACTGACGGGAGCAACATTCAAACCTCACGCCAAATGGGTCAGATAGTATTTATTTCCATCAAATTCTACTGTCTGGTTTGGCCTCAGTGTTTCGTGGACATATATATAGGGATAGGCTCTCTGGAGGTCAAGCAGGGACACATTTGCCCCTTTTTGGTGCCGCTCATGCATCTTCGTAGCACAAACATCTGCATTCGCCATGAATGCATCTACATGATTGTTAAGTCTATGGTAGTCCATCACTTACCGCACCTTCATCTTATTCTGCTGCATCAAAGCCATCAATAGAATTAATCCCTTTGGAGCTCCGAGGCTTCTTCTGAGTATGGCTTAAGCCAATCCTTGTCCATTCCTGCCCTGAGTTCTTGATCATAATCTGGTTGAAGTTCTGCAGCCACACGATATTCTGGCACTCCATTACGCAGTCCTTCAGGTGGGTGGTTATCTGCCCATTTTCATGCTCGTTTCGAATGGTCGAATGTAGCAGTAAACTCCGATTCACTGATGGAGATACTTATACACGTGAAGACTTTCCCAACACTGATTCGGACTTCACTCATAGTTCCAACAGTGCTTCCTCTAAATGCTTTTATCGCATTGATCCCTAACAATAGATCAAATCCCAGTGATTTATCATGCATCACCAGATCCAAATATAGTCACTGTCATTTGTTGAAATAGTGACTACTCCTCTTCCATAGCATACGCGGGACAAGCCTCCAATAGTCAAGACATCCACTTTTGCTGTTTTCCAGGATAAACGATTCAAACCTATTATTGTATGCAAGCAGCTTGTGTCAATGCCGACATCACATTCCATCAAAGTAGATGACAATCTCTGGAAGCACTGCATTTAGATCTTCGTGGGGGAGTAGGCTGGCATTGATGCCTTGTCCCCTTGTTCATTTCTTGAACAGTCCTGCGCCCAGTCTCCAACCTTGTCACATTGGTAGTAGTGGGTTTCACATCTTCAGCAATCTCTTGCTATGTGATCCTTGTGACCACATCTATAGCAATTTACTCCTGTGTGAGGGCTATTCTCTGTAAGAACAGCAGATTTACCATTAGATAGACTCACCATTGCAACTACATGATGGCTTTAGTTCCTTGATGATGTCACTAATCTTGCTCTTGCTATTAGTTCTCCCGTGGTTAGGGTTTCAATTTTTTGTGCCTGCTGGAGTTTGATAGAAATGGCATTAGTTTTGCAAGTATTTTTAGTCCTACTCTCTCAAAACCAGCCAGTTCAACCAACTGTATGATATTTCACACCATTTCACCATGGTTAACTTCCTATAGGCTGTGAACGCACCCTCCATGAATCCCTTCTTTAATCAAGTCTGATTGATGTCTAGTTTGTCATGCTCGCTCATCTCGAAGGAGAAAACAAATGCATCCCCCTCTAGATACAAATGCAGTAGGCTTGCCACATCATCTATCTTTTTACGTTTTGCTACGATTCTTAACAGTTTCTTTCATACCACTACATCTTCCTCACTGGTAAATGTCTTCACCATGTTACTGTTTAGTCATATCTTCACCATAATAATGGTCAAAATAGCTTGAAGCGTTGAAATTAAAATTTACCTTTGAAATGCTGAATACTGTTAAAACATATGTGTGTGCTGTATATTCAGCATGACAGTCGACTGTTATATATCAAACATTTATTAAATTTTATTAAAAAAAATAATTTTCATACATAAACCACCAATCACAATGCACTTTTGCAAAAAGTTGTCATGGAACGATTAATGTTGTCACCCTAAAGAAAACAATACATCTTTATTTTAAAACTTTTATTGAAAAAATCAATTCAGGTAACTTGATTATGTCATAAAGCTGACATCTATTAAATCTAGCTGCCTTCAGCCTCAATCACTGCCCCATATACAGGTCCAAAATTTGGAGAATGCCTTTTCCACAAGTGTTGGCTGGAGCTCGATGAATACTCAGCAGATGGTTGCGATCAGGCTGACTTTGGCGTTGTGGGAGGTCAGCAGATGGTTGCGATCAGGCTAACTTTGGTGTTGTGGGAGGTCAGCAGATGGTTGCGATCAGGCTGACTTTGGCGTTGTGGGAGGTCAGCAGATGATTGCGATCAGGCTGACTTTGGTGTTGTGGGAGGTCATGCTTGTGATGTTCTCGACGTATGACCAAACGAAATAGTCCAGCAGGTTCAGGTTGGAGAAGGAAAGGGCCAGTGAGAGAATGGTACGAACTCCTTTTAAAGCCAAATCTGGGTTTCTTTGGATGTGGGCTGGCACAAAGTCCTACTGCCACACTCAGAGTCTGCCAGCGATCACCTGATTGCATTAGGGGATCATCATACTCTTCAGCATATCCAGGTACACTTTGTTGACTTTCAAGCCAACATCGAAGATGTGATGTGGCCCTCACTTGAAACCACACTAAAGACTATAACCATGGGCAGAAACTTTGTTTTCATCACCCTAGGCATGTCTATTATTTGTGGCAATCCAGCTATGTATTTTGAGGGTGGCGGCAAGGTTCCTATTGTCATAACTTAGACCAGTAGAGAACAAAATTTGTACAGAAGCACATCTCTGATCTCGCTTGTTGAACATTGTATCACTTATCGCTTGTTGTACACAACTGCCAAACTAGTAGATGGTTTGCAATAAAAAAGAAAACCGATTTTCATCTAACAGAAATTGAATCATGTCGTATTTACTAGGACAACAATTAGAGCACTGCATTTAATTTCAAATGAAATAATTATTTTCTCATTTGAATAAATTTATGTAAAACATTTACGAAATTTTATTAAACCAACTTATAATGTCTTAAGTAATTCTTTCTTTTATAACAGTTCGTTTTGTATTTATTAAAGAAATTTATAATCATGATTTTATGTGTATATAACATTGGCATTTACACTGTAGGCAATGTATAGTTGGTTTGTGAACTGCAAATTCATGCTTTCTTGAGATTCTAACTTGCATATTATGAAGAAAACAAAAGTCACATTTTATACCTAAATAACACATTTTGATATAGAAATATGTTTTGCATATAGATAATTTTTATTTGTAGCAAATATTATAAGTGATTATCTGCACATTATAAAGAAAACAAAAGTCACATTTTATACCTTAATAACATATTTTAATATAGGCATATGTTTTGCGTATAGATAATTTTTATTTGTAGCAAATATTATAAGTGTAAAATATCTGTAGCATAAAATACCTAAATTCAACGTTGTTTATAATTTATCAAAAATAAAAAATTAAATAAAAACGGTTTTCCTTGTTTTATTTAAATTACAGCAGAAAAATTATATAAAATGTTTGTTTTTCTCTTAATATAATATCTTCACTTTTTTATTTCCAGATCTCTTAAAGCAAATGGTGATTTATCAATAAAGTAAAGAAAGAAGAAAGATATTATTACTGATTTACATAAAAGCTGTTTTAGTTTTTATGAAAAACTGGAACAATGTTTTGGAATTCTATTTGTTGAAAAATGTAAATGCAGTTGTGAGATGGCTACTATATGAAATACAAAATCCAATAAGAAAAGTAAAATCACAAGTATTTGTAATTTTGTTTGTGTTAAGGTTTAAAAAATTTAACCAATTATTTATTAAGTAAACATATGATACTTTAATGACATTTGCTTTTACATTGTGTAGTTCATTTGTAAACAATATCAACGGAACAGAAAAATACCACGTTTTAAAATATGTTAGAACCACTTATCACATATAGATCTAATCACTTATATGTAATCACTACATTTAAATTTGTCATAGCAATCTATTGGATATAGTTAGTTTTTATTTGTATTGATATCAGTGTAAAATTTGTTTAGCATAAAATAGAAAATATATAACAGTTATAGAACAAAAGTAAACTTTTTACCTTATTAAAAAGTATGTTGGAAAAATATACAAAATATGTGTATACCTCTTAATATAATATCTCATTTTTATTTGAAACGATGATTTTCCAGTTAAATAAGAAGAAATTAAATTTTACATGCCACAGTAAATGCAATTGCAAGATTACATCTACACAGAAAAGAAAATACTTTATGAAAAAGAATAACCAATTTACATAAAGAATGAATAATCATAGAGGGTTTGAATTTCAATCAGTTTTAAATCTTCAAACTGTATGTAAGTAGCATAAAATAGCAAGCTTATAACCATTCTCAATTAGAATGTCGGATGTTAATTTTCACAAAACCCTTCTCTAAAAACGCACAAAGCAAACGCATGAGATCATGTTTGAATATTTAGTATGTTAAGCTCGAAAAAATAAAATTAAAATCAAAAGAGAAAAAAAATCAATTTGTAGGTCTGCAATTTCAATGCACTACAATATAAAATTCGCAAATATTAAATAACATGGCAACAAAACATTATATATTTATAAAATTTCTAGCTGCCCATTTTTACACAACCCTTATCTAAACAGCATAAACAAATGCATTAGATAGTGGCTGTATGTCTGCATTGTCCAGCTTTATATAAAAAAAATATAACTAAAAAGATTCAATTTGTTTGCAATTTCACTGCAATCTAAAAGATCAGATGGCAACACAGAAAAGAGAGAAAAAATATTTTTGTCAAATTTGTGGTTCTGCATTTTCAAGTAATTTTCATCTAAAAAGTCATGTGAGAACACACACAGGAGACAAACCATATTATTGTCAAGTTTGTGGCTCTTCGTTTTCACAGGCTTCTGTTCTAAAAACGCACATGCGAACACACACGGGTGATAAACCTTTTTCTTGTCACGTTTGTGGCACTTCATTCTCACAGAATTATCATCTAGCAAACCACATACGAACACACACAGGAGAAAAACCTTTTTCTTGTCATGTTTGTGGGTCTGCATTTTCACAACTTGCTAATCTAGGAAAGCATATGCGAACACACACAGGGGACAAACCACATTGTTGTCAGGTTTGTGGCTCTGCATTTTCGCAGAGTGCAACTCTCAAATATCACATGCGAACACATACGGGAGAAAAACCATGCTCTTGCACAGTTTGTGGGTCTTCATTTTCACAACCTGCTCATCTAAACTTGCACATGCAAACACATACCGGAGAGAAACAATATTCTTGTCATGTTTGTGAATATGCATCTTCACGAAAGTATTCACTTAAACGGCACATGATAATACATAAATGAAAGTTGTCATCAAATTTGTAAAGAACTGTATATTCAAATGCATATGGCGACACACAAAACTACCGGGAAGAAATTGATTGCCTTCTGGAGACTATCGTCGACTATTAATGATCTCTCTATAGGGCTTGTCAGGACAACCAGGTATGAGGATACTTTTTCCTACGAGTAAATTCTAACTAAATATTTTAATTCATATTATATTTGTGACCCAAATAAGATCACTGTATGGGTACTCTACATTGACCTTTACAAGGAATGGTACAAACTCCAAATAATGTGATCTCAAGTGCAAACATGGAACTGGATTCTTGTACTGTAATGTAGTAAGACCAAGCGACCACAAGAAATATATACTGTAACATATTTAAATGGCCAATTCAGAAGAGGAAATTATGTTCATAATTACTTTACTAACTCAGCGTTTGAGAGGTAAGTGAGAACATTAATGAAAAATTCGAATATATACCTATCTTATATAAAAATAAAGTATTTGCACCTTGATTTCTGAGTTCAGCTGGAGTAAAATGAAACAATTTCGGGTGAATGCATTGATAAAGAAATTAGTAAACAAATTTTTAAAGCTCACATACACGCAGAAGAGAATTTGTTCTTATACTTATTCTTGTCACGTTTATAGGACTGCATTTTAAAAAGAATTACAAAGACTACATTATAAGAAAAATTACATCTCAATTCCAAATGCAATGGAATACAAGCCACAAAGCAAGATCCTTTCATTCAAAACGAAATGAGACTACTGCCAACAGTTGATCAACCACCACTGAGTTTGGAATCGAATAGTGAGTAGTTCACCCTGAAAAAAAACGTGTGTCAACATTCTTTTGTCTACCATAGTGACACATTTATTTTCACTAACGTTATACATTTTATGTGTTAGTAAACATTTTTCTTTTGTTTTGCTATGTTTCAGTTTTTCGTTTTTCTCCTGTCTAAAACTTATGAGGCGCCATGTATAGTATCGCCCAAATCGAATGTTCACTGTTACATTTATCACATAAATTACGAAAAACAAGTCAGATTACATAAATTTTCATATTAGATAAGTCGTGAAACAGCAGAGATATGACAGTAAATACCAATAAAACAGAACAGCTAATTTCAGAACAAGTGTGCATATAATTATCTAGCTGATGACTAACACAATCGCGGTACTAAAGCCATTGGAAAAGTAAAACTTTTAAAAAAGGATTCACAAACTGTATTTCCCTCTTTTTTATTCTGACAATAGCATTGTGAGGTATACCTCACTAGACTCTTTGCTTTCTTTTTTTTTCATATAGGTCTTACTTTGATGAACGAATGAGACAACATGTGCACGCTCACACAATATGTGGTATATAAAGCTTTTGTGTGTAAGACTTCCCGTTCTGTTCCTAGCTTTGGAGATGCTTTATCTCCTTTTCACAGAATTTGACACTTTCATAATTATTGGCCTTCAACTCCACAACTTATACCCTTGAAAATGTTTAACAGTGTTGTAAATAATGGGCAATCAATGATTACCTCACTATCTAACCACTATAAGGACAATTGCACATAAGAGAGAGTTGCTTTCCCGGAGAGTTTGCTTTCAATTTCACTCTAGATCCTACAAATGACTCACCCAAATTTCCTTTTGCGGACAAAAGCCACACATTGATATAAAAATCACCTTTTCTAATTACAATAAAGAACTGAATTATCACTTCATCATTCACATCTCACTCTTCTCTATATTTTTAAGCCTTTAATCAATCATGTTAGTATACCATTTTTAAATTTTAAAATCTTTTTGGCCTAACCATTTGGAGTTAGATGAGCCCGTTCTATCACGGACATTTTAATTCCCATCTCTGAACGCATACGCCATGTACTTGTAGCACTTGATGTATCCAAAGCCATTGATAAGGTCTGGTAGGAAGAAGGTCTGATTAAATCATATTATATTATTGGATCAATATCTAACAATCAGATCCTTCATAGAAAAATCAAAGTTCTTGATTACTATACGTGTAAACATCCATAATCCAACTAATGCAAAAAGCAGCAAAATGCCTTATCTTCACTGGTGAGGTACATTGACATCCGAAAGCATTCTATTCCATCAGTTTTTCTCCCTCAAACTGCTAGAATCTTCAATTCTTTTTCATTCTTCCCTAACTTTATGTTGTGGTGGAACAAACCTATTTTACCTACTAATAGACTATTTAAATCTCAATAAATATCGAAAGGCTAAACTGTAAAGTCTTAATCGATATCCATTGTGTCAGCGAACTTTTTTGTTTTTGGCTGATTAAAAAAGTAAATATGATTGGGCAGGGGCTTTGATCAACATTTTTGTGCAATAAAAAGATATTTGCTTGGAAGGAATATTGAATATTCTCGCGACCTATATTTTTTCTCTTCTATGGGTAGACATCTACTTTGAATTTAGAATGGTCAACGTTCATTTGCAAAGTTATTGAAGGAAACAAATTCCTGTTCCCTTTCCCCCAGTTGTTCTAAAAACACTAAATTCTGGTTTATATGAACCCGGTTTTGAAAATTTTCCGTAAATTCAGTATTTTACTTACCATACAAGGATGGGCGCCTTACAAAATACATTGAATAATTATTAACACTGCAAATTGAACAACAACAATAACAACAATTATGATGAAAAATGGTGAGAAATTAAAAGTGGTACCAGAATTTACTACCTGGGAAGTACACTGACTATCAAAGGCCATGCCGACAAGGAGATAATTTGTTGCGTCCAGACTGCGTGTGCTTCATTTGGAAAACTAGAAAAAAATTATATTCAAGGAATGGCATTAGACTAGAAACAAAATACAAAGTTTATAATGCAGTGGTTTTACCTGCTCACTATATTCAGCAGAAACCTACTACAGTGTACAGGGACCACATGAAAAGATTAGAAGCAGTACAACAGCGCCACCTAATAAAAATTATGAAAATTAAATGGAACGATCTCATAACAAATGTTGAAGTATTCAACAGAGCCAACATGGGCAGCATAGAATCCATACTTGCTACTATACAACTGCGATGCACTGGACATAGAAAATAATCGCATCCCAAAAATCCTATTGCATATAGAATTGAAAAATAGTTATAGAAAATTGGCAGAAACTCCGCTACAGTGATGTGATAAAGTGCCACCTAAAGGCAATGACTATGAACACGAAAAATTAGGAAGAGCTATAGGCAGATTGGGGCTGCTGAGCACTAGCCTCCACAAAGGAAAGGCAGAAATAAAGGCAAAAATAAACGTCAAGTCTGAACAAAGACATTACCAAAGGCACAACCCTGGTAACTACTCATGCACTGTGGGAATTGAAACTCCCAGGCTAACTCGATTGTCGCCTTTTAACTTTGATAACTGGAAAGCGACACAGCAACATGGATTCCTGTTTCTCATATTTCTCCCTCTTTTCCACTGAACTCTCGACCAGTCAACATGTAACCAAGAACCACTCCAGTTGGATCGGCCACCCAACCAGTGCTCCTGACTAACCCGTCAGCTTCTTATTAACCATAAGTAACGTTACTCCTTTCTCAATGGACACTTCTTTCTTACCATCTATATCCTTATTATTTCTCATGTATATTTATGTAAATAAATCTAAATTTCTTTCTCTAATATATATCGGTATGTTTTCGTCATAATATGCGACTTTTTGCTTGTCAATCACTCTAACATACCAATTACTATGACATAAGCAGACCATTCTATCCTGCCCACAGTACAGCACTACTTGTGGTAAAACTTTCCCCCCTGAGCGTGGAATGCTACAACATTGTAGGATAGCGCACCGAGACTCTAACTAGTCATCTTCAGCTATGAAGAACTGTGTGATATCGATGATTTGAAGAAATCCCAGCAAACTTATATAAAACTAAAATGTTTCCAGAGGACGAATTATTTTAGGTAGATATAAAATTACACTTTTTTCCACAAATTTTACTGTCTAAAAATAAAACGTTAAATAAAAATAAAAAAATAAAAAACTGCAGATATTTTTCGATCTCGATGATATCAATATGGCATTTTGGTCATTTTTTGGTGCTTGTCTACAAGTGGGCCTATTGCGCGAGCCTTTTCTAGTCTCACACAAAAACACGCGTTCACATTTCAAGCTATATTACTTGTCATATACATACGTGCACAAAAACATGCGCACACAAACATACGCGCCCACGTCCACACAAATACATATATTCACGTTCGCGTACATACACTCACAATCACATGTATACACAGACATGCAACGTACGCACACATGGACGACATCACTTCCCCTTTCAAAGGAAATCCCCACATGCACAAAAGACCATCGGAAACACCTATAAAAGAAAGAGCAATAAGCGGCTTCTTCCTTTTAGGACCAGCTTTTGAGCTGTACAATCTACGGACCGACAGCATGCCTTTTTGGCAGGCACGCGCACGGGCGTGCCTAACACCACTTGTTACTATGTGGGACAAAAAGCCAACAGACAGTACGTACACTTTATACGCTTTCTCTCTCCATGAACTGGATTGACATTCTCACTCTTTCTCTCTCTATCTACTACTTGTGCCAGAGAACACCACCGCGTAGCTGACAGCTAACATGGCGCACATTTTAATGTATGTCAACCCTCTATCCTTTGTCTTTGTCTATGCGCTGGACTATCATTCCCATTTTCCACTACATCACTCACTTCTTTTCCCATGCGCGAACAAACAATAGCGACCCGAACGTGAGATGAACACACATTTCCTTTTTCCTTCTATAATACCAATCCCGCAACAAACGATGGTTACACCCACGCGGATATGAACACGTGTTATATCCAAAACGTTCATTCTTTCAACAGTAAATAAACAACACATTTATCTTATCCATCAATTGAGTTTTTGTTTCCTTCAATTCCATTCGTTTCATTATTTTTCTTTTGTTACGGGATTAGGATTTATATGTCCTAGTCCCCTACACTATAAGTGCTGAAAACGAAAATAACGTTTACAATTCCGGCAAACGAGTAGTTTCCAAAATATGAAGAAATATTAGTTTTTAAAAAGTGGGTAATCACTTTTCAATAATATTTTAACGTAAAGTGAGCACCCACTCTATGGCCACCATTTTGTTGGCGGGATCAACGTGTGGGTGCTCATTTTATGTTAAATTATGTTTATTTACAGTGATTCCCTCACCAAAACAGGTGGCCATAAAGTGAGGTCTCATTTAACGTTAAATAATTATAGAAAAGTGATACCCCAATTTTTTTAAAAAACTAATGACGCGCACCAATCCTTCGATAATATAAATTTCACCTGTCTGTCTGTATGTATGTATGTTTGTATGCCTGCCTGAAACTTTCAACAGAGGCGACGGATTTTCACGAGATTGATATTGTTTTGAAACTCGACCGTTCGGACGACAAATATTAAAATTTGGCTAAAAACATTAATTGCATCACCCTCAACTGGGCACTTTTATACAAGGAGGGGTGGTTTTTTGCCGATATTTTCAAAATTCATCCCTTCTTTTTGATTGACTAGCCTTAATTTAAACCTTCGTTACTTTCGGTTTGGTGATGGACGCAACAGCAAAGACGTCAAGTTTTTTTTTCACATTCTTTTCCTCCTTCGTGGTATGGGTTCGAGCCTGCCTGCCTACTACCACGTTTTTATTTTTATGCTCAACACACGTCTCCAAACACCCAGGCAACGCTGGGCACCCAGACTAATCTTAAATAACAGGTAAATATTACGTTACGCCACAGCAGAACACCGACCTCCCTAATTTTGTTTTTTAGGGGTATTCGGAGTTGTTGACAACGAATGTTTACTTTAAATACAACAGAACAGTGACCAATAAATTTTGGTTTTCTAGAGGTTTTTGGGGTCACTGACAACAAATCTGCTATTCAAACAAAATGTACTGTTTTCATGGTATTAACCCCTGAACCCTCGCACTATTTTGTGCCATATCATCATATTCGTTGAGATGGGGGGAGCGATGGAGGGGCAGGGGGTGAAAAATAAAATGGTTCTTCTGATCGGTGTATCGGCGATAAATTAAACCGCAGAAGCACCTGTTAAAAACTGTACAAGTTCTATAATTGAATACCGATCTCAAAACAAGAAAAAAGAAACGAAAAACAAAAAAGTTTGGTAAATGTGTTACAGGAAAAAGGGCTGTCCCCATTTCCTGTAAGAAGAACTTTAGATAAGCGGAAAATGAGATTAAGACCAAGATTCGAACTTTGTAAGCAAGGTTCAGAAATAGATTAAAAAAATGGAATGTTAGAATTTCGCATTGTTCAATTTCATATAAAATAGTTTAGATTGTTTGTTTGATAAAAGAATTTAATTCTTTATTCTTTTATGAAAATTGAATTTAAAAAGGTCAGCTAAAAGAATAATGAACAATGCAATTTAAAAATATGTTGAAAAATAGGTTAGGGAAAAATGGGTTAGTGAGAATTCTTTGTTGTAGAAGTGTGTTTGGAGAACGTGTCAGCCACATGAGTTTTCCACGTGAGTGGGTCACGTTTTGAAACCAAATATCTGCCGTCATAGCTAAAAAGAATTCTGAATAATAGAAGCTAGGATGAGTAGAGTTTGAGTCAAAGATCAGAAGCAGTCGAGTCTGGATCGATTAGCCAGCAGAGTCGATCGGACAGAGCTGACATGATCAGAGGAGGGTCCCTTTAGAAGCGAAGGTAGAACATTTAATCATGTAGAACAAATTTGAATTCCTTGATGTCATCATCATTCGACCGGTCGATCTGATAATAAAGAAGTTATCATCATGTTTTTGTAAAACTGTGTCAGTTCATCATTCAACAGCAAAAGGTAATGTGTGAAACATCCTTAATATAAACTTTGTCTCCCTCATCTCTATAATGAACTTTGTATAACCCATCCTAAGTAATGTGGACACATCATAGGTAATGATTATCCTCCTCTCTTCTGTGTTATAAGAACTGATCACCCTCTCTCCTCGCTATATGTGATAAGAAGAAACACTCCAGAACTGTATAAATGTCTCCTCTTCCTTCTCTCCCTCATCATCGTCAATCTTGTATTACATGTCCCCCGTCTCTTTTAAATATGACCCCACCCCTATGCAACAAATGTTTACTTTAACTTATGTGGTATAGCGGCGGGTTTATCAGGTTTGTGTTTTTAATGTGTAACTATCTGACTCCATAGAAATAAATAAGCAGCTTTATTTATTAGTGGGAGGTATGTAGAAAGTGTTCGTTTTAGTGGCTGAAGAGAATGTTTATGATTGTGTGAGAGAAAAGTCAGCGTGGAGAGAAATCAACAAAAAGAGAATGTTCATTAGGTTGTACTTATCGGTTTAGGTGTGAATCAGGTAATGGTAGTAAAAGGAAGGTGCTCGGCCCGTAATGTGGGAGCAGAGTTGGCTTCAATTTACTTCGGTGTGTTCTTTCTTCTGGTTTAGGTGGGAATTAGGCAGCGTTTAGTAATTGAAGGCGCTCAGCCCATAACATGGGAGCAGTATGTCTTTTTAACTTTTGTATCCTACAAGTTCTTCATTTTTTGTTTATTGAACAGGTTGTTCATATACGGTTCTCTGAGGTTTGTCCAATTTTTGACTTTCATCCTTTTTTGGGGGGCTCCTCCGGCAGCGGTGAAAGTCGACCGTCCTTTTTCCTTTCTCTTCTCAAAAACCGGCGCCAAAAAGCAAAACTTCCTTTTTCCAACTGGAAGCCCCACGTTTTCAGAAGCGCATGAAATGCCCCTTCTCTCTTCTCTGACTATTGGTGTCCACCTCCAGTTCGCAGCCAACTCTCACTAATCCCCACAAACTACAACAGAACACCGACTTATAACATTTTTTTTTCTTAAAGGTTTTCGTTGTCACTGACAACAAATCTGATAATCAAACCTCTCACAAATTTACCGTTTGCATGGTATTAAACCCTGGACCCTCCCACTATTTTGTGCCATCTCACCACCTTCATTTATGTTATTCTCTCAAAATGCGTGCATGCATGTAGTAAAGTGACTTGTCACATCACGGAAGAATTTATAGCAGACATTTGAAAGAACAAATTTTCAAAAACAAAAAAAAATGTGATTCATTTTCCTGTGTTACATAGTTTTGGATGCTTTTAATTGATCTAAAAAATTAGTTTGTATCAAACGGTTTACAAAAATATTTGGTAAATATTACCTTACGCTACAACAGAAGACCAACTACTCTCATTTGGTTTTCTAACAATATTCGAGGTTGCTGAAAATGAAACTGATAATCAAACCCGTCGTAAATTTAACGTTTGTATGGTATGAACCCCTGGACCCTTAGACTATTTTGTGCCATTTCACCACCTACATTTACGCTACGTGCGATCGGTTTCTTACTGAAATGTGTGCATGCAGATAGTCACTTGACTTTCATAAGGTGCATGAATACATGGCGGATATTTTAAATCACAAGAAATATTTTTCATAGAATAAAAAGGTAATAGTAATTAGAACAAATACTTTTCATAAAATTTTTAAAAAATAGTTTTCACCTAATTTAATAGTTAAAATAATGCTGTCAGTAAGTTTTTACGAGCGGTTTACAACAACATATTTTTATGTTTTTCGTTTTTTTTTGGGGGGGGGAGTATTCAATTATAGAACTTATGTAGTTTAACAGATGTTTCTTCAGTTTAATTAACCGTTTTTACGTAAGTAATGAGAATGAGCCGACATTTACCGAGTAAAATACAGGGGTTTGTATTACTGTACACATAGATTCGAAAACGTTGTCAAAAAGAAATATATAACAAATAAATGTTATCAAAGGCAAGATAAGTTACTTTTCTACCTAACTGGATATGTGTATATAGTGTTTTTATTGATAGTAACATGTTTATTCGGCTCGAAAAACATACAGTGTTTACCGATGTATTGGAAAATTTAAAACGGCGCCCGAATCTCTCTTTGACACGATAAGTTTGGGAAAAGGAGTTATAAATAAAAAAAACTAGACAAAATACGGTTAAAAATTATCTCAATATATGTTACGTCGTGACATAGGCTGCCATATATTCGGTGGGTTTTTACAGTTTAACATTTCACAGAAATTCTGTGTTTACCGAGTAGAATACAGTTTAACATTTCACAGAATTTCTATAATATCCAAGTTTCACTGTATTTATTCATTTATTTATTTACCTCAGGGGTTATGTGCGGAGCTACTTTTCTGGCCATTATCCTTGATTTTCAGCTCGACTTAATATTGCCGCTTTAGTATCGTAATTATTTATCTTTTCCAACTAATAAGGGTCCTGGCTATGACCTTAAATAGGTATGTGAAAATGCCAAGGCTTTTGCGAGGGTTAAGTGGCATTGGTAACTTGAGTAAGCCGTAATTCTGTGCACTGAGGTATGTGTCATAAATTTGCCCCTACCACCTATATCCGGGGGGTTAACTACACCGCAGGGATACTGATGAGGTAGCACACATGTTTCGCTACATGCTGGTATTTGAATTATTTCCATACGTTCAGTAGAAGTGTAAAAAATTTTGAAGTGAAGTTTTGTGTCATTTAAATCATCATTATTAGACCTGAAGGTAAGTTGTAATAGTTTTGAAACTATATATATTCGTTAATATAGATATTAAACCTTATTTGTGCGAAATATGAAGCCTATATGACTTTACCTTCATTGGTTTTGAGTTTACCTAAAATGTGAAGCCGTTACGAAAATTTTCAAAATTTCACAAACGCCATATCGTTAACCTACGCACTTTGTTTACAAATATTTTCCAACAACGGCAATGACGCCAAACTACGGCTGGCTAAAAAAATTCTTTTAAATTATTACAATTTATTTCAGCATAATGAACTTTTAGGATTTAAATTATTTTACTTTCTTTAAACCAAAACATTTCTCCCCGGCAAAATGTATTTTTTTTCTATTTTATCATTTTATCGAGCTGCTTTTTTTTTCTTCCATTTTGTTACTTTGCTTTTTTTTTTCTATGATAAACTAATAAACAAATTTACAATTACAAAAAATACAAGAGTTATTTTTAAAATTAAAAAATAAAACTTTCATGAATATATTTTTTATTATGCACATTTTGCAAACTTTAAATTCTAAAAGTTTTAATAATTTAAAAGAAATTTTGGGTTTATATTACTGTACACATTCGAAAAAGTTGTCAAAAAACAAATATATAACAAATAAATATTATCAAAGGCAAGATAAGTTACTTTTCTACCAAACTGGATACATTTTTTGTTTTTATTCAATGTAACATGAAAAACATGCAGTGCTTACCGTTGTATTGGAAAATTCAAAATGGCGGCCACTCTCTCTCAAACACGGTAAGTTTGGGAAAAGGTGTTATAAATAATAAACTAGACAAAATACTATTAAAAAAACACCGAATATATGCCAACTTATGTCACGGTAACATATAATGAGCGAATTTCTAACAGTATTTTGTCTAGTTTATTATTTATAACATCTTTTCTTGAACTTACCGTGTTAAAGAGAGTGTCGGGCGCCATTTTGAATTTTCCAATACATCGATAAACACTGTATTCGAGCTGAATAAAAACACGAAAAATATATCCAGTTAGGTAGAAAAGTAACTTATCTTGCCTTTGATAACATTTATTTGTTATATATTTGTTTTTTTTTTACAACTTTTTCGAATATGTGTACAGTAATACAAACCCGAAATTTTAATTTATATGCTAAAAGAAATTTTAATAATTTATATACTAAAAGTTAATGAGAAATGTAAAAAAAAAAATATATTTATTGGTGTTTGTATGATGAGAAATAAAAAAACGGTGCTTCTGCAGTTTATTTTGACATAAAAAATCAGCATTAGCAGCAGACTTCATATGCGGGGATGTAATATTGCCTTAGTAATTGACTGCATCTTCCGCCCCAGCATCTCCTTTCACCTCTTAATCTTGTAAATAATTCATTAATAAACTTTCAAAATATATTTTTCTTGTTCTCCATTCAATAAGCTCTCCAGTGATATTTGTCTTTTTGAAATCGGACAAGAAATAAGAAAGTTATGACAAAATAACTGTGAAAAATCTTGATATCGGTCACAACTTTGTTAAGGAAATCCATTGATTCTATTGTCAAAAATTAGCCTCAAATTTCAGCTTTAGAATTGTTGTAACTTTCTTATTATTTGTCCTACAGAGGTGGTTCAAGTATCATTAGAATGGTCTCTGCATACCCTTTCTGCTGAGCTGTTCCATTTTGAGATATGTTAAATTTGAATTTTTCTTTCACGTACCTACCTTAAACTATATCCGATGGTGAGGCCCCAGCTTGCAGGCTTTAGGGAGTGTGGAGCCACCTTTTAATTGTCATTGCTCCCAGGTGAGGTCCACTCTGACTCGGAGTGGTAGCACCTGTTAGGGTCCCAACTATGGGTTAAATAGAATACGACTTAAAAAAAACAAATATACTATATTAAAAAATTGTTCTTCAAAATCACCAGATTCGGCATTAAATAACCTGAAAAGGGTTGATATGCCGTAAAACAAAACAACCAATCAACCAACCAATTAATAAGAAAGTGGGCTTAGTCTTTACCAAGTTTGTGATCTTTTCCTCCAACTAATTATATATTGAAAAAAAAAGACAAAGAAAAAATACTTTTTATTTTGGTCCGAAAAAGAGTCGGTAATATGTCAAAGTATTTCTCTAAATAAATTTATTTATTTATTTTATCTCGGAAATTTTCTGCGGAGCTGCTTTTCTGGTTGCCATATATAATTTTTAGATCGACTTTCTTAAACCTAAAATCTTATTTTTATTTCTCAAATATTATTATGGTTGTATACAAGTAAGTATAACGTTTAATAAGTATTTTCTCGTTATTAATTTGTATGAACTTTCCTTCAAAGCTGATAATGATATCTTATTTTATATTCCTATGTATTATCGTTTTAGTATTGTTTTTATTTACGTCCTATAAATTTGATAATACAAAAGACGGCTGTATACAAGTATAATGTTTCATAAGTTTCTTTAGTTTGCTTTTATTAATTTTTTAACAGCTTTTTGTAAGCCCATTTATTTAAGAAAAAAATCAGTATTAATTTACGTCTGAAAAACTTTTCTAAATATTATTAAAATCGAAAAATAAATACAGCCTGTTATTAGTAATATTGAGTACACAGGTACGAAAATATTGTCCAAAAATAAATATGTAATAAATAAATGTTACCAAAGGCAAGATATTTTCTTTTTCTACCAAACTGAATAAGTTTTTTTTTTTGCGTGTGTGTGTGTTTTTATTTAATGTAAAATGTTAAGGTAATCTCCAAAAATACCGTTAGGGCTTACAACATGGCCGCCAGAAGAGTCAACAAAAAACTGCGAATAAAATATATAAAACTCGTAGTTTCTGTTTTTAAAGTGGGTTGTCAATTTTCTTTATGAAATATACTTCCAAAATAAACTATTACAGTCGTTTAAAACATAATAGAAGTATTATTTTTTATTTTTTAAAAACAATGTTTACAAAATGTCTACGCGAAAAACGAGTAATGTTAAATACTGTCGGAGAACAAGAAAAGATAACCATGATATCTTTGAAGACTCGAAAATCCCTTCAAAATAAGAAATAAAACAAAATGGTGGTAGAAACACATCCAATAAATGTCTCTGTAGCATTTATTGAGTAAGTTTCTCCCTATTTTGTTGTATTTCTTATTTTTGAGTGATTATCTATTTTTAAAGACACATGAAAAACCACGTTTATTATTTTTTAAATCCAACAACAGAGTTGAAGTCGATGTTCTCGATTATAAAACAAAACTTTTTTTTTCTCTCTTTTTTAGATAAATCACTGTGTGGCGTACTGCTGAATTATTTTTTCTAGAGAATAAAATTGAATAAAGTTTATTTTTACAGGAATGTTTATACATTTATCTAGCAAATAAACATAGAAATATATACGAAAAAACATGTTTATTATTTTTAAAAATTAAAATTATGCAACGGTGATGGAGTTGGCGTCTGTTTTTGTTTTTTTTAATTATTAAACGAAAGTACATTCCCGTTGCATAATTTTGATTTTTTTTTAATAATAAACATATTCGCTAGATAAATGTATAAACATTCTTGTAAAAGTAAACTTTTTTCAATTGTATTCTTTAGAAAAATAATTCAGCAGTACTTCAAACATAATTTTATCAAAGCAATGTCAGTTAAACGAAAAAAAAAAAGCCAACTTCATTCCCATTGCATAATTTTTATTTTTTTTAAATAATAAACCTATTTTTTTCATATATATTTTTATGTTTATTCGCTAGATAAATGTATACTCATTCTTGTAAAAATAGACTTTATTCAATTTTCTTCTTTAGAAAAATGCAGCAGTACACCACACCAGACACTTTGTTGAAGTTAGGTGCGAGTTATTCTATTGATGTATGTACATAAAAAAAATGGGATTTGAAGTTGTCGTATGTGTTTTGTGTGTTCATTTGCATTGTATCAATGAACGGGCTTTCTCTTAGCGTCGCTGTTATTATCACTGTCACTGCTCCTGCTGCTTTCTTTTTCTTTGTTTATTAATGTAAATATGGAGAGCTATGCGATATAACAGTCATCACTCTTAAGCTCTTAGTTATGTCCCTTGACCGATAATTGGTTTAACTCAATACTTTTTAAAGATATTTAGGCACTTCTGCATGTCATATTAACAACAGAGGTGAGTTATTGACCCCTGTTCTTCGAAAGAGAACTGACGTCTAGTTGCCATTATGTGAACCTCAAATATAAACAAGTTTAAGATAAGCAAAAATATATAACAAAATAAATAACACAAAAATATGAAAATCGAAACATTTATTGTATAAAAGATGTATCATTTTTTTAATGTATAAATATAATTTCTTTTCAATGAAGGATTCATAACTGAAAATAAAATAATAAATATAATAAAAACACGAAACATTTATTGGTTGTTTTTAGAATTATTTGTTTTGTTTTTTTTACAGTAAGGTTGTATAAAAATGTAGCAAAATATAATTTTAGTTTGCACGCACTTTTAGAAAAGAAAGAGTTGTCGACCCCTGTTCTTTGGCTGACCAGTGACATCTGTTGGCGGTTCTTGAAACTAAAATACACACATTCTGCTCATGTTACTGACATGCAGAAGTGCCGACATTTAATTACAGTTTCTTTAAAATTATATTTTATAAAACAATGTTAATTGAAAAATAATTTGGTAAATTTTTACTTTGTTTCCACCTTAACATCTTCCTTTTAAAGGACGATATTTAAAGGTTTTAGAGTGTGGTGAAAAGGAATATCACATTTAAATTGTCAGCAAATAAGTAGTTTTCCGGATATTAAGCACTGTAATTCCTTTTGTTATAAGCAGTTTTCATTGTTGTATGCGCAATTGCTTGCACACCAAAAATATGCCTGTGCTTCCATGTACAACAATGGCCACCACTTATAACAAAAGGAATTACATTGCTTAATATCCCCAAAACTACTTATTTACAGAAAAATTAAATGCGGTACTCGTTATCAGCATGCCTGAAAAACTATCTGTCGTCATTTTAAAGGAAAATGTTAAGGTGGAAAAAGTTCTCAACCAAGCCGTATATTTTTTGTTTGTTTTATTTTTATTTGACTTTTGGTGTAACTAAGGAAAAACAAACAAATAAAGTCGCTATAAAAATAATAAAACACAAAAATATTAAGTATATTAATAGAAAATTAAGTTTTCTTGCCTTTGGTAACAGTTATTTACTTACTAATTGTTGTTTCGCTCTTTTGTGCTCTGTTGGTAATTGCTAACAATTGTAAAACACCGATTATATCTTTTTATACTTCAAAGCAAGGAATTAGTTTTGCATATAAAATTTAACATAAAATGATAAACAATTTCCTACTAGAAATCGTTTTTCACAATGTGAAACACACTTGTATTATTTATTCAGTGCCATTTTCTGAATTTCTTAGAGATTGATTGTGATGTTTTTTCTTCTACTGAAATTATACCATGTTATAAATAAAATAATTATTTACGGTTTGGTATGAAAAATTGGTTCTAAATGTCCTGTAAAATGTAAATTCTATTTTAATGACATTATTGTCTAAACATTGAGCGTCCTCAAGACGACGGCCATTCATTTCAGTTTGGAACAGATGTGGGTCAGAGTGTTGATAATGGAAATAAAGAAGCTTGCTTTTAGATGCATTAAAATAGTAACTCTGCTATTGTGAGGGTGTTAAAAAAAATATGAATGTGGTGTTGTGAGCAAGTGTCTACTTGGAAGCATATATGATGAAAATTTGGGTCTTCTCTGGAGATGTCCCTACCACATGGAAAACCGCTTCTAATGTAGCCACATATTCCATGCCCAAGGCGAACTTGGGGCCAGATTTTTATGTAAAGTTAGAGTATCCTTTAATCGTGCAGACATCTGCTAGTTTTGCACAAGAACAATAGGTCTCTTTGGTCTCCTGTAATTGGATTTTATCCTCTGGAACTTTGGAATGTAGAATCCTGATGTTGGAGGACGAGACCTAGTAGAGAGAATCTACGTTAGGGAGTTGGAGTTATGAGTTTACTCTTGTATTGTTTCTTGAGATTATTTATGATGAAATATGGGAACATGTGGAAGAGAAGCATCACGAAAACTACTGCATGGTCCAGAATCAATTCACTAAGTTGCAATACAGCAACCCCAGTATTTTGCAACTTATGATAGGACAGCCTCTTTAGGGATTGATCCAAGGTTCGAGTCCCTCACTATCAGTCAGACCATGTCAGCCCAGTTAGAACATTTACCGGCAGCAGTCTTATTGGGACATGGCAATAAGGATAGAAATAGAAAGAGAAAAATCCCGACATCCAAGTAATGGTTCATGCAAAAGGTTTGCCGACCTAGTGTACAAATTTTTTTCACCCACTTTGTCAGAAATATCACTCATTCAAGGCGAGAACTGAGGAACAAATTAGGAGAAGCAAGAGTTATGGGGGCTATCAACAACGCATTTACAATGTATTGTCTACTCTTCATTAAAATCAATTAAGTATTGTACTTAATATAAGTTCAGTTAAATTTTTCTATGGAAGAGAACAACGATATGTTCCCCTCTCACTAGCTGAAATAAGGGAATTATTTTATGTTGCTTACCAAAATTTACATGTTTGCGTTCCATATTCTAAAGGCTGTCCACTGTTAATTCATTGTGTTATTGCCGACTTAATTTGAATAGAGTTGTATACTTTTTTCCAAAAATGTCGACACATAGTGGCTATTTCATAGTAGACATTTTCAATTAGTCATCCTACAACGCAACAGCATCTGCTGGTTTTTCAAACCCCGTGGGTAGAGCATCCTTTTATTGGAAAACGCCTTTATGTTGGGGAAATTATTAAACGAATGTATAAAGTAAACTGGCAAAATAAATTTGCCTAACATTGCTAAAAATGTAGCATTGTTTATTATTACATCTTGTATTCACAATTATTTGTGTTGTGTTTGAAAGTTATGCAATCATCACTGGACGAAGTGAGAATCACTGTTAGTTAGAAGATTCAAACTAGGGATGTACCAATTATTAAATTGGCCAAATACCGATTAATTGGTCTTTGATAATCGGCTAATTACTAATTAATCAACCAATTAATAGGTTTTCTAATGCTGATTGATCAGCAAATTGTGTGTTGTCATAAATGATACTAATATTAATTATATTGTAAACGAAGACAAGTTTTTCTTGCCAGTGAAAATTTCTACATATTATCATATAACAGGCCTGACGTGCTATAAACATGTTGACTTTTACAACTGCACTGACATTGAGGAAAATAGATGTCAGCATAGGGAAAATTTCAGTTCTTTCTCTTCCTATCAAATTAACATTATTATTTTTTTACTTTAATCACTGTCAAAGAACGACATCAACAATCATCTGCATAATCGATAGTACCACATTAAGTCCAAACCCCATGCGGGTTAGTCAATTCCTTTTCTCCTTAATAAGTACAGTTTGGTAGGGCCACAGTGATCGGTGCACATGCACTTGAAGATAGGCCTTGCAAAGATCTAACACAGATACATTAGATCCCATTTGCCTCTATTCTCTCAATTTCCCAGTACATACATCTGCGCATGCTGTAAAAGGCTCTACATGCTCGTTCAGTTCCCAATAGTCGAGCACCAGCCTAACATTATACTTGTTTCGCTGGATTACCGCCATTAGTGGGATTGGGCACTTTGGTGTAACCAAATCCTTCTCGGGATAAGGAACTAACCACTCTTTATTCATCCAAGTCTGCAGTTCCTTGTTGTCCTCTGCACAGGCTCCAGGAGGAATCTTATATTCTGGCACTCTATTATACAACTTCTCTGGTGGCTGCTCATTCGACCATTTCCAGGATACCGTCCAGTACTTTGTGCACTGCTCAAATTCTGCATGAAATTCAGGCTATTCCAGCTGTATGGGTGTGCCCAGACCGAGATCTGCTTCAGTGAACCAGGCCCCACCCTCATCATCAATACAGACGCCACCCAATTCTTTGATAGCATCCATTCCTAGGAGCAGGTCGAAACCACACAGCTCACCATTAATAGCCAGGGCTCTCAAGTTATTGAAGGCCCATCGCTGATACTCACACGGATGATGCTTAGTCCACAAGAGGCTACAAGTGCGAAACGCTCACACCCATTGATGTGCACACTCACCGCTGGTAGCGCCTTGTTTCATGGCGATCTGGGAAGAAAACTGGGGCTATAGCTTATCTTTCTTGCCCTTTCCTGGACAACTTCTCGCTACATGGCCCAACTTGTTGCATCAGTAGCAAGACATGCATCTTCATATCCCTCGGTCAGGCACACCCTTCACAGCACTTTGGCAGTCTTTGGAAAAATGTTTTGGCCCGCAACATTTATAACACTTTGCATCTTCTGTTGGTAGTGCAGATATTTTCACGGCTGCTGAAACTGGCTCCACATTGTCTTTTAGAATAATACGAGCTCTGGCCAGCAATTGAGCCTTGACGATACTCACGGCAGTCGGCTGGCGTTGTCTGGGAGACTGGCCAGAAAGGTGCATCCTAATATTTGATCACTTGCTTCACCAAATGGCAAAGGCAGCTTCCTTAAATCGATCAGGAACACATCCACCATCTCATTTGGCCCAAGCTGCCATTCAGTAAACTGCCTCCAGGCGATGAAGGGGTCCATAGCAAAAGCTGCATATAATGCCTGTCTAACCTCCTCTAGGCCAGGTTCATCTTCAAGCTGCTGATAGACAGCGTACACTCCTTTGGTGAGCCTCAGCGGGATAACTAGAGCTAGAAAATTTATTTGGTATAGCCTGCAGACACGCTCGATATTTTCACACCACTCGACTACAGAGGTGCCAGTGGGGAAGCCATCGAACTCTGGAATAAGTTTTAGGTTGAACCTGTCCATAACGTAACAGAAAATGCCGAAATAGCTTGAATCAGAAAAGTCTGACAAGTAGCACAATGATGTTCACTCTACACAGGTCTGAACGCTTCTTTATTAGAACTGCCCGCCTATGAACACTGTTCTGCTAGCTTGCTTCTTGACCGACTAAAATATTGTTGCCTTCAAGTCCAATGTAAACAAGTTTGGAAAAGTTTGACGATGTTCACTCCACACAGGTCTGACCTCTTCTTTCTTAGAACTGCCTGCCTAATGAACACTGTTCTTCTGGTTTGCTTCTTGACCGACTATAATATCGTTGCCTTTAAGTTCAATGTAAACAAGTTCAGAAAAGTCTGATGATATTCACTCTATATATATAGGAATACGTGCTCCCCTCTCTATATATGTATATATATATATACAAAAAAATGTGAAAAAGCAAAAATATATTCTAATGCATAAAGATTTAATAATCATCATCAATTCAATAAGGAGATTATATAGAGGTAATAGATATAAATGCTCTTTATACTTAGGTATTTCGAAACCTAATACTTGAATTGATGATTATTAAATCCATATGCACTAGTATATACGAGGGGCGTGTAATAAGTAATGCCCCTGGCCCACTTCTCATGGCAGTAGAGCAACGAAACTTGGCACAGTTGTCTTTATCTACATAGGAACCACCCAGAGTTATGCATTTCTCCCATCGTTTGATGCAGCTCTGGAGGCTGTTTTTGTAGAACACCCCAGGTTGGTTCTCCAACTACGATGTGACTTCAGAAATCAAGGCTGCATCATCTGGAATACGCTTTCCTTTCACAAACAACTTGATGGCTGGGAAGAGGTGAAAGTCGTTGGGTGCAAGGTCAGGAGAGTAGGGAGGATGGGGAAGGATTTCATAACCACACGTCCGTGCTTCTGATCTGGCAACATGCAAGTTGTGGACCAGAGCATTGTCCTTCAGAAGGAGGGTACCTTTGCTGATCTTGTCCCGCCTCTTGATTTTGATAGCTTCCCTTAATTTCCTCAAAAGTGTAGCATAATAGGCTCCTATAATTGTGGTACCCTTTGCCAGGAAATCTGTCATGACTACTCCATCCTGGTCACAGAAGACTGTGAGCATGACCTTAGCAGTGGATGGCTGCACCCTTGCCCTCTTTGGAGGTGGTGAGTCCAAGTGCTTCCACTGCATTGACTGGACTTTGGTCTCTGGATCATAGTGATGGACCCAAGGTTTCATCCTGTGTAATTAGTGTTTATAACAACTCTGACTTATCTTCTTGGCACATCTCGAAATTCATCCTCGAGCACTCGATGCGTTCTCGCTTCTGGAATGGTGTGAGCAACCTGGGAATCCATCTGGCAGACACCTTATGCATATGCAAGTGGTCATGAATAATAGTTTCCACAGACCCTGTACTAATCTTGACATCTTCGGCTATTTGGCGAATAGTAATACACCGATCTTCAAAAATGGCAGCCTCAACTTGACAGACAGATGCCTCATCAATGGCAGAAGGGGGGCGACCAGGTCTGGGAGCTGTTTCCACAGACTTCCGGCCATGTTTGAATTCACGATGCCAGTGTTTTACAAGGTCATATGATGGGGCATTATCACCATAAGTTTCTTTCATTTCATCAAAAGTTTCCTGTGGTGTGCGTCCTTTCAAATACAAAAACCGCATCACTGCTCGACATTCAACAGGCTCCATTTCACACCTGAATCAGTTCAAACACCTGTAAAACAGAAACCACAATTAGTTCAGAGCTGTAATTTGCCACATAACCCGTAGAGATATAAATCATCGCACATACAAAATTCCAGCTAGATCAGCTAACTAGAAGTGGGTCAGGGGCATTGCTTATTGCACGCACCTCATACTTTTGTATTGTCAAATTTTCCTTTTGTATCTAAGCTCTATCTCGTATGTTTATTTTTTATCCCTATAAGTCTGAATATATATAATGAGACATATTATTATTTCATGTATCTACTTGATATTATGTATCAATCTTCATTATTACCAACAACAGTGCTCAATGCGTGAGTAGGGCTTGGTACAAAATTATAAAAATATATATGGCAATCAAGCGACACAGAACTTTTCACATTTAATCCTCCTAAGCATTCGTCAGGATATTGCACTGAATTGATATTATTTATACATGTAATGTTAAGTTTGCTAGTTAGCTTATCAGATTCAGTGTTATTCAAGCTTCCATTTATAGGAGCCCATAGTCACACATTACTTGGGTAAACTTGACCAATAATCTGAGCATGGCTATCTCTCTTTGTGTATTAAAATGCGACCAGGTTTTATTTTGGATATGTTTAGATAGGTCTGTTTAATATTGTGTTTATACTAGTTTATTCATATATTATTATTATTATTATTATTATTATTATTATTATTATTATTATTGTTGTTGTTGTTGTTTTTATATATACATTTTACAAGCAATTAAAATTTACTTTGTGTTTGCATACATTTGCCATTCCGCTTCTATAGGTTTACTACTACTACTACTACTACTAATAATAATAATAATAATAATAATAATAATAATAATAATGATGATAATAATAATAAATATACTTTTTAAACGCATAAATTATTTTCTAGTTTATATTAATCTATCTTGATTTAGTTTCTCTGATTTTAATTATATTAATCAATAAATTTCTATTTAAAAGTCTAGTTTAAAATTGATTTCAATGGAGTTGTGTTCTGTCCCTCCTACAATCTTTTGAGTCAACTTCAATAATCTTGATAATACACACGTCTCTCTTTCAACTCGCTGGTCGTTCCTTTTACCCATTCTTTTATGATTTTGCATAAACTAATTTGAATAGAGTTTGCATTACTCACATGTGATCGTCAAATAAAAAAGCAACGTCACAATTATAACTTTTTCCTTAAGCGAATGAACACGACAAACATGCTAGTCAGTTAAACTATTATTTTCCCTACAAAAAGCACGAAAAGTAAATTTCTGATTTTCTTAGACTTTTTAATTAATTTATTCATGTAAATATTCGGGTGAGAAATGTGAATGTTAAGCTTAATGGTAATGTGCTATATTAATGTTGATCTCTAAGGTAATGTGCTATTGTTTTGATGTACTTAAATGGAATATCGTATTGTCTTAATGTTGAGCTCAAAGGAAATGTACTATTGAGAAACACTTTCAAATTACCCACAAATAAGTGGATAGAGGCATTTAAAATTCCTTGGAAATATCAAATATTAAAATATCAAAAGTTATTTCCAATTTAGGGATGCGCTTGTCGCGCACTTGGCCAAATTTACAGAACATACAAGGTGCTGTTGTTAATGTATTTGTTCATACGTACTATTAAAAAATGTCTTTATTGGACAATGTTAAAATAAGCAACTATACTAAAAAATATATTTCCTAAGGATATTAAACAATCGTCATGATTTCACAAACTGTAAAAAATATGTACTTGAAACTTATTGTCATAGATTAAAACAAAAAAACAGTCTCATTTAAATAATTTTTAGCATCGAATACAACAATTAATTTTTTAAGTTTATATGTAGTAAATAATTAAATGTTGAGAACTATTAATATTTCGTTCTATTAATTTATATCCTAAATATTACGTTGCAATAATTAAATATAAGCTATTTATCTCATTCTAATTTTAACTGAAAATATACAGCTTACCGTGATTTTGTTTATTTCCTAGAAGAAACAAAAACAGTTATTGAATAATAAAACTTGAATGTAGAAAAATGATTAAATAAAAATATTTAAAGCAAGATAGTGAAAATGGTAATAAAAATAATAAACATATTTATTTTCTCAAAATTATGTTAAAAACAAAGACAGAACAACAAATATTGAATAGATGTATTAACAAGACAAATGTGTCTCCATACAATTCATTTCAGTTTAAATATTCTGTTTCTCTTATGTTATTTATTAAAACCCTGTGTGGATTTATGTTAGCATTAAAAAATGACAAAAACCACTCGTGAAATGATTTTAAAAACATAATTACAAATAAAATACATTGTTTAAATGTGTAGGAAGAAAATCGGATTTATGTCAATTTGTTGTTAAATTGTATTAAAAGTATAAATCCTGTAACGGTTTAAGACTAAATTCATGTAGCTTTTGTAATTTTAAACCAACACATTTTAAATTATTTAATATTTGTATGATATTTCATTTTACATTGTGAACCTAGTTTATACTTAATTTGCAGACTGTTTATGCAATCATTAGACTAACACTTGTATCATGGTTAAATATGACCACGTTTTCCACTTAGTTTTTATCTCTGTTTAATATTGTATGTGTAAAGTCTACTTACATCATAAAATATTCAATATATAACGTTGTTTTCTATTCATCCGAAAATGAATGTGAAAAACAGAAGTAAATTTGTCATCTTGCTTTATTAAAACATGTAAAGGAAGGTACATAAAGAAAATATTTGTATTTCTGTTATATTATTTCTATGCTTTTATTTACAGATTTAAACCTGTATAGAAAACGATTATTTTCCAATTGAACAAAGAAGAAAGAAAATCTTGTAGAAAAGTGTGTTATATTTTTGTGAAACATCTTGGTAATATTTAAAGTGATTTTGAAAAAAACAACATAAAACACATAAGAGAGAACAAATGTGTCGAGCAGTGAAATTGTATTGTTGTAAATTGTAAAATATTTTTTGAACAATAAAATGGAAACACAAATTGAAGAACAAATATATAAGTGTCAAATTTATGAGTCCGTTTTTTAAGAAAATTCTAAGCTAGGAAATGACATACGAACACACACTGAAGAGAAACCATATGTTTGTCAAGTTTGTGGATCAGCATTTTCCATGAGTTGCGATCTAAAAATGCATACGCAAACACACACAAATGCAAAACCTTTTTCTTGCCAAATTTGTGGATCTACATTTACATTAAAGTCTTCCCTAAAAAACCACATGCGAACACATACTGGAGAGAAACCATATTCTTGCCAAGTTTGTGGCAAAGCATTTTCTCAGAATTTCCACCTAAAAAGGCATATGCGAACACATACTGGTGAGAAACCCTATGTTTGTAAAGTTTGTGGTTCTGCATTTTCAGAAAGTTTTAATCTAAACAAACACGTGCGAACACACACAGGAGAGAAACCTTTTTCATGTGAAATTTGTAAGTCAGCATTTTCACAAGATTCTTCACTTAAAACACATATGCGAACACATACAGGAGAGAAACCATTTTCTTGTGAAATTTGTGGGTCTGCATTTTCAGGGAGAACCAATCTAAAACATCACATGCGAACACATACAGGAGAGAAGCCGTATATCTGTCATATTTGTGGTTTTGCATTTTCACAAGATTCTGCCCTAAAAATTCACATGCGTAAACACACAGGAGAGAAACCTTATTCTTGTTACATTTGTGACTTTGCATTTGCAACAAATTCTTCTCTTAATGAGCATGTGCAAAAACACAGTTTAGAGAAACCCTATTCCTGTGAAATTTGTAAGTCTCAATTCTCACAGATTTCGAAACTAAGGAAACACCTGCAAACACACACAGGAGAAAAATCCACAATAGAAGAGAAACCATATTCTTGTCAAAGTTGTAGGTCCACATTTTCAAAAAGTTCTCATCTTAAAGATCATATCCGAACACATACAAAAGAGAAACCATACTCTTGTCAAGTTTGTGGATCAGCATTTTCTATATGTTCGCATCTCAAAACACATATGCGAACACACACTGGAGAGAAACCCTATTCTTGTCACGTTTGTGGATCTACATTTTCTCAGAGTGGCGATCTGAAAAAGCACATGCGTAAACACACAGGAGAAAAACCTTTTTCTTGTCAAGTTTGTGGATCTGCATTTTCATTAAAGTCTTCCTTAAAACAACACATGCGAACACATACGGGAGAGAAACCATTTTCTTGTAATGTTTGTGGATCCTCATTTTCTCAGAATTTCCATCTAAAAAGACATATGCGAACACACACAGGTGAGAAACCTTATGTTTGTCACGTTTGTGGATCCTCATTTTTGCAGTACTCCAATCTAAAAAGTCATATACGAACACATACAGGCGAGAAACCATTTGTTTGTAAAATTTGTGATTCTGCATTTTCAGAAAGTTCTAACCTTAAAAAACACATGCGAACACACACAGTTGAACAAACTTCGTTGCAATGAGTGTCCCTAATGATGGATGGTAGGATTAGAGCTGTTTTGACTATAAAATATAGTAAAACAATTATTATTTTTATATATACAATTTGTGGGTCTACATTTTCAGAACGTTCTAACCTTGAAAACATTTGTATATAATTAATATTTGAACATTATTTACTGAGAGTCAACGTAACTAATATATATTCTGTGCAGCAAAATCATAGCACTCTAACTGTTTTTCCACAATATGGAAGAACTGCTGGGCCGTTTTACATACTGTCTTTTCAAAATAGACAGTTAAGTAAGTTAGTAACACCAGTGTTAATCCCTGGAACAATATCTTTTGTCTGATAGATTATTACAAGTGGGGACCTAGGTGAGGCTTATTGACCCTTAATTACTTGTGGCATAGTCTACTCACGCAAGTGATCAATTGTTTTATTAAATTCTTGTAATACATAAGAAAATGTCAATAAAACGATTTTTTGCAGGTTAAAAGAAATAAGTTCGCCCTGAGCAATGAATCCCTCAAGAAGTAGAGGCTATTGAAATCGTCTAAGACACATTTCATATTGAGCCTCCTTAAATCACATTAGAACCACGACATTTGGACAGGAAAAATAAAACCGTTCATGGTCTACCAAAAAAGAAAAGGTACTAATACACAGTCCGGAGTTATCAACTTGGGAAGGGGTGTTGTATTAGAACTACCATACTAATAGACTATTCCAATCTCAACAAATACCGGAAGACTAAGCTGTCATTTAATATCCACTGGACCAACCTTGGTTGTTTGTAATGAATGACAAACAACCCACCTATTGCATGCTTAGTAATACATGTTATTACTTTATTTTTGCATTCTGTTTTTTTACCCCTTTAACAGGGTTATAACATGCATTGATGTTGATAAATTATAGGACCTCAACATTGTTTAATTGTGCTTGAATTTGTGATAAGCGCTGATTCAAGAAGTATATGTTGCAGTTTATTTTAAATAAATTTAACTATTTTTGCTTGTTTGACGGGAAATGTATGATTATGCTGCCTATCCTACTAAAGTTTTACCATTATGTACTCGGACATGATCGCCGATCATCAGTGAATTTGTTTTAACCAAGTGCTCTTATACTATTTCACTTTTTGTCCAATACTTAAAGATGTTTTGCGAGTATCATGACTATTTTATCTCATGATTTGTAGCGGTGTTTTTAGATGGGGTTGATCAGTTTCGCTCTAGAGGAAAGAAAGATATTTTTCAGATTGTGTATGCAAGTTAAGCATTGCAAGATGAGGATCACCATTCTAGAAGTATTCGCACAATGTTTTCTTCACTATATGTGTTGTCCTTAGTTGTGGGTATTGTAGATTGTTATTACATAGGAATAGTTTATATTCATTGAGCATAGCTTAGGAGTCATTTTTGTAGATTACCAGTTTAGGTATTCTGTTTTTAAAGAAAATGTGTATCACTGTGTTGTTGTTTTAGTAAATTTATTTGGATTAACACATTTGAGTAGTAATTCACTACCATTAGAAAATATTTCTCCCACAGCCTGAAAAGGTCTTTGCCAACTTTATGGCAAGATTATTCCAGTACATCATCCAATATAAGTGACTCTTAACTTTGTTGATTACTATTGAGTTAATATGGATTGCAGTGTTTTATCTTCTATTTCCTTGTTCATGTTCGGGAAAAAGAGCTTGCTAGGCATTGAACTTAGTTTTTTGTAAATATCCAGATGTGCCTGATATATAAATCCTACGCATTTCTGTTCGCATATTTGGTGGTATAACAATTTGTTGGCTTTTTAACATTTGAATCTCCTGATATGTCAGGTCATCTCGATAATTACGGTAAGGATAGAGACTGGCATTGAGGCTATGTCGATAATATGACATTGAACTTGCAGTCGAAAGATGAATTAAACCAAGCAACTATTCAGAAAACACTGATGAAAAAAAAGAAACTTGCAAAAACAAAATAAGAGCGTGAACATAAAAGTAAGAATATTTTGTGAATCAGCGAACTTTTTTGGCTTAATGAAAAACGCCGTTTTCTTCACTGTCAAGATTTTTTCTGTTCTATGGAAAAAACATTTGTTTTGAAAAAATATTGAACATTTTCTCGTCTATTATAAGGACATTTTTTTAAGAGATATTCTTTCCAAGGAATTTAAAACTATATGTTCAATGTTCGTTTGCAAAATTAATATAAGAAACCAGCAGGACCCGTTAACTGGTGTTGGCCAGTGGAAGCATGCCTCTCCCCATGTAAAAGATCAAAGTATGGCTGTTCTCGTTGCCAAACTTCAACCTTCTCATTTGAAGAATGGCTTTCGGAATGGATGTCGACATCCTTCCTATGTTAAGAACGGCTTTCACAATAGACACCCAATTTTATGAGTAGGGGTGAGGTTGTCCAATTTTTTCTCAAATGTAACGTTGATAACCACTGCCACGATTTCCACACAAAAATAATATAAATCAATAAAAAAAATTGTGATTTCAGTGTTGGTCGGACCATGTGTACTAATCTTGCAGCCAGTGATTGAAGGTGCACAAAACAGGGCATTATCTCTCGAAAAGTATATCTGTCCACTAAATAGAAATGAGATTTTCTAAATCAGCATGGGGGAAACCTATAAAGTCTTCATTTTAAAGAAAAGTGTGAAGTTTGAGCCAAGGTAAAAATTTATATTCAAAATTACAAATAAGTGGTCTCTTATTCAAAGTAAATAAGTTTTTAACCTACATACTTAAAATATTAGGTTCAGGGTGTGTTTATTTTTTGATGGGGGTGGGAGAATTACTGCGTAGAGAGAGGGTGTTATATGTCGTTAAGTACTTGTATTCATAAAATATAGTTAAGATTTTCTGAATCAGTATAGAAGGAAACCAATAAAAGTTGTCATTTTTTAGGAAAAGTTGACGTTGGAGGTAAGGTAAAAAATTATCTTTTAAAATTACAACTCCTGTAAAAAACGTACAAAGAAGGGTTAGTGTTTGTAGAATAAGTAAGTATATAGCGGATATGCAGTAAATATATGGATTCAGAGTATGGTATTTTTTGTTGTTTTTTGTGGGGATAGGTGTAGAGCCGTTGTTATAAAAATATTTAAAAGTGTAACAGCCCGTAATAACGCCAGTAGAAGGAAAAAATCGCCGTTCAGAAAACGTAAACATAAAATTAAGGGGTACGTTTCTAGAATAAGTATATAATGTACAATCTTAAAATATTTCCTGCATGGTCGTACAATCAAAATTTTCACGCACTACAAATCCCTTATATACCTGGAGCAGTGAGAATTTAATTATGCTAAAATCAGACGATACCAGGAGAAATTTTCTCATATAGATAAGTCTCTAGAGTATATTCAGAGGAAACCGAATGTATGGGCTGACATGTTTAGCAGAAGCCGTAACGTCGATAAAGTCAAATGTGAACCAGGCAGCTCAGCAACTGAACGGACATTCAGATTACGTGACACAGGCTTGCATATTTATGGACCATCCTGGTGTTCCATAAACATCGACAATGCCCAGCTCACACGAGTCCACCACACACAGCAAAAGACTAATGAATTTACAGGGGCATTAGCTCCAAAGCGGACAGTGTTGCTGGTTGTCTACATGATCAAATCAATATAGCAGCAAAGCAGGCATCGGACAGGACCCTCGCAAAAATAATCCAGGCACTACACTGCAGAAAATTGCACAAAAACTTCAATAGATGTTCAGGACCATAGAGCCAGTATCTCCCTGAAGCATATCGACTAATTTTACCTGTAACCTGGCATGTTCGTACTCATGTTGCAAGATAGAAACAAGGCACCTAACTTGATGGTAGCATACCAAATGAGGAATGCATATTAACACCAGGCACACGACTGCATAAATCATTTGAGAATATCAGGCATGCATGATCGTCTAAAGGATTTTTAGTGAGAGTACAAGAACGGACATACATGCATATGTTTAATCATACATGATCTGTGTGAAATGGAAAGAAAATTATAAACGTCAGGGTCACACATATCCTGGCACTATAAGAAGGGAAAAGCCAATTGAATGAATGTATCCTGATTTTGTGCAAATGCCATCACCAAGGGCAAACGATAAAAAGTCTGCAATAGCACTAAATTCCTATCTGCCTTGGACTGAGCTTATGAAGCCGAACGATTCTGTTTTGCAGATATAAGACCAAAATGGAAATTGAGAATGTGTCCTCCGATCCCATATACATCGCATCATTCCACGACTGTGTCACATGATAAATATCTTCGTCACTAGATACTAGCATAATCGACTGGAGTAGGTCCGCAGAAGTACGCATAATCCACCAGAACAAGACAGTCGTCCTGGCAGATAAAGCCCCTCAATAGCTGCGGACTTTACTAAAGCACTCTACCAGGAGTCAGACCCCCTCCCACCTCATGGAATTTATACTGTAAAACATCCCAGCTGAGACATATTCTGATGCCAAACTTGTGGTTCAGAATCTGGAGGAGGGCTATGTTGTATTTACATATTCTGCCTTACAGACAAAATAAAAAAAATAGCAGAAACTTGCTAGCATATGTTCCCCTAATTTAAGCCTATCTAAAATAAGGGGCAGAAACCAGACACCGGGTTGAGGGATATCTCATAAGTTAGGCCTTCATTTCGAACGGCGACGGCCAATCAAATTACAAGACACCTGTTGTTAGGAGGAAAGGTCAATGATTTTCTTTCGTTGCTGTTGTCTTGGTTGCACTTGGTAAAATCATGTCATGTGCGGATCTGATTTCCGTGTGAACATTAGTTCAGCTGGTGGCGAACCGGCATTAGGGTTTGGGTTAGAAGTGATCTTGTACACAGATAAAAAAATTTCAAGACTCTTCTCATCAGTGTACATGCTTTAGTTTTTCTTCAAAGCTCTTATGAACGTGTCAACAAATCTCTCTGCGAGGCTGTTTGACCTTAGATGGTATATTGCTGTTGTTAAATGTTCAATGGATAGGGCCTTGCAAAATTCTTCAAACACTTTGCTGGTAAATTGGGTGTCATTGTTGCTGACAATAGTTTTAGGCACCCCAAAACGACTGAAGAGAAGTTTGAGTGCATCTATAGTACTCAATTTTTGTAGCTGAAACCACTTTAAAATATAATTAATTATAACCTGGCCTTTATTTTTACTATTGGGAGAATCCTGGACATGCTCCGTTTCTCTTAATAATTACTGTAAAATGAATATTTATGTATTTTTTTTATAAGCCAAACTCAGGCGAAATTTTGGATTTGTATTACTGTACACATAGATTAAAAAAAAGTTCTCAAAGAACAAATATATAACAAATAACTGTTATCAAAGGCAAGATAAATTACTTTTCTACATAACAGGATAGTTTTTTAATGTTTTTATTTAATGTAACATGTTTATTTAGCTCGAAAAACATACAGTGTTTACCGATGTATTGGAAAATTTAAAATGGCATCCCACTACCTCTTTGACACGATAAGTTTGAGAAAAAGAGTAAAAAAATTAAAAAAAAAAAACAAGTTTTCCGCATGTTCCGGCAAACCAGCACTAAATGCGCATTGCAGGCATTGATCCGATACACTGCCAAACAGGATTGCTAGCCTGTGCAGTTCAGCCAAAAAGACGTCGACTGTTTCATCTGGTTGGAGACAACGAGCTGCGAACTGCTTCCATGCAGCAAACAGATCCAAAGCAAACGCTTTCTACAGGGGTTTCTTTATACACCCAAAATCGGCTCACTTTTCCTCACTTAATTGCTGGTACAGTGGTACACTGCATAGGCGCCGCCTGACAAACGCATTGGAATTACACATTCAATACGCTTTACGCTACTTAGCTGACATATTAGTTCAGCTTTCTCCAACCACTCCACTATTGACTGTCCAGATTCACTGCCATCAAATATAGGTATAAGTTTTGGATCGAAAGCCATAATAGCCGAGATAGGTTGTCACAGCACGAGGGAGGAGAAAGCTGAGTAATTTGTGTTAAGCGATATGTACGCCAGAAATTCTTTTCAAAGTTGAATAAATCAGCTCTTTCGATTCTGTCTTCTCACAAACGTCGCACTCTTCACAAGCAAGTTCTTTTCACCGTCCACCGACTAAAAGAAAAAGAAACTACTCACAATCTTTGTTTCGGCTTGACTTTTTATAGTCGTCGGGCGAACCCAATTGTCGTGGTAATGCGAGTATCGCTCAAAAACCTTTTTCTTTGTAATCTAACGGTCTCAGTTTCGTTCCCCGACGCAGGCACGCACAACTCATACTTTTTGTGCGCTTTTGCGCATGCTCGTCACAGTATTTTGTCTATTTTTTTTATTTTTAACTCCTTTTCCCAAACTTACCGTGTCAAAGAGAGAGTGGGTGCCATTTTTAATTTTTCAATACATTACTTCGGTAAACACTATGTTTTTCGAGCTGAATAAATATGTTACATTAAATATAAACACTAGAAAATTATCCAGTTATGTAGAAAAGTAATTTATCTTACCTTTGATAACATTTATTTGTTATATATTTGTTTTTTTTTTTTACAACTGTTAAGAGAGTAAACTTAGCACTCTGAGTTATGCCCCTTTGGTTTGAGAACTCTCCCCTTAAGGAGTCATGTTTCTTCCTTTTTCCGGTGTTAACCTTCTTAAAATAAAGACGTTAACATATCTCCGCGTGTGGACCTTCCTTTTTTTACTGACCGCCACATACATTTAACATGCCTACTTTTACCAGTTATGGCCTTAGCCAACTAATGTTTGATGGCGATGAAAATAATTATGAGATGTTCGAAATAAAATTCATGGGACACCTTCACAGGCTGAAATTAAAAGCCGAGTTAAAAAAGGAAGATGATGAAATTGACCCGCAAAGAAACGAGGATATATTCGCAGAACTTAATCAAGTTCTAGATGATAGACGTGTGGCATTAATCATGCGAGACGCGAAAGATGATGGAAGGAAAGCTTTAAAAATTTTAAGAGAACATTATTTGTCCCAAGGTAAACCAAAAATCATTGTCTTGTATACCGAACTGTCTATCCTCCAAAAACATGAGGGCCAAGATGTTACCGGCTATGTTATACATGCTGAAAAAGCTATAGCTGCTTTACGAAATGGTGGAGAGACAATTTTAGACGCATTGGCGACAGCTATGCTACTCAAGGGGTTGCCGTCTACCTTCAACACATTAAAAGCCATAGTTACCCAAAGAGATACACCACAAACTTTGATGGAATTCAAGGCATCACTACGTCCACTACGATCATATGAGGAAAACACGAAACCCAAAAATGGAAGGCACTATCGTGAAGACATCAAATAAAATAGAACCTCCGACGTGTTTTCGGTGCAACAAATATGGCCACTTCGAAAAAACTGTAACAAAAACAGGTGGTGTAAATTTTGCGAAGTAAGAACTCATGATACAAAATTCTGCAAAAAAAGACAAACTGAAGGAAACAGGCATTCATACTACAAGGTAGAATTACCCCTCATATTATTTCTGATAACTTTGAACTATTAGTCGATTTTGGGGCTACTGCCCATCTTATTAATGATGAAAAAAAATTGTTACGTTTGAACGTGACTTTAACCCAGAAGAACATTATATTGAGCTTGCCGACAGATAAAAAAAATAATAATAATATAGCATTAAAGAAAGGAACGGCAAAAATAACGTTACACAATATTTATAAAAAAGGCATAATATTTATTTTAAAAATGTTTTATTCGTACCAACATTTACACAAAACATATTTTCGGTGCAAGCCGCGATAGGGAAAGGCTGCAGCGTGGAATTTGAACAAAATCATGCTATACTAACCACCAAAAACAGCGTTAAATTTAAAATAATGAAAATGGGGAAACTTTATTATTTAAATAGATGCATAACAAATAGTATTAATAACAGGAGGCATGACTTGAACACGTAGCAAAAAATTTTCGGCCACTGTAATATTTCCGATATTTTTAAAATGCCGACTATTGTTGAGGGAATGTCCATTATTTTTCATTATTGAGAAAAACAATATACTACCGTGTGAAACTTGTACTCTTGGGAAAATGCAAAATTTGCGATCAAGAAAACCAGACGAAAGGCCAGGTTTCCATTAGAACTCGTGCATTGTGACTTGGATGGGAAAATAGAACCTGTTAGTGTGAATGGTTATAAGTATGCCATAACATTTACTGACGAATATTCAGCTATGTGATGGCATATTTCCTCAAGAACAAAAGCAACACAGTCAACGCTACAAAACAATTCTTGGCCGATAGTGTTCCTTATGGAAGGGTTAAGAGATTAAGAAGTGTGTTCGAACATGTTTTTTCCTCACATACATACACACACATGTACGCACGCACATACGCACACACACGCACGTATATAAACATCCAAGTACACACACATGTACGCACGCACACACGCACACATACACACGTACATATATTCACATTCACATACATACACTCACATTCACGTGCATGCACACACACATTTGCATAAATATACAGGAAAGAATGATAGAAAAAATAAGAATTCAGTGAGAGATGAGTAACGTTACTTGCGGTTGACTGGCTAGTCAGAAACGCGGTTGTGGCTCATGGCTCTACCGGAGCGGTGTTTGTCACATCTTGACTGGTCGAGCGTTCAGGGGAAAAGAGGGTGAAATATGAGAAACGGGAAGTGACGTAGCTAGGTCGCTCTTCTGAGTTAAAGGGCGAGAGATTTCAACTCCCACACGCCTATGTGCAAAATAAAACAAAATTAGATCCTCGGGTAGAAAAAAGGATTTTTTTTAGGATATGATAAATATAGTCCAGCCTATTTTGTATATTTCAATGATAAGAAATCTGTAAAAAAAATACGGTTAGTGACTTTTACAAATGAATTTAACGATACAAGGGAGACCACTCAGTATAATACGGGCCGAAATAGATATACTTTTACAAATGAGTTTAGTGATGAAAGGGAGACCACTCAGGATATTGCAAACCAAAATAAATATATTAATCCTGTCATGCTGTGTTGTGCATGGATGCGTTAGAATAAGATTGGAACACGTGTGTTTGGTTGGTAAGAAGGAAACTGAATAATGATTAACTGCTATGCGCATGCGTTAGTGCATACAAAAGTTAGATCACGAAACCGGAACGAAAGAGTCTATATAAAAGTTACTGAAACAAAAGAGCAGCGCTATCATTATATCTCCCTTTCTCTGAAAACAAAGATGACTTAAGTATGTAAAACAAAACAAAGAAAATGGAAAATCTGGTCAGGGTAGACTGCCTGAACAGCTACAGCGAAGCAGGGGATTATTCTGCCCCATGAGATGCTTGCTGGGAGGTTATGATAATCATCATAAGTTCATTTTTGATGGTGATCGTACCACCCTACCACTACGGGTACGTTTTTGAGTGCCATTTGGTATGTTTGGGGATGAACACACAAGTGGATCCACATTTTTGTGGAGCTGTGTTGAGGAGGTGTTGCGATATTTGTGGGGTAGGCGACACTGAAATACTTCTTATGTGTTGTCGGTGTCTTCGCAACACATGTCCATCGACATTCTCCAGGATATAGGAGCGGTGACCATCTACGTAGGATACTACAGTCGCTAGGTCCAAGCTTCCAGACACAGGATTCTGTACCTTACCCGTTGACCATGGTATAGGGGTAGTAGATCTTTCTTAAGAGCATGTCGGTCAAAATACCTCTTTTGGTTCTGCTGGTGTTGATGGAATGCGCTGTATATCTGATCCTAATCATGGTTGTCATTTCTGATTTTGGTGAGCAGTGGAGATTGGATTCGTCTACCCATGAGTAGTTGTGCAGGGCTTGGTATGACACTTGAAATTGGGGTGCAGCGCTAGTGCAGCAGTGCGATCTCAGGAGTTGTTGCCGACTGTTTGGCTTTCTTGAGAATATTCTTGATAGTCCTTATTTGACATTCTATGAAGCCATTCCCTTGTGGTCTCCGAGGTGCCGTGGTCTCATGATGGAAGCCCCATTCTTTGGCGAATTCACGGTAGAGATGACTTGAAAAGTGTGGTCCGTTATTGCTGACTATCTTGGATGGTATGCCAAACTCTGAGAAGATTTGGCGAGTGATGTTCACTATGACACTGCTTGGTGAATGATCAGGTATACGTTTGACTATAAGATACTTTGAGTAATATTCAGCTATGATCAACCATTGACTTCCGTGGAGATCAAACAGGTCTGTGCCAACTACATCCCATGGCTTTGTTGGGATGTCATGTTCCATTAGCTCCTCGACAGTTGAAATTTGGTGGTATGGCCGTATGAGAGCTTTGTTTAGCGCTCGTGGGTCTAAGCAAACCCTAATTGTGTTGTCACGTTTGGTGACATAAGTGAGAGAGCTTTCCCAGTTTGTGGGTTCGTTGATGCGGCGAATGACTCCTTGCGGTTCCATCTTGTCGAGTTCCGATTTGATTTTTCCACGGATGGCTATAGGTGTCCTTCTCGGTGGGTTTATGTGGCATGGTACATTGGGGTTGACAACAAGCTTTGTGAGTGTTCCGAAATTCACCAATACGGTCAAATCTCTCAGGGTGTAGATGCATTAGGTCAGCTACACTATTGATGGGTTGGTGCTGGGCTGAGATGGCACAGTTCATTGTCATTAGCCTAAGAGCCACTGATGTTGGCATGCCCAATATGGCTGCTCCTGGTACGTCAACCACATAGAATTGGGTATCCAGCCATGGGGAGTTTTATACTTGCACCTAAAAGTTGCGGTGCCATAACAGTTTATCCTGGTATTGTTGTAGGCTGTTAACAGACATTGTGTTGAGGTGAGTGATCCGGGCATTGGGTTTCCAGCTTTGTCTATATTGCTAGGGTACATGTTGCAGAATATGCGAATAGGCAATGTATTTGCTTGTGCCCCTGTATCTACTTTCAGGTTGAAGGTATGAGTGCCTGGGTGGTCCTTTAGCTTGATGCTTAGATCACCAAATGCCTCATTTCGAGGATCTTTCATGTTTGCTGACTTTCTGCTGTTAGTTGTGATGGAGCTAAAGGTGAGGTTCTCCATTGCCGTGCCTATGTCAGTCATGGCTTGGTCATCGTGTTTGGCGATGCTGTTTATTTTCTTGCCAAACTCCCGTTGTTGGTAATGACTGTTATGCCAGGGCCTTCCTTGTTGTCTCTTGGTTTTGTCCTTCTCTGATATGCAAACTGTAGCCCAGTGACCTGTTTTGCCACATGTGTGATATATATCATTTTTGGCAGGACAGTGTTCTTTGCCAAAACGGTGACTGTGTCCACAATTTTTGCAGGTTTGTCTGCGTTTTCGGTCAATCCCTTGCCATTGGTATGTACCACGGCTTATTGCGACTATCTGTGGTGATTCCTGTAACTGGTGGAGCTGATTGACATAAATTGCTGAAGCCTCGTGTGAACGGGCTAATCTAACAGCTTCCTCGATAACAGTTCCTTTTGCAGTTCAGGTATTGGTGTGCTGGCAATTAGTAACTTGACGAGGCGTTCGTTTAATTCGTCGGCACTGAAATTACATTTCTTTGCCAATAGTCGACATCTGTTGGTGAAGATTCTGTTGTTTCATTTGGTCTCTGCTGGTATTTTCCGAGTTCCATTCTACAAACGCGGTGATTTGTTGCCGGTCCTAGCTGCTCCAAAAATGTAGCAAATATTATTTGTGAATCCTTGCGATCATTATCCGACATCGACCAACTATTATATCGGCGTAAACCTTCTTCGCCGCTCGCGAGAAGTATTAGAGGGACTTTACCCTTGTGTTTCGTCGGTTTTCGTTGTCGAAATAGTTTGAATGATTCGGCAATACTCGTCGAGCCCCAATCTAAACTAGGGACTTGTAATGAAATTGTGGCCATTACGATAAGAAAATGTGAAGAAAAAAAGGTACAGACAATTTGTGTGGCGTGGGAGGTTAGAAAAAAATTCGTTCAGCGTGCGGGAAATTAAAAAAATCGTTTTTTTGTTTTGTTTTTTTACTCACTGTTTTACCTTTCTTTTTCTTTTTTTAATTGTCTGTGACGTTATAAGATTGTGTGTTGTATGATAATACCGCTTGCTACCATGTCATGCTGTGTTGTGCATGGATGTGTAATAATAAGATTGAAACACAAGTGTTGGGTTGGTAAGAAGAGAACTGAATAATGGCGCCCCGCTTTATTGATTAATTGCTATGCGCATGCGTGAGTGCATACAAAAGTTAGATCACGAAACCGGAACGAAAGAGTCTATATAAAAGTTACTGAAATGAAAGAGCAGCGCTATCATTACAATTCCAACTTTGGTTCCTTCAGTAAATCCTGACAATTTCAGTGAACACGTGGTCGATTAGAGTAGAACAAATGAACTTCTACCTGGCCCCTACGAGGGAGATATAGATAATAGCAATAGTCAAGCTAGCGAACAGACAAGTAACAGGACAAATAACAGTTCCGAAAACAGAAATCCGAGTTACTCACTGAGACAGAGAAAACCACCCACTTATTTAAAAGATTACGTCACTAGCAATAACCTAAGTGATGAAGATGAAGAATGTATAAATTCTTGTGAAAATAGCACTATCCCTGGATCATATCATGAAGCCATGAATTCACCAGAGGCTGATTAATAGAAATTGGTCATGGAGAAGGAGATGAATTCCTTAAAGGAAAACAACACTTTCACTCTGACAACCCTCCCTGGAAACAAAAATTTAGTTGGGGGAAAATAGGTGTATGATATAAAAAAAGATGACAAAAATAACGAAAAATACAAAGCTAGATATGTTGCCAAGGGATACAGTCAGATAAAAGACATAAACTACCATGAAACATATGCACCCACCACAAAAATGATCGCTATCCGAATTCTAATGCAATTTGCTGTTCTGTATGATTTGATAATTCACCAGATGGATGTCAAATCAGCATACCTAAACGCCAAAATAGACTGTGATATTTTCACCCAACAACCCGATGGATTCATTGCTCCAAGCAATGATGGGCTTGTTTGGAAATTAAACAAATCACTCTATGGTCTAAAACAGATCGGTAAAAATTGGAACGATCTACTGAGTAAAGAACTTCTACAAGAAAAATTTAATAAAAGCACTATCGGCCCATGCATGTTTGAAAAAGTTGATAAAAATAAAAGAATTATTATTCTCGTATGGGTTGATGATATCTTGATTGTCGCAAATAACTTAAACACAGTAACGGAAGTTAAGACCCTACTCAAAGAAAAGTTTGGCATGAAAGATTTAGGTAAAATCTCAAGATTTCTTGGTGTGGACTTCATAGTCAAACCAAATGAAATAGATATGAATTAACTGACATATACTGAGAAAGTATTAGAAAATTTTAATATGCTAGACTGCAAAAACACCCTGTGAACAGAAATTAACTTTCTCTAAGGAAGCAAAATCCTTTGATTCCACAAGACACAGGGAGACTATAGGAAGCCTGGTTTACTTATCTACTTGCACCAGACCCGATATTTCATGGGCCGTAAATAAGTTATCAGAGTACAACCAAACCCCCACAATTGAACACTGGAATGCAGTGAAGCATATATTCAGATATCTGAAAGGGACTTTAAATTTTGGTTTATCTTGCAGGAAATATGAAAGCGGCCTGAAGTTAACAGGATTTACCGATACTGATTGGGGAAGACAGAAAAAAGTACATCGGGTATTGTTTTTCCCTAAATGAAGAAGGACCTGTTATTCCTGGAAAAGTAAAAAGCAGTCTATTGTAGCTCTAGGTGTATCAGAAACTTCGTGAAAAATATTGAATAATTCGACTCCCTGTCTTTCCAAGCTTATAACTAATCGAAAAATGTAATTCAAACCCTAATTCTTTTTCAATTAAATGAGCAAGGACCAAGGTTTCACTAAAAAAAAAAAGAAAAAAATACAAACAACGTGGTTTAAAAAAAGGGTGTTTTAAAATTCGGACATTACAGGTAAATTTTAAAAAAAACTGTCCTTTTTTGTTGTTTTAAATTCGAATATATTATTTATTGCTCTTTTATCTTCAATTTGTGATATATAAAACTTTGGCACATAAATTAATTATTTACTTTTTAATAGACATTTCAAAAGGGGGCGTGAATTAATTCGACCCCCTGTCTTTCCAAGCTTATAACTACTCGAAAAATGTAATTCAAACCCTAATTTATTTTCAATTAAAGGAGCAAGGACCAAGGTTTCACTAAAAAAAAAAAGTTTTAAACTTCGGACTTTACAGGTAAATTTCTAAAAAAAACTGTTCTTTTTCTGTTTTAAATTCGAATATATTATTTATTGCTCTTTTATCTTCAATTTGTGATATATAAAACTTTGGCACATAAATTAATTATTTACTTTTTAATAGACATTTCAAAATAGGAGGCGTGAATTAAAAAAAAAACGTTTGTCTAAAATATTATATTCGATTTATTGCAAAGAGCATAAAATTACACATTGACTCTGAAAATATCGTAAAAATAGAATCAATAGAAAAATTTAGATAGATTTTTAAATTTTAAAAATTGAAAAATACTGAACTCGTAAAATTCAATTAATTTCATTACTGTTTTTTTTACAACTTTAATAGTTTATTTTGGAAGTATAATCTATAAAGAAAATAAACAACCCACTTTTAAAAGAAAATTTTTTCTCTTTCTATTTTATTCGCTGTTTCGTGTTAGGGATGTCAATAATTTCTACAAAAATTCTGATACACCTACTGTCTCTCTACATGTGAGGCTGAATATACGGCAATGACACCAGCCATACAGGAAGCACACTATCTACTGCAATTAATAAACGATATGAACAATACAAAAGAATGGAAGCAATATATTCTGACAACCAGAGAGAACGCAATTTGCATTGCAAAAAAACTCTATCACTAATCAGCGGGTAAAACACATAGACATAAAATATCACTACATCCGGGACAAAATAAACAAAAGTAAAATCGAACTGAACTATGTGCCTACCGACAAAAATACGACAGACTGCTTCACAAAACCCTGGCGAGGACCCGCATGGACTGTGTAAAATTAAAATTATCAGCATGTAAAGTTTAAGCAGGGGTGTTAAGAGAGTAAACTTAGCATCCTGAGTTATGCCCCTTTGGTTTGAGAACTCTCCCCTTAAGGAGTCATGTTCCTTCCTTTTTCCGGTGTTAACCGTCTTAAAATGAAGACGTTGATAACCTATCTCCGCGTGTAGACCTTCCTTCTTTTACTGACCGCCACATACATTTAACATGTCTACTTTAACAACAACTTTTTCGAATCTATGTGTACAGTAATATAACCCCGATTTAAAAAAAAAAAAAAACGAAATAAAATTTAAAAGTAAATTAAAAAAAAGAAGCCAACTTCAGAAAATTTGGCCACGAAACAGCCAATCTGGTATTTTGGTTTAAATCAATCAAAGAAACAAAACAAGATGATGCGATGCGTGTAATGTTTAAGTTGTTATCTTTTGAAATATAAAATAATCGAGATAAATAAAAAAAAAAAAAAAAATTCGTAATATTCACCAAAACATCAACCCCCATCTAATAATACCTTTTTTTTTTTTTTTTTTTTTTTAAATTTTCTGCAAACTAGTTCTCGTCGCCATTTTAAACATGTGAAACTTGTCACTGCTGGTACCCTCACATCAAGTATTGATTTTTCGACGAACAACAGCACATAAGTTTCTTTTTTCCTCCAGTAAGTATTTTTTTGTTTGTTTCCTTAAAACATATTCGATGATTCATTAAATTACATTTTCATTGATTCCATTTTAATTTATGTAATCTAAGTTATTTTTTAAGATTAATTTATTTATTGAAGTTTATTTTATTTTTTGAAAGATTAATGGTTATTTCTTTAAAATAAAATCATGGCGAAACGTAATGTTCTTAATTACATAATGTTAAAATAAAGTGTCTGTGTTTTCCCAAAAGAGGCACTCTTGATTTGCGACAACATAAACAATAAATTAACAATTAATACAATCATTATGTATTCTTACGATCGACGGTAGTAAAATATGGCCCTTCTGCACTATTGGGACATTTCGGAAATCATAATACTGAATTTCACATGAAAACAATGGTATCTACGTATTCCTCGTATTTTTAAGATAATTCTATCCAGAAATTTCTTCACAAACATTTTCCATATCAATTTTAACAACAAAAAAATATATAAAAAAGTAAAAAAAAAAAAAAATCATCACGACTAACAAAAAAAACAACTTTTTTTCTGCACACCTTTTTTTCGCAAGTTGACTTTTTTCATGTTTTTATTTGGAATTTTGTTGTTTTTCTTCTTTCTTTTGCTCTTCGCAAACCTGAAAGGTCAATTTTCCTTTCGCATGCCTTCTTATAAAACGCACACCTAGTCTCTTCAACTAAAGCTATTTTTCGAGGATCAGTTCTTGTTTGCCTCAGTTGAGAAGCACTTCCGCATGAAAAAAGCATGGCCTACGAACGTGTGTAAAGAGCACTTCCAACGAACGACTGTCACACTAGAGCACAGACGTAACTCCAGCAACATACGTCCACCACTACAATGAACGAAAAGAACTTCTTTATTCAAACAAGAATCTTAACAACTTAAATAGCATTTTCAACGTAATTTTGGATGTCAGAAATTATATATAAATTTCACTGTGGGATGGTGAAATCTCAAACATACAGCTACATGTCATAAGTTTAAACTTTCTTCACTATATCGAAATATTTTTTTGACCATGTGCGATATATATAAAAAAAATATTTCAGCTTTCTCTTTTGTCATGGAGAACATGTTGCAACAAGCCCACAGAAAAACTCAAATAGCAATTCTCACACTATTCCAACATATTTCAACATAATTATGAAAGGGAACAAGTGACAACAAGTCTCAACAATTTGTTACGGCATATCAAGCCTTCACAGCAGCATGTTGCAACACATCAGCCCTATACAACATGTTACGGCATATCAAGCATCTACAACATGCTACGGCATATCAACCCTTTCCAGCAACACCTTATGAAATATCAACCTAGCAACAAAACTGACAAGCAACTCGCAAAAGATGCTTACTGAGCTCTATAACTTCTGGATCTCACAACTTCACCTCACCGAAGTTCCTCAGCTAATATGAGTAAGCTGCATCATATGAACTAAGATACTCATCATTGGGCATTCATGATCTGGTCAACTCACTGATTATGCTGATCACCTGAACAATTTTGACACAGTTTTCTACAGACAGAATTACTTCCTTGCATAGTGACCATTAGCATGTAATCGACACATTCATGACCAACGTGAACTAACTTCAACCCACTGTGCTGACACTTGCACACACTTCATAGACTCCGTGGCAATACAGTCTATGACTGCAACACTTGCACTCAAACTCACTACGCCGTTATGTGACCATTCCATAGTTACACAAGCCATGAACTCTTTGTCTGATATCCTTTAACGTCGCAACTTTTTTCTTTACCTTGACACTTAATAAAAAATTCTTTCTCATACTGTACACTGGACACGGACATATATATGCATTTTTCTCCATTTTTTATATCAGTTAACTAGGGGGGTATATTATGGGAGCTTAGTTCTTCACACACAGACACTCAGACACAAACGAAGGACCTTAAGGTAAAAACAATTATTGCTCTTCAACTCTAATAACACCACGTCTTGCCACCAAGGGGAGGATACAGCTCATTTTGTATCTTTCTTTCTCTTTTTGCTGGACCTCATGATGATGCAGATATGACGGAATCAACTTTCCGGTTCTGGCAATAGCAAAGCCATGTTCGAACTCTCAAAGAATATTGAGGCCTAAACGCAAGTAACATTACTCATTCATCTTTCGCTATAAACTCTTACATCTTGATTTGTAATTAAATGTAAATGAATCTACATTTATTAGTTATTGCATATCGGTGTACTTTGTGTCTTCATTACTCGACCTTTTCTTCTCTCACCTACTTTACTACATGGTGGATGGGATCGCCAATTAGATAAGCTTTCCTCCACAGTATTGTACAAGGTTAGTTAAATAAATTGTTTTATTAGATGGTGATGGATGGGATAGGTCATCCTTAAAATGCCACACTGGATTTGGGACAAAAATTAAAAGTAATTAATTCATGAAATTATGTTGTATTTTTGGATCGAGAGTAGTCAAAATTATTTTGTTTTAATGAAAGCCAGTTATGCATTTTATAGAATTTATATATGAACATACTTTATTTTGTACGTTTAAAGAATTGTATTCTAATTTAATACTTTTTAGTTTTGTTTTATAATAATTGTGGTTAAAATCCTATTTTAATCACAATTATTTTACTTAATAGTTTTCCGTGTTCTTTTTTAATGAATTGTAGTGTTTTATAATCGAGGTCACTTTACTATATAAATTTAGCGTAAGATTATCACGACTTTATAACCATTACCAATGTTAGCATTTTTTTTCTGTGTCTATGACTATGTAGATATAGATTTATTTTCAACCATAATATATTGTTACCTATTTACTTCTACAAAATAATGTAATGCTATTTATTCAACTGTAATGTAATATTATTTCTGTATTTTATTAGTTATAATTTAATGTCCTTTATCTAATTTTTTGAACTAACATAATGTTATTTATTTTAACCTAATGTAATACTAGTTATTCATTTTATAACTATGTGATGTTATTGATTTATTAGTAGCTATAATGCACTATTATTTATTTATTTTCATAATGTAATTTTATTCATTTATTATTTAGCTAGTAGGTAATATTTCTTGGTTATTTCACAATAATTTAATGTTATTTATCTTTTACCATAATGTACTATTATTTATTTTTATTCATTATGTAATATTATTTATTTCTTATTTAACTAGTAGGTAATATTCTTTTTTATTCAACAATTATTACATGTTATTTATTTTTTACCATGATGTAATGCTATTTATTTTTTAAAATTATAATGTAATTTTATTTATTATTTAGCTAGTAGGTAATATTACTGATTTACTTAACAATAATTTAATGTTATTTAATTTTTACCATAATGTAATGTTAATTATTTATTTTTGTATAATAATATTAATTACTGATTTTTTAGCCATAATGTAATGTTATATATTCATATTTTCATCATAATATACTGTTATTTATTTTATAATAAGGTAATGTTATTTTTAATAATAATGTCACATTTACTTTTCTTTAACAATAATGCCATGTTAATTATTTATTTTTTAAACATAATTGCATGTTGTTTTCTTGTATATAACCACGTAATGGTATTTTGTTCATTTTTAAACAACATACAATGTTATTTATTTATAGCCATAATGTAATATAGTTTATATGTTTTTCATAAGATTGTATGATTATTTAATGATTTACTAACGATAATATGAACTTAAAATCGTGTTTTTGCAAAAACCAAAATGAAAACAAACTAACAATAAATAAGTGAGTATAGCAAGTTAAATCGTTCAAATATACCGGTTAATACGACTTTTTTGTATCATGAAAATATTTTTGGAATAAAAAGCTTTATAACAAAATACAACCTAGAACCCCATCTTCCAACATAGACCCCTACTACCAGGTCTCCTTCTCCAACATCAGGGGTCTAGGTTCCAACCTTCCAGAGGTTGAAACCCAATTACAGGAGACGAAACCGGACATATTATTTCTAAGTGAAACTGGAATAGGGCCGACCACTTCCCTAGATGAGTTCATAATTAACGGATACTCTAACTTAACAGCTAAATCTGACACCCAAGATCGCCATGGACATGGAATATGTGCCTACATTAAGGATGGCTTCCCGTGTGGCAGGGATATCTCTAGAGAAGATCCTAATTTACCCTATATGTGCTTCAGGGTTGCACTTGCTAACACCACTGCATTTATATTTGCCCTCTATAGGCCCCACAACAGTGGAGTTACTATCTTGAAGAGTATATCTGAGAAAATAGACCACATACTGTCTTCACATCCCTCGGCTAACATCCACATCTGTGGTGATTTCAACATCCATAACGTGGAATGGCTGACCCATTCAAATAAGACAGATGATGAGGGGAGGTTTCTCCATGATTTTGCCATTGCTTATGACCTCACTCAAATTGTTCGTGGACCCACCTGTGTGCAAGCTACACCCGGTCAATATGCAAGCCTCCTAGACCTTTTTCTCTCAACTTCCCCTGAGCTATGTTCATGTTCCATTCATTCTCCTCTAGGATCCTCCGACCACTCCGTCGTATCAGTTAAGATAAAAACGAAATGTAAGAAGCCCCCAGACATACCCCTCCACCGTACTGTATACTCTATGGCTGACTGGGATAGCTTCCGTACATTCATATCTGATTTACCTCTGCACTCCATGTTTAAAAAGGAAGTGTCCTCTATAGTATCAGATCTGACCGAATGGTTAATGGTAGGCATAGACCAATTCATACCACCTAAAAAATTCCAACAAAAACCTAACAGCCAGCCATGGTTCTCCCCAGAATGTGCTGCTGCTATCATGCACAGAAATAACTTTTTCCATACCAACGTAATAGAGGCACTGAGACTAAAGTTGCTTTCAGGACTGCCAGCAACCACTGTAAAAGAGTAATAAAAAATGATAGAGAGCTATATGCCCAGTCTGTTAAATCCAAGGTAGCTGATCAGCGGATTGGTTCCCACCAGTTTTGGCAAATAACAAATAGGATCCTGAACAGAAGTGTGCGTTCTATCTCAACCATTATCAATGGACCAGAGGTCATCTCGTCAGCGTCAGACAAGGCCAAACTATTTGCAAAGAACTTTGCAGCTAATTTTACCCTATGCGACGAAGGCTATAAACTCCCCATATTTCCTCCTATAACACAGAACAAGCTAGGTAACATACAAATATCCGTGCATGAGGTCGCCAAGCTAATCAAGAACCTAGATTCCAGTAAAGCAACTGGCCCTGATGACATCCCAATTATAGTGTTAAAAAAGCTTCAACCAGAACTTGCTCCCATACTTACAAAACTGTTTAAGCACTGCCTTAAGGAGAAGTGCTTTCCGACTCCCTGAAAGACCTCATCAGTTTGCCCTGTATTTAAGAATTCAGGTGATAAGTCATCTCCCTCTCAGTACAGACCAAAGTCTCCTGTGTGTTATGAGTAAGTTGCTGGAATCCATATTAGATAGAGAAATAGTCAACCACCTCAGCAGGAATAACCTTCTTAGTGACACACAATATGGTTTCTGCTTCTGCAAGATCTACCGCAGATGTGCTGACGGTTATATCCCACAGGATTAGTGAATCTCTTGACAAAGGCTTCCTTTCTAGGGCAATTGCTCTTGACATATCAAAGGCCTTCGACAAGGTATGGCATAAGGGTCTACTTCACAAGATTTCCAGCTACGGTATAACTGGAAATGTTTTCTCAATCATGAAATCATTTCTCTCCGATAGGCTCATAAGATGGATGGGCAAAAATCGGAGGCCTGCAATATAAATGCTGGAGTCCCTCAAGGGTCAATCCTAGGCCCAACTCTCTTCCTGATCTACATCAATGACCTCCCTAAACACATACTTAAATCATTCGTTGACATCTATGCTGATGACACGACCATCTACGGCAACACATCAAAGGCTGTAAATGACAAAGTTCTCTCTGATTCTCTCTCCTCTGATCTCGAGCGCGTGGTTCAGTGAGGGAAGATGTGGCTGGTTACCTTTAATGCATCCAAAACCAAACTCCTATCCTTACATCATCAATGCTCTGATCCCCATCTGGCATCAATTGTGATGGATGGCTCTCGTCTGGGTGAGGCCCCGTGTTTTGACAAGCTTCTGGGTTTGACCTTTACTCCTGATCTGAAATGGAACACGTACATCACGTCTGTTGCCAAGGTTGCTGGAAAGATGGTGGGATCCTTCTACCGCTCCAGAAGATATCTCACTACTGATGCAATTCTCTATCTATATAAAAGCCAAGTACGTCCAAGGATGGAATACTGTTGCCATATTTGGGCAGGAGCTGCTAAAAACAGCTTATCCTGCCTTGACAGAGTACAAAATAGACTTCGTGGCTTAGTGGGGTATGACCTTTTCTCTACCCTGCAACCTCTCTCCCACAGGAGAGACGTTGTGAGCCTATCCTTGTTTTATCATTATTTCCATGGCAGGTGCTCGTCTGAACTCCAATCTCTGGTCCACCCTCGCCAATCTTTCACGAAAAACACCCGTCTAGCTGAATCTACTGTGAAAAATTTCCCCCACTCTATATCTGTGCCTAAATCAAAACGCGGATTCCCTGAACAAAGCTTCTTTCTTAGAACTGCACGCCTGTGGAACTCTGTTCCGTCTGCCTGCTTCCCACGTGACTAAAACTTGGATGTCTTCAAATCCAATGTTAACAAATTCCTAATGAACCGCCCCATTAAGTAAACACTTCATCAAATCTCCACACTAACGTAATGTACTTGCAATAACCTTTATCCCTGAGTGGCTTCCGGGCCTTGATAAGTGGTGATCACAGTGTAAAAAAAAATACAAGTAGATTTCATGTAAAATATTAATGCCATATCTGTGTGCATTATGTTTGTTAATTGTTTTTATATTTTCAAAACATTAATACAAACACCTTTTATCTAGTTTTTTTAAAGACTAAAAACATCAATAAATATTTATTAAAGTAATATATTTTTAGAAGTGTAAAAAGAATTTAAAAACAGAAAAACATATTCTATTAAAACAAGGCACACTAAAACATTTTATTCATTATTTTTTATGCAAAATAAAATCAAGTTGTGATTTCTTTTAGCTTCCTGATATGCTTGAAATAATTAACAACTGCTTTAATAATGTTTAGAATTATTTTATTCCTGTACATATGCAGCTAGGAAAACTCATTGGCGCTTCTAAGGATTACTACATTGACTTGACCAAATGGTGGCTTGACAACAAAATCAAGGGACCCATTCTCTCTGGGGTTTAAGCTAAAAAAGCGATTGGTATGCCCTCTGTGATATTACATCGCTCAGAGTATTGACCAAATCATAAACCCGAAAAGTAATGGCACCTATCTTATTTTTATTTACAAATAGGGTCACAATTTGTCAAGAACCAAGGCCACTCGAGGATAACGGTTAATGCTGTACTGTAGTCAATGGGACAGTATCATATTAAACATTAGTAGTGGTATTTGGTAAATAGGATTACTTTGAAGAGATGGATCATCAAGAACTTGTTTACATTGGACTTGAAGATCATAATATTTTGGTCTGAAAAGCAGGAAAATGAAAGAGAGTTCCACAAACATGCAGTTCTAAGAAGGAAGCTTTGTATGTGGAATATACATTTAGGTTTAGGTAAAGAGTTGGGGAAATTATCGATAGTAGTTTTAGTTAGACAAGTGGTTTTTATGAAAGATGGAAAGGGAATACCATAGATTGGAGCTCAGATGAGTACTTGCCATGAAAATAACGATAAAAGAGATACAGGATAACACTGTCTCTTCTGTGGGAAAGCGGTTGCAGAGAAGAGAAAAGGGCATCCTTTACTAGGCTACAGAGTCTATATTTAACTCTGTCAAGTCAGGATAAGGTGCTTCTACCAGTTTTTTTCCCAAATGTAGCAACGGTACTCAATCATTTGTCATATTTGACTCTTTTACAGGTAAAAAAAATTGCATAGGTTGTAAGATATCTACTGGATTTGTAGAATGATCTGAAGGGCTTATTTTATAGTGATGTATTTATCTAGGGGCTATCAGGCCTTGATATATTACCATTGTGATTTGCAAAGGGCCAGAATACCAAAACTCCTCTATCCTATGGAAGATGAATCTGGCAGAAGCCGTACTCTCTTCCAAATTCAGTCTTGTGAATTTTCGTCTCTTACAGCTTGATATGGTTTCTATTGGTTTCAGTGTCAAACCATGGCCACAACAATTTACATCTTCAAAAATTCTATATATCTTTGGAGGCATAACTACTTCCCATCACTTCTGCTCTCAAGGCAGAGGAACAGTGCTAGCTTATGGATAGGTTGGTCTAGAAAACTGGGACTTTAAATCGGTTTCCTTCTTTTGAGTGGCCAGGCTACCCCATCAAATGGTTGCTCTTTGTACACATTAATTTTTAAGACTTAATGGTGTCTGTGATTCTGACTTGATTCAACTGTCGTCATTGAGCATAATTGTCCTGGAGGATGACAATGTATCTCTCCTCAAGGTTGTTCTGACTTTGCATATACTTTTTGCATGTTTGCAAATTATTTCACTTGACATCTTTTTCAAATTTTATCTATTAGGTATTTGAACTGTCTCCACTTTTTTTTTCATATATATCTCCTTTCACAAAGTTACCAGAGTGAGGCAATACTACCCTCGTTTTCATGGTCACCAGCTGATTTAGAGAAAGAATAGAGGCACAGGTTTTACTAAGATTTTCTACATTCAAAGGACGACTGTTTACTTTAGCCATTGCTTTTAAGTGTTTGACCTATTTGCAAAATTACACGTTTTACAGATCCAATCTGCTTTTCTTAGACTCTCCCCATTCTCATATAACTTGGGTGTCATGGTGTTAAAAATTAAATAGCAGTCTTGTCAGCACAAAATTTCTTTCAACTCACTTCCACTTAGCTTCTCCATTTCTGCTTTCCATTCATTTCTGACACCTACAAAATTTGTAAGTAAATGGAGGTATTGCTTGCATCCAATCTTCTGGTAGACTGGCCATTTTTGGAGTTTAGGATTTTCTTTTAAGGCGCATGTATACGATACATCCAAATAAGGATACTGCTGCTGTACCCCCTATTATCCAGGAGCTTCCATTTCTGTGACTTCTTAGGGTCATGCCTTCTGCATTAAGCTTGTAATAGTACATGATAACAAGCCATGTTACATGATTATATTTTGGGAGCATCTTTACAGCCATAACAACTGATTTTTTCAGCCTTACTTCCACTCTGAGCATTTTCTTGCTATCTGCATGGTGGTTTATATACTTGGGACTATTCTTCGTCATTACATTGCATTGTGGCAGGAAATCAATAGACTGAATCCAACATAGAATTCTTTTTGGTGTTTTTTTGAGAGGTATTCAACTTTGTACTGAATGCTTCTATCATTATAGGCGCTTCCATACTGCTCACCCAGCATCTTTATTGAATCTCTCATAACAATCTCTGGACTTAGCAGCAAATATATTCTCACTGTTTCCTGGCGTTCCATATACTGGTTGAAATAGATGATTCATTTGGATGGAATGCACTTTGTTTTCACCAGAGTGGTGAATGATGTAAAGCACTCAGAGTATTTTTGGAGGTCTGAATTAAAATGGCAGACAGCTGAGATTTTGTTCAGTGTTGTATATTTTGCATTTGACAGGCCTATTGCAATTATGTCGTTTTGTACTATCATGCAGATGGAATGATGTTTGGGTCTCTGATGGTAAAAAAGCCTCCGTTTATTGTCAGAGACCTCCAAGATAGCTGCTGTTTTGATAGATGGCAGAAGTCTTAAATCCAATGATTTCTGCTAATCTTGCATGATGCATTTTGTCAATGTTTTTGTTTTTGCTTGCTCTATATGCAATTGCATTTGGAGACTCTTATAGTTGTGTTGCCACTGGATTCTCTTTTTCACATTGTAGAGTTGAATGTAATAAACAAAGAAGAAAGCGCCCATATGTGTGTATTATGTGGCTATACAACTTACCTTCAAGTGGAATCTGAGAGAGAAAGATTAAAGATGACAGGCATAGCTTTATAAGGTGTAGTTTCGTGGCATAGCAGGAGATCACACCGCCTACTGCACACTTATGCAAATGGAATGGAGTCAGTTTTTTTAATAAAATGCCAGTTGGCAGAGGTGAGGGGAAGAACGTGTGCTAGAAGTTAAGAGAAAGTTGTGAGTGATGACGTTTACAGTGACGAATTCTAGGTGAAGTTTTTGTTCATTCTATTTATTTATTTATTTATTTGCTGTTTACCAGCCCATTTAACGGCAAGCTATTTTTGTGTAATGGGGGACGACCTTAAATTAATACCAGAATTCGATGGTTCGACCCTGGTACTTGACTGGGTGTAAAAGGTGGAATTGCATTGCCTGTTGTCTAGCATGAAGACCATTGAACACGTGGTTCCTCTACATTTTTTTTTTTTTTTTTACACAGTGATCACCACTTATCAAGGCCCGGAAGAGCTTTTGCAGTATAGTAACAGTTTAGTCTTGAGAAAAAAACAGGATTATGAAAGGATCTAGGCAGCACTATACAAGGCATTTGCTATCAACCACACCATTGCTTGGGAGCAATTTTAGGAAAGAACCTTACATCCAGGCAAAACTGTCGACTTATCTGGCCAAGCTGGTAAAGTTGCCGGTGTTGTTTGGTGGGTTGCCTGAGTTGACCCTGGCATGTAAATTTCTGGCAGGGCTTCCAACTGGAGCAAAGCAACTACTGCAAGCAAGGTCAACATAGTTTCATTGTTCCTTAATGACCTGGTAGACTAGGCCAGGACTGTGATGAAGAATACCTATGAGATGAGAGGACCGATAGTTGCTGCTGTACAGCCCACACCAAGTGATGATAGACCATCTCAAGAGCCTGGCCTGCAAGGTGAAGTTGTGTGTTATAGGTGCAATGGTAAGGGCCACATTACAAGGAACTGCTGGTGATCACTGACAGTTGTCTGATGCTACCGATGTAATAAGACTGGTCATATGGCCCAGGATTGTGCAGGAAATGGGGTCGGGGACAAGGTGCCAGCATGGACCTCTTTCCCAAACAGAAATTAGATAAGGTGCTTCCAATCATTCAGGTCTATATCAATGAGATATTATGCTCAACACTCCTTGATTTGGGGTGCTCTCACACGATAGTGAGCACGGAACTCTGCCACACTTGGAAGAAGAAGAATATAAGGGTGACCACCCTTAATGGGCAGACGCGGACATGTTGCATGGTGGGCATTGTGAACATTCACACAAAAACTGGAAATTTGATTAACGTCAAAGTGCTGGTAGTGCTTGAGAAACCACTGAGCTTTGACCTGCTTCGTGGCTATAATGCCATCAGAGCCCCAAGTTGTGCTCACATAACACAGATGGAGGGGGCGGTACAGTTTCCGGAGAAGGTTTCAGTGTGCACTGCACTGAAGATTGACCAGCCAGACTTTATTGTTGAATTTGACCAGCAGCAGAAGGCTTGGACAGCCGCGTGAAAGGGGTTGGAAAACCAGGAGCCATCCAAACTGCAGAATGAGGTAACAGAATAACGTGCTGACCAAATAAAACCTGCATATAAAAAGAAACTCTGCAATTCGATCAAGGATGACTGGTTAATGCCATGTCCCTATTAGAAACTTGGACCTCTCAAAGGCTTCAAGCGTCCATAAAAACAATAGTAAGATCAGATTCTAAAGGACTGAATTGTTTGGATTTGGAGGAACTAAATTAATTTAATGCTTTACAAAAATCAAGCATCAGTTTTGTGCCCTATATAAATCATGCTTTATTAGCATCCTGTCTTAGGCATGAATTTTATTCTACTTTGAGCTGATTTGCTTGGCATATTTTTCATTTATTGATAATAACCATGGTAAACGAATGTGAATCGAACATTTAGTTACTGTATTGACTTTTATTTGGGAAAATTCAGTTATTAAGATGGGATAGTAGTCCAACAACTCATACTTAGCAAAAACATAAATTGGATTAACATAGCAATGGACTTCTAAGTAACACATCCGAGTCTTACATAGCTGATCATATGTTCAAAAACTAGTCACGTGGTACTAATTTCAGAATTTGACTCATCTTCCATTTTTAGTGGTGCTCATACAAACTTGCAGCTAGAGATTCAGCACTATATGAGTGACGGCATTACCGTTCAGCTTTTTTACTTCTTGGCTTTTAATCATAAATATAAAATGTCTTCTCTTTAATTGAAGTATATATGTGTGTGTGTGTGTGTTTGTGTGTTCTGTATACTAATATATTTACAGTTTATCATTACCGATTATTATCACCGATTAAGGATCTGACAAAATTGTGAAGTTGACAGCTATTAACCAGCATGAATGCATAAATAATGATCAAAGTATAAAGATAATCGAATTATTAGTATAATTCATGCATCTTGCATTTAGCAGATTTTTTCTAACCAAATGGTTGCCGTCATTTGAAACAGAGGTAGGAGGACATAGTTTTGTCTGGGGAGTACACAATTGACAGCAAGACAGACAGCATCTTAAACATGCTAATTTAAATTCTACTCTAACAAACAGAGATTTGGTCAGTCTAAAGTTTGCATATGAAGAAATACCCTTTCACACGTCAATCTGACAGCTTTCTATAATTCTATACATGAGACTTCAGTAAGATGTGAACTGATATAACTACTTCAAATAAAACGAACATTTTTGATAAGTGAAATAATAGTAAATAAAAATAAAAACTTTCTACAAACAAGGAATAATGATGTTTATTTAGCTTGACTTCTAAAAATATATGTATATTATAACGTTGCAATAAAGATAATTTTCATAGTTCAATTACATTTTTAGTGTAGTATTTCTATTAAATAATGTAAGTGTGATATATCTGTTTTGTATTTTTAAAGTATTAGCTGGCATACACACAGTCAAGAGAAATTTTGTTTGGAATAGTGTATCTAAGTAGAGTGATAATTATATATTCATAATATATTTACATGTTTTTGTATAGTTTTTATTTCTGTTAAATATTATAGGTTTAAGACATCTAGCATAAATTATTTAATATATAACAGTGTTGAAATAAAATAATATTGTAAAACAAAAGTAACCTTTTTACTTTATTGTAATGAAACAATAAAACGAACAAAGTAATTTAAAATATTTGTCTGATATATTTTTCAAACTTTTATATTTACAGATCATCTATTCTAGAGCATGATGGTTTCCCAATTCAGCAAACAATGGAAGAAGATTCATATCAGTTTTAGATTATTGCTGCCATATGTCTTTTTGAAACAACACAATACTACATAAGTTAAAAAAGCAAAAGAAAATGCGATAAGAAAGAACTGATATATTCATAAAGTCAATGGATTGTTTTTTAGTGAAAAAGTTTAAGAAAGTTTGTGTGTGTACAGACCAAAGCAAAGACATTGATGTAAATATTAAAATAATTTACTTTAAATAAAAATGAAAACTGACACAGAAGAAATGCTATATTCGTGCCTTATTTGTAACTGTACATTTTCGGAAGATGACAATCTACAAAAGCATGTTCGAACACATACAAATGAGAAATTATATTCTTGTGAAGTTTGTAGGTCTTCATTTTCAGATAAATCATATATGAAAGCCCACATGCGAATACATAAAGGAGAGAAACCCTATGATTGCCAAATTTGTGGAGTGGCATATACATGGAAACATCAACTGAAAACTCACATGCTCTCACACACAGGAGAAAAACCATATGTTTGCCAAATTTGTGGTAGTTCATTTTCACAAAGCCAGCATCTAAAAAAACATGTGCGAACACACACAGGAGAGAAACCATATTCTTGCCAAATTTGTGGTTGTTCATTTTCACAAAGTCAGCATCTAAGAAAACACATGCTAACACATACAGGAGAGAAACCATATGCTTGCCAAATTTGTGGATTTGCATTTTCACAAAATCAGCATTTAAAAGACCACATGCGAATACATACAGGTGAGAAACCATTTTCATGTCAAATTTGTGGCTCTTCATTTTCACGTAACTATGAGGTAAAACAACACATGCGGACACACACTGGGGAGAAACCATATTCTTGTGAGATTTGTGGTTTTCAATTTACACATAATTCGCATCTAAAAAAACATATTCGAACACATACAGGAGATAAACCATATTCTTGTGACATTTGTGGTTCTAAATTTTCACGAAATGATTCTTTAAAAAATCACATGCGAATACACACAGGAGAGAAACCATATTCGTGTGAAGTGTGTGGATCTGAATTTACGAATAATTCTTCTCTAAAAATTCACAAGAGAACACACACTGGGGAAAAACCATATTCTTGTGAGATTTGTGGAGCAGCCTTTTCAGATAATTCTCATCTTAAAAGGCACATGCGAACACACACCTTGATTGTCTAAGATCTCTCTGTTCATGAGTTCATTGGGACAACCTGGCATGAGGATACTTGTCCCTATAAGTAAACCTTGACTGAATATTGAGAATTACATGGTATTCAAAGCTCCCCAAAAATCTCATTGGTATGTCCAATGCACAGGGACTTACATGAGATATGGTGCATTTTCTTTTAGTGATTTTACTTATAGTAACATCACTAAGCTTAATACTCCACCTGACTAGATGCATTCTTGCCCTGGAATCTAGTAAGTCCAAGAGACAAGACAGGTACATTATAACATATATAACTGATCAATTGGAGAGAGAAAATTAATATTCTTAACTTCATTATTTGAGACCTAAAGAAGTTTAAATGTAAGATATTTATCTATATGATATGGAGATCAAGGGTAAGCTCCAGAAAATGTCGTCTAGATTTTTGCAAAATTTTACGAAAGTAAAATGAAATTAAAGAGAGAAACTGTAATCTTGTTAAATTCGTTGGTTTTTATTTACAATGAATTTTTACTAAAATACATTCGAACACAGGAGAGAAAAATAAGCTTCGAAGTTGTGAAAACGAAAGCTGCAAAATCAGCTAAACTGTTGCAGAAAAGAATTGTCAAACAGCATTCCTTTTTGCCTTTGCAGTGCAGAAATAGTTGAAAAACATCATCTCTAGGCTTAGTCTCAAATATAGAACAAAAGTATGGAAACTGAAAGACTGTGAGGGTACTTGATTGAGGATCTCAGCACTTGCTAAAAGAAAAAGGAAAACCATTATAGGCAAAAATCGAAAAGAAATATTTTAATATAAACGCACGACTATTTTACTGTAATTGAATAAGGAACACAATAAGGGTGGCAAAGCAAAAGCTGAACGATGGTTGTAGGCTTCTCTTCAAAAATGAATCTATCTACAATGACGAGATTAAATGGATCCGAGATGTTACTGGTAGAAACGAAAATAATTAGGTATCCCAGAGCCAACCACAACAGCTGGCATCGTGAAACAACAGCTTAATGTGATCCAAATTACAAAAGATCTGGTATAGACAATTTTTATGAAGCGTATACATTAGGTCGGAGGCTACATCAACTGAAACGTTGCAAGAATAACACCCAGGACGAGAACAGTCGTCCAATCAAAATACAATCAGCTCTCACCTAAAATCAATTCAGGACTGTAATGAAACATAAATGTGTTTTTGTAATGTTTAAAGTCTTTTACTGATTTATTCTATACGTTATCACTTTTATTTAACCAAGCACAATTATTTTCTTTCATTTCAGTTCCTTACTGTTCAAAGATTTAAAATGTTTATTACCACTTTCATAACATTACGATTGTCATCAATCATCATGGTCTATTTGAACATGGTGGTTAATTTCATTTCCACACTCCACAAAAATGAAATGTATGTTATTAACCTCCTTATTGTATTTTGTATCTTTCTCTCTTTCTTATTCCCTCCCTCTCTGTATGTTTCATTCTTCCTCCTTCTCTTCTATGTCACATGATCCCATTCTGCTCACGTATTAGGCGAGTCTCTCTTTGTGTGCCAAAATCCTCGAGCATTTTTGAAAAGGAAAATTCAGTAGCTGTTTAACCTTCAAGAAGAAAGGGAATGCCAGGGAGTCTTACCGATAGGAAGGGTTAAATATGTCTCTGTTAACTGACATGTTTTAAAGAGTTATTCAGCAAAGAAAACTTGACTAGACATTAAAATAGTTGAAAGAAAAAGAATTGCTGATTCCTCTGAAAGATAAAAGCACCTCTATGTCAAGTTACCTGACATGTTGGAATGACTCTCAGGAAAATTTGAGACAAGGGATGAGAAAGAACCAGCTTTTCTGTCTTAACTAGACATTAATATAGCGGATATATGTGACAAATTTGAAAGCATAATTATCCCAGGAAAGGAACACATAAGATACATTGCGGAGGTTTTTAGTTACCTGAAACCACAGTTGAAGATTTCGACTCTGAAATGTGAACGTTATATTGCCTTTCCTTGGTCTAAAAAAAGGAAAATACAATTTCTAAATAAAATTTATACGAACTTTGAATTGGCTTCCATAGGTGAATCCCCCTCCTTTCTCTCTCACTATCTTTCCCTCTCTGCTAAGATAACTCTTGGCTGCCAGCAGATTACAGACTTTTTCCTATCAAGACTTTCACCTTAATAAAACTCATTTCTTTTAAGTCGGGTTATTTTCTTAATCTTTTCTCCCATGAATGTTTCTTTCTCTTTATTTAAGCTGCAGCTAAAAAATTACGTTTTGCTTGACATGGTGCATATATATTAAGACGAAACGTTGAACATATAACTTGGTTTGTCTTTTTATTTCTCTATTGTGTCAGAATAATATTTCCATTATTCTCATCATATATAAAATGTATAATATATATATAATATATACATTATATATATATATTATATAATATATATAATAATATAATATATATATAATATTATATATATAATAATATAATATATATAATAATATATATATGTGATATTATATATATAATAATATAATATATAGATATATATAATATATTGTTTGTGCGAACTAAAATGGCGGATCGAAATCTAGCGAGTTGGCGTCACAAAAACGAATTACAGATTATTTTACATAAAATTTATATTCGAAACTAATCTTCCACTCTAAATACTAAAATGATTGCTTTGCTTTCCGTCAAGTTTTTAAAGGTTTCACACGCAATCACCTATAAAAGTAGTATTTCATTTTGGAATGGAGATTTAATTGAGAGTGTTAATCTACAAATTTGTCATATCATTATTGTGATTTTTCGTTTCAGTCTTAGACTGTTCGGGTATTCTTTATATTATGTTTGTTTAGATAGAAGGGTGTATTAAAAAATATGTATAGGGGATTTTTTAATGTTTCTATTTATTTGTCTCCCCCATGTGGGTACGGCTAGACCCAGGATCGGTTCCTAGCGTGGGGAAGATCTCGTTCCCAAGAGGAGAGGGGCCAATTGGAGGGGTATATGTATGGGAGGGGGATGATAGAAGAGATGATAGTTGTCTCAGTCATGAGAGATTTCTCCTCCACTGACTGAGGGGGGAGCAAGGTGTTGGAACAGATATTATACTATGGTTTTAGGTGTTTCCTAGTGTTGTTGATTTCGAGATTAAGTAGGGTTGATATTGTTCAGTGTGTTGTATTAGTGATAGGGGTGTTATGTCTGTGTGTGGTTGTATGCGTATGTGTGTTTTAATGTATCGGTTCTGATTTATGTGTGGGTGTGTATATGTATATAGATGTGCATGC
>NC_136504.1:122263940-122511440 GCF_053919585.1 Euprymna scolopes
AAACAAGAGTACATATTTAAAATATGTATATTTCTGTGAGAGGCACTTGAATCCTATTTAAGACTATGTAATATATTTGACAGGGTTATCTCCTTTACACGCCAATGAAACTATAACAGTCTTTTACGGTGCATTTGTAAATAAAGAGAGCGTGAAAAGGGCATTTTGTTTTGACATGTGCTAACAGCTCATTCATCTATAATGTTAATTTTGTCTTGTGAGTTTTTATTCATGTGCAGTGTTAATGTTGCTACACTTTAATTGGCGACGAGGAAAGGATATGCGGAGGAGTACGAAGACAATTTAAAAATAAAAGCGGTGAACACCCACAACCCAACGAACCAGTAAAAGTTGCTGAGGAACGGATAAAATTAACGTTGCTATGCACAATTCAAGAATGGAATAATGCGGAAGAAGAATGGTCGCACTATATTGAGAGAGTAAAGTTTTTTTTTACTGTCAATGATGTGTTGAATGAAGGTAAGAAGCGTGCCATATTTTTATCGGTTACCAGGGCAAAACATTATGCTATTCTCAGGGGTTTAGCCGAAAACAGGCCTGACCAGAAAACATTTAAAGAACTGTGTATTCTGATGGAGAAACACATCAGGCCGGCCCACAAGATACATTAACGTTCCTTATTCAACACGAGAGACAAACGAGAAGGCGAGTCCATCAGTGAATATGTGGCCACACTGAGAAAAATGTCAGAGGATTGCAACTTCGAAGAAAAAGTAAATGAATACATACGTGATCGTATTATATACTGGGTGGTATTAAGATGACGTATATTCTGTATTATTGTTGTTGTTGTTCATCTTAGGAAGAGTCTTAGTGTTTCATCTAGAGACAGGGTACATTCTACTACATGAGCACCAAATTGAGTGTTTGTTACGTTGTCGTATCATAAAGGATTGAGTGTTTCATTATCTTATCAGAGTTAATATCGTTGTGTGTGACATGCATTTTAAACATACCTTCTGCTTGTTGTTGGTCCATCTGGAACATCTCGTCTGGGAGGGAGATTGGTACCTGCTTTTGGGGACGAAGATTCATTTCACTCCAAGACAAAAAATTGGTTCTATAGTTTTTATTCACCTTCCAGATTGATCGCAGAAGAATGGAAAGTGAATTTGTCCTGTGTGGTTTCTTCTTCAAGGTCTTATTTCTATCACGACAGCGTTCGTCCCCTCCTTCAGGAAAGGGGAGGAGACAACGGCGAAGCCGTCCGCTCTCTTCTAAGTTCCAACCCAATCTCCCCGATTCAGCTAACCTGATCACATGACTCACACGCAATCCGATCAGCTGATCTTGACTTCCGATCAACGTGTCTACACTATAACTCACACTCCTTCTCCTCTCTCTCTCTCTTGATCCATTCTATAACAATCGTTTGGTTGGGAGAGTGAAAGATGAGAAGATACAGGAGCGCTTGCTTGGCGAAAGGCTACTAACTTTGGACAAGGCCATTGAAATAGCAGTGTCCATGGAATCGACAAGGAAATATTCCAAGTTGATGCTGGGAGCACAGACGAGTGAAAGTAAAACGTCTGTACACAGGTTGCCATAAAACGAGAGTGCTATCGTTGTGGAAGTACTGGCCACCAGGCGGACAAGTGCCAGTTTAAAAACAAGGTTATGTTTTAAATGTAAGCGAATTAGGCATAATCGTCGGAAGTGTAGGCAAGAAGAGAGCAGGCCTGCTAGCTTAGCAGCACGAGGGAAGGAAAGCAGGGTGGTGAACAATGTGGAAGAAAATTGTTGTGCAGAAGAAATGGAAATAAATATGGAAAAGCTAGACTTGCACACAATTGCTACACTTCGGACACCACCAGTATTAGTGGAACTACTAACTAATCAAGAGAAAGTGGTCATGGAAATCAACACAGGAACTTCATGCACAGGAACGAGCCTATAAACTTTAGGAAAATTGGCCAATTCGTGATCTAAAAGAAAGTCATGTCAAGTTAAGAACATACACTGGTGAGTTAGTTAAACCACATGGGACCACAGACGTGGAAGTAATCCAGGAAGGGTTAAAGCATCGACTACATATGCTAGTGGTGAAAGGAAATATACCAACACTTCTTGGCTGCAGCTGGTTAAATAAGGTAAAGCTAAATTGGAGAGCCATGTTTCCTTTATACCAGGAAGATTCCCTTTCGAGGTTGGAAAAGCTTTTTAAAGAATTTGAGTCGCTGTTCAGTGAAGAAATGCAGTGTTTAAAAGATTTTATGATTAAAATACGCATTGATAAGACGGTGAGTCCCAAACTTTGTCAGGAAAGACCAGTGCCTTATGCCATAAAAGTGGATGTGGAGAAAGAGCTAGATCGCCTTGATACCCAGGGAATTTACAAACTAGTGGAGTACTCTAGGTGGGCTGCCCCATTGTACCAGTTGCTAAAAATGATAATGGGGGCATCTGGATCTGCGGAGATTACAAGTAAACAGTAAACCGGGCATAATCATGTGACAACTACCCCATTTCTCGGACAGAAGATATGTTTGCTACTTTGAAAGGGGGTACGAAATTTAGCAAGCTCGACTTCAGCCATGCCTATCAGCAACTAGAATAGGATGAAGAAACCCAGGAACTGCTAACAGTAAACACCCACCAAGGATTATCCCAGCCCATCAGACTACAATTTGGGATACACAGTGCTACAGGGATTTTTCAAAGGCAGATGGACAAAAGGTTGAAGAATATCCCTTTTTGCAAGGTGTGTGTGGATGAGATCTTGGTTTCAGGTAGTGATGACAGTAGTCATCTGAAGAGTTTACAGAGTTCATTTGCTGGCCTGGATAAGGCCGGATTAAAATTAAAGAAAAGTAAGTGCAAGTTTCTCCTTTCTGAAGTAACATATTTGGGTTTCAGAATTAGAAAGGACGGCACAGCGCCTCTTCCAGACAAAGTAACCGCTATGACAGAGGCACCTCTGCCACAAAACATCACGGAATTAAGAGCCTACCTCGGGTCACTTAACTATTATCATAGTCATTTGCCGAATTTATCAACAATACTGGAACCGCTTCATAGATAATGAAGAAGGGTACTCCCTGCGTATGGGGTACTGGACAAACAAGGGCCTTTGAAGAAACAAAGAGGATGCCATGTTCTGCACCTCTTTTAACTCATTTTGACCCATCAAGACCTATTCAAGTGCAAGTAGATGCTTCTCCCTATCGACTGGGAGCTGTAATGGCTCACAAAATGGAAGATGGAATGGAGAAACCAGTATGCTTCATATCATGAACGTTGTCTGAGCAGAACGGAATTATGTGCACATTGGGAAGGAGGGGCTGGCCCCAGTCTTTGCAGTGAAAGTTACACCAATATCTGTATGGGAATAATTTTACGTTGTTCACCGACCACAAACCGTTATTGGGGTTGCTTGCTGAACACAAGCCGATCCTTTCTCTTGCTGCTGCCAGTTCAACGCTGGGCAATATTTCTGGCTGCCTACGATTATAGGTTGGAGTATCGTGCCGGATCTCTTAATGGAAATGCAGATTGCCTCAGTCGTCTTCCAATCAGTGCGCAGGAACAAGATGCCACACCAAATACTAACAGGATACACATGATGAACTTGATTGACGCTGCAGTGACTGTTGCGGCAGTGAGAATCGAGATGAAAAGAGACTCTACTTTGAGTCGGGTGTACGAATACATCCTGAGTGGCTGCAACAGGTGTATGCCAGACATAGCAATGAAGCCCTATTTCAACAAGCGGACAGAGTTGACATGTGAAGATGATGCAGTATTATGGGGAAGTAGAGTTGTAATTCCGGCTAGACTTAGAACGAAAGTGCTGCAGGAATTGCATCAGGCACACATAGGGATCGTGCAGATAAAGGCCCTTGCTCGCAGCTATGTGTTGTGGCCAAATCTAGATTCAGATATTGAGAGAGCCAGTAAAGCTTGTAGAACCTGCATGCTTAATCAAAGCAATCCCGGCAAGGCTCCCATTCATTGCTGGGAATATCCAAGTTCACCATGGGAGAGAGTCCACTTAGATTATGCGGGTCCATTTTTGGGGCACATGTTTTTTTTATAGTAGTGGATGGTCATTCAAAGTGGACTGAAATATCCATAACAAAATCATCTTTTGTTATAACCACAGTTGAGAAATTGAGAGGGATACTCGCAACACATGGACTGCCAGTATTAATCGTGAGTGACAATGATCGCTGTTTTACAAGTGAATAATTCAAACCATTCATGAATGCCAATGGAATTTGGCACATTTTCTCAGCTCGTTACTATCCTTCCTCAAATGGACAAGCCGAACGCAGTGTGCACACCTTCAAAAAAGCGCTTAAAAGGATGGAAACAGACCGGAAGGCAACACTTGAAACCATGGTGAACAGATTTTTGTTCACTTATAGGGTAACTCCCGACTCAACTGAGGTTTCTCCTGCCAAGCTGATATTCAAACGACAGTTAAGAATGACGTTTCATTTGGCAAAGCAAGACACATACAGGGCTCTGGATGTGAAAAATAAAATGGAAATTGGGAGTAAAGTAATGGTAGCGCTCCATTAATTTAAAGTAGCCGATCCTATAGTTGTGCATAACTATGGATCTACTGAACGATGGACTGAACGTACCATTACCAGACAGTTGGGAGCAGTGAATTTTGAAGTGGAAACCGGTAGAGGGCTAGTAAGGAAACATGCAGACCAGCTTGGGAAACTCCCATCACTGGCAGCAGTGGAACTTGCACCTGAGATACAAGCAGATAATGCTGCAGAGAATCTTGAGAATTCCGGCACACCTGAAGTTTCCAGCCCACATGAAGTTCCCAAGGAAAGTTTAGTGCCTGAGAGCAGGCATATGGAACATGTTGCAGGGACTCCAGCAGTAGTAGGAAAATCGGCATCACCACCCTCTCATAGGTTATGATTTATTCGGAGACCACCAAAAAAATTTGAAAACTATGTTTGTGATCCGGTGTAAGATTGAAGGGATGTAATATATTGGACAGGGTTATCTCCTTTACACTCCAATGAAACTATTGATGCCCTTTATCACTAGAGGGCGTAAGTCTTTTACGGTGCATTTGTAAATAAAGCAAGCGTGAAAAAGCCATTTTGTTTTTGCATGTGCTAACAGCTCATTCATGTATAATGTTAATTTTGTCTTGTGCGTTTTTATTCATGCACAGTGTTAATGTTGATACACTTTAGACTATATCGTCTTTAAGAATGGTCTTAAACTCTATCTTGAATTGACATTTACTCCGTAGATGCTTAATTTTCATACCTTGGCAAAATTAGTTCCCCGGTACCTTATTTCACTAAATTTAAGTCAATTAAAATAAAAATATAAGTGATTTTTAATGCTTTTGATCCATTTGGGATTTCATCTGTTTTTGTTTTAATTAGCTGGTGGGTTTTGTCTTATCCCCTAGGTGTATATATGTATATATGCATAGATGTATATATGTCAGAAATTTAATTTCTTCCTTCTTTTCGTCGTTGTCTTTTATCTTTCCTCCCTTCTTTCCTTCTTTAACTTTACGTCTTTTTAACGAGCTGCTGCTGCTGTTGAAAGAATCACGCCACAATTGGTTCTACTAAAAGATATTTTTCCCGCGAAAATTCAACAAGTGCACTAGAGAGCGGAGCGAAAGTCAGTTTTGGACAGAGATTCCACGAGGGTAACACGCAAGTTACGAGCTCTGGTCCTACTCAGACATTCAAGTCTTAAAAATAGTAAAAGTTATTTCATTGTTCATAGGAATGAATAATGAGTTTCAGTAAGAGTCGAATCAAGTTGGTTGACTCGAAAAGAAAAGAAAGAATCAATTCTAAGAAGAATTGATCTATAAACTGGACGCACGAGATGCGATTAAATGTCGGCGTGTGGAAACCGAAATGTCTTTCCATGTTGTAACCAGTGAGAATTTCATCTGACAAGAAGGACGAACGAAGGTTTTACCAAACAACATTGCGTTTTCAAATTCAAGGATTATTTTCAAAAGAACTTTCAAGGATTCTGTCACTGAAGTGAAGACAGATCGATTTGGAGTGGCGTGAAGAAAATATATACGTAAAAAAAGGACTCACACACATATATATAAAGATAAAAAAAGAAAGGTTAAAAAAAAACGAAATCATTGTTTTACGCAGTAAGTTCTCTTATTCTAATTTTCTCTTATTTCTGTACTCTCTCTCTAGTGTTAATTAAGCCTTTAGTGCTTGCCATAAGGACATTTTTTGGCAGTCGAATTGGTGAACATATAAACTGTATTTTCTCTTGTAAATTGAACATATAAACTTTTTTCTCAATAATTGAACTTTGCAGCTTTGCTGCCTTCTTTCCCCAACCCTTATGCTTTCTTTTTCTCTCAATAAAATGTCAATATTTTTTTATTCTTAAAAGTATTTCCTTGTCTTTATTTTTTCATGTCCTGATTTTTCTAGGCTTATTAACATGAACCACGTGGGATAACCTTCACGGGACTCAGTGAATAAATTTCCCGCATATATATATATATGCATATATATATATATATATATATATATATATATATATATATATATATATATATACACAGTCATCCACGTACAGTACTGTTTCACCGTTTCACATCTCTTCAGTGCGGCTGGACAAGCAACTACCTCAAGCCAGGATTGAAACCCGACCGCCTGTATGACAGTCAAGGCTCCTAACAATTACGCTAATCGGCGGCTGCTATGCGAGTCGTGAAATTAACGATTTTTTGAGATGACCATGACTATATATATATATATATATATATATATATTCTTTGAAGTTTTTAACTTTTAAAACTATACAAAAAAATATTTTTATCATTCGTTAGAAAACCAGTACTAATAATTTATTTAAGGAATTATCAGTTGCTTACCATGAAACACTGTTTTGGGGATTTAAAAACAAAACAGCATATTACATCATGGCTCCCCAGCAGTGTTGATCAAACACGCCCTCCCTTAATCTTAGGAAGAAGATATGTTACAACTATTTGATCTAATTTCCTATTCTTAATTGCATTATCTAACCTTTTCATGCTATAAAAATGAATTTCTTACCTGTGTGATTCATCAGTTTCCAAATTTTAAAATGGATATATTTTTTAATTTACCAGTCTTGTATTGATAAGATTAAGATTAATCCATTTAACTACTTATCACCCCACTATGATTAGTGTTTTGTAATATTTACATTCATATTTATTTAAAATAAAATATATAAAGGTTAAAAATATTTATATATATATGCATTTTTTGTACATTTTTTTATGTAATTATAAAAACATTTTATACATTACTAATATAGTTTTGGATTTCCTTTATTAATATATTCTGGTTGATCTTAAACGATTCAAAAGCATCAGGATAACGAACAAATGCTTTATTTAACTGTCTAAATATATTAGCTTTATCCCCACCTTGTTTTATCATCAGTGGCGTATCTAGGGTATGGCAGGCATGGCCCGTGCCATGAGCGCCACTCTGACATGGGCGCAAAAATTGCTTGACAAAAATTAAAATTTGAACATATGCGTAATTACTGGAGCGAGTTTTTCTGCATAATTCCGATATATTCAAACTTTTTTATGCATTCCATGTCAAATCATCCAGGGCTTGACACCCATACCCTCAGATTTGGCTGTAATTTGCAGTGCAGGTAGACAATAGGGAAACTAAGAAATTCTGCAAATTTGAGCATCTAATTCCAAGCGGTTTCCGATTTAGAGCATTTTTTGTTTTCGTTTTTGCTCCATAATGTGGCGCCCGGGATAAATTTTGTGATGTCATTTCTTTGAATATTTTCTGATTGAAAGATCGTGTGGCTCTGAAAATTTGCACAGGTAAATATTTTGATCCAAGGAATCCAAAAATGGTATCAGATTTGCTAAAAAGTGAATCCTTATAGAGATATTAAGGGTTTTTGGATTTTTTACCCACATGCACCAAAATCCAATAAAAAGGGGTGTGGCTGATATGGTAATGCATTTTTTTTTCATATATTTTTTCTAGACACAATAAATTACCTCTGGACCAAAAATGGTAAAAAGTTCTTGTTCCATTCACTCACAGTTTCTGTTGAAAGTCGGGTCTATTTTCGATGATAATGAAAAATATTCCCTCTCCTATTAGATGTAATAATTAATTTAGACATTTGCTAAACTGACATCACACCTTAATTTTGGAATAAATTTGCAAGTAAGCCAGTGGGGTAGGAAGCGGGTAGTTATGCTCCTTGAAACAATCATTTAGACCTGTCGAAAAGTCCGCGCATACCCTGATTTTATTATTTTTCTTCTTAACGTAAACCGTGGGTGAAGCCCATTCAGAGTAGTCCACTTTTTCTATTACTCCAATATCTTGAAGTCTCTTTAATTCTTTCTCTATAGTTTCTAATGCTGAATATGGAACCTTTCTTTTGGGTTTGAAAACTGGTTTAGCTTCGTCCTTTAGTTCAAATTTCACCTCCGTTTTCGTGCAGCAACCCAAACCTTCAGAGAATACCTCTTTAAAGTCTTTTTTAATTCGTCAATAAACTTTCCTGGTAGTTTAGAATTTTCTAAACCCGCCAGACTTACTTTATTGCAAAATGAGCTCATGGGTTTTCCCCATAAATTAAAAAGAATCATTAAGTCTATACCGAACAAATTAGAATTTTTCCCCGGTACGACATATAACTTGGTTTTCACAGCATTCTCCTTTAGAGACACATTGGTAAAAAATTCACCCTTAAATTTTAGTTTATTTCCAGACACACTTCTGGCAATTTTTTTTTTGTCTTTTGTAACTTTGAAAACCCAATTTTCTTCCAAGTTACTTCGTCAATTATACTTATGTCGCTTCCCGTATCTAGAAGACAGTTCACATTACAGCCATTAATTTTAATTTCAATATATTTTCTTTTATCACACCTATACTCATTTTTAGAACCAATGGTCTTTATTTCTGCTTTTCGATATTTTCCTTTCCTGCATACCGTTGATTTATGGCCTTTTTTATTACATTTGTTACATATTTTGTATTTAAAGTAACAATCTTTAGTGAAGTGGTTTTTCCCCCACATGTCTTACAGGATTTTTCGTGTGCACATTTCATCACCCTTTCCATTTTTTTTTTCCATATTTTTTTCTTCAAAATTTTTTCCTTCGATGCTTGTATTGTCCTGCTTTAAATTTAACAGTTTCTGACACTCTTCCGTAACTTTTTGTAACGTTATTTCTGTGTCTTGGTTCATAATGGATAATATCCTTGAACGAATATCCTTATCTTTAGAGGCTGTTAAACCTTGCACAAAGATTAGACTTTTAAACATATCCTCTTTGAGGTCTTTTAATTTAAAGGATTCACAATGAGCATTCACTTTCCCTGCATAAGTAATAAAATCTTCGTCCTTCTGCTTCGTGATATGTAAACATTTATAACGTGTATAGAATAGACTATCTCGTTCACTGAAAATGTTTGACAATATGTTTATTGTTTCACTAAAAGAAATCTCTTCAGGTTTCTTTGGCAGGATAAAATTCGTATACTTTGTATTTTCCTGAGATCCAAGTTTTTGAAGAAGAAGGATAATCTTCTCTTCGTCTGTCCAAGACTGACATCTCTTAGCAAAAATATTTTCGTATCTCCGAAAATATGCCGGAAAAGTTAACCCATTTGTCGGCTCGTATACAAATTCGGATAAAGAATTTGCTATTCCTTCAGGAGTGAAACGACTGTCTTTCTGCTGCGTTAAAATACTCTGTAGTATTTCGCTTTGCTTCAATTGTTGTTGCTGAAGTAATTCCATTTGCTTTTGCTGTGCAAACAATGCCGATTGCATAGTTCTAGTGAATTCCGCTAATTGCTCCATGTTAAAAAAAATTTTTTTTTTATTTTACAAAACCACACAATTAAACAAAAGATTCACTCAAATGTCCTATAAATTCAATGAATTAAAAGCACAATTTCCTTCCGAAGAGAAAAAAAACACTTCCAGCCGAATAAAACTTGAAATGGACACTTCCTTTTTTTTTTTTAAATGTTCTTTTCAAAAAAATGTTCGCTTCAAAATGTCAATTTCTCTTTTTTTTTAGGACCGTAACCGACTGAAACACTTACTTTTTAAATGTTGGCTCTGTCGAAGTTTTTTTTTTTCTTCTTCCTTCTTTGGATTTCTTTTGTTTTCTGCTCGTTAATCTTCTTGTGTGCTTTTTCCTTTGCTTTGTTTTTTAGTGAGTTTCATTCGAAATCTTCATCGCCAGTTGTTATATCGTAGATTATATGAATAACAAGTTATTACTGGGGTTGTACAGAAAGGGTTTATTTAGGTAAAAAGGTACACACATTTCTAAGCGTCCATTGACAGCTTAGTACTAAATTCTGTCTCCCACGTGAGGAGAGTTTGCTTGTCTTTTTATAGACGTAACAGCCCATTCATTTGAGGGGTGTTGGATCAGTCCATTATATCAACATATAAGGTCATCTATAAATCTCCTACACCCATGAAAGTTATGTTTTAGATATATCAGTTTTTATTAGAGATGACACACACACACACACACACATATATAAACTCGAGTCTATGTAAATACAGATTTGCCCAAATGGTGCACGATCCAATCCCATTGAGATACCTATCGTTTGGAGTAATATTTTATTTCCTATTTGAAAATAGCATTCTTTAATAAGATTACTTATAAGTATTTTTAAAATACCTTTAGTAACACTCGTTTTGTTATTTTTATTTTTACACCAGAAAGCTTTAGAGTTTGAAAAGTCTATATATTTACCTTTGCCACCTTCAAAAACTAAATTCTTTTATAAGTTTTTCGTGCGGAATTTTAGTATATAGCATACTAAAATCATAAGTAGCTATAGATCTTGCTTTTATTTTGGAATTTATTTTATCTAATTTTTCTTTCACTGGTTGGGAATTATTTACTCCCCAAAATAGATTTATATTACTATAGAATTTTCTTTTAAGGTGAAAATTATTTATTTGATTTATAATTGATTTAAATATTTTAGATATAGCTTTACTAAAAGGTTTAGTAATGCACGTCTTTGAACCTACAATAAATCTAGCACTAACTGGATTTTTGTGCATTTTAGGTATCCAATACATACGAGGGGCGTGCAATAAGTAATGCCCTCAACCCACCTCTAGTTGTCTGGTCTAGCTGAAATTTTGCATGTGCAAAGATTTATATCTCTATGGGTTATGTGGTAAATTATAGCTCCAAACTAATTGTGGTTTCTGTTTTACAGGTGGTTGAACTGAGAGTGGTGTGAAATGGAGCCTATTTAATGTCGAGCAGTGATCTGGTTTTTGTATTTGAAAGGACGCACACCACAGGAGACTTTTGGTGAAATCAAAGAAACTTATGGTGATAATGCCCCATCATATGACCTTGTAAAACGCTGGCATTGTGAATTCAAACATGGCCGGAAGTCTGTGGAAACAGCTCCCAGACCTGGTCGCCCCCCTTTTACCATTGATGAGGCATCTCTCCCTCAAGTTGAGGTTGCCATTTTGGAAGATCGGTGCATTACTATTCGCCAAATAGCCGAAGATGTCAAGATTAGTACCGGGTCTGTGGAAACTATCATTCCTGACCATTTGCATATAGATAAAGTGTCTGCCAGATGGATTCCCAGCTTGCTCACACCATTCCAGAAGCGAGAATGCGTCGAGTGCTCGAGGATGAATTTGGAGATGTGCCAAGAAGATGAGTGAAAGTTTTTCAAAAGACTGATTACACAGGATGAAACCTGGGTCCATCACTATGATCCAGAGACCAAAGCCCAGTCAATGCAGTGGAAGCACTTGGACTCACCACCTCCAAAGAAGGCAAGGGTGCAGCCCTCTGCTGGCAAGGTCATGCTCACAGTCTTCTGGGACCAGGACGGAGTAATGATGACAGATTTCCTGGCAAAGGGTACCACAATTACAGGAGCCTATTATGCTTCACATTTTGAGGAAATTAAGGGAAGCTATCAAAATCAAGAGGCGGGACAAGATCAGCAAAGGTACCTCCTTCTGCAGGACAACACTCCGGTCCACAACTCACATGTCGCCAGATCAGAAGCACAGGCGTATGGTTATGAAATCCTCCCCTACTCTCCTGACCTTGCACCCTCTGACTTTCACCTCCTCCCAGCCATGAAGTTGTTTTTGAAAGGAAAGCGTTTCCTATATGATGCAGCCTTGATTTCTAAAGTCACGTCAAGGTTGGAGGACCAACCTAGAGTGTTCTACAAAAACGGTCTCCAGAGCTGCATCAAACGATGGGAGAAATGCATAACTCTGGATGGTTCCTATGTAGAGAAAGACTAATAACTGTGCCAAGTTTCGTTGCTCTACTGCTATGGGAAGTGGGTCAGGAGCATTACTTATTGCACGCCCCTCGTACAGTGAAGATTTTTTTTTCTTCTAACTTTAATCCTACTTTTTCACTAATAATACTATTATTCATAATAATGCTATCTAAATTAATATTACTAACTTTATAACTATCTGACACGTTACCTATAATTCCTACTTCTATCAGTAAACGTTGTATATAATATTTTTTACATATAAAAGCTATATTGTTTGCCGCTTTATCAATCGGAACTATTACAAACTTATCTTGAAGTATTTTAAGTTCCTCCAGTATTTCTGAATTTTTTAAAAGAGGATTGGTTTTTCTAGGGTGTTTAAATTTTTTTATGTTTAACCTTCTCATTTACGCATTCAAGTATACTATTTTTCCATGCTTCAAACGTAGACTGTGCTAATTTACATTTCTTTACCATAGCTATAATAAAACCTTCTAATAGTTTAGTCACTTCTTTAATGCATTTAGTGTAATTTGGTCATTTAGGCACTCTATAATTCGGACCCTTGCTAAGGAGTTTTCTGAATTTAGAATTAGTTACTATCGTTAAATCTCCTGCAATTACATGTTTTATCTCATTATTACAGAAAGGAGAGGAATTATTATTATTTATAATATTATCATTTATATTTATATGTTCTATCGTTTTTTTTTATAATTGAAAACCTTATTGCGTATTGTTGGCCCTAGTTTATATGTAACTATTAGTTTTTGATCTTTTGTCTGTAACTCGTTAGGTAGTAATTGTATATTTTTTAATTATGAAATATTTTAGGTAAATTTACATCAAAACCATTATCTTCATACAAAATTACAAACATTTCTAGGTTTCTTTTTTATACCGTCCACAGGGGGCTTATATAATTTAGTGTCGATTATATCCAGAATATAATCATACCATTGAATGAAATAGTCCTTATATATATATATATATATATATATATATATATATATATATATATATATATATATATATATATGTATATATATATATATATGTAGAAATAGATTTTCTTATATATCAATCCTTATTTAAGAAGCTCATTTATTCTCTCTCTCTCTCTCTCTCTCTCTCTCTCTCTCTCTCTATAAATGAAAAAAAAATTGCATTCCAAAATTCATGATGTTGACAATCTTATAGTTTATTCCTTTAAATCAGTTGATTTATACAAATCTTAACAGTATCTGTTTCGTAACGCAAAATCAATCACTTAATTATTATATCCATTAGTGAATCTAGTATGCCCTTAACTCATCAGAAGAAATAGCAACAATCAATCCGTCAAAAGGAATAAAAATGTGATTTGACATGGTGAAAATCCAAAAATTGCAATAGAAGCAGCAGTTACCTTTATATTTCTCCATTACGCCATATTGAATTTTAATCAAAGCCATTAAACTCAAATGTTTGTACTAACAATTTAATTAATTTATGAATCTTCTACAAAACGTTCTATTTAATAATTAGTAAATTTATGAATTCTAAGTTATGTATATATACTTATGAAAATAATATCAACAAAATATAAATTAATATACATGCCCGTATATACGAAACTAAACTAAGCTACAAAAAACGAAACCAACTATTCGTACTAACAATCTTAAGGATTCCGCCATATTGTTCTCAAAAACACGTGTATACTTTTAAGGATAAAATTCATCTTTCGCCTTCCTTTGTTTACAAAGCCATTTGGCGGAAGTGACGTCCGACATATTTTTAGCTACGGATGACCAAAACTGTATTTCTATACTTTTTTTTTTTTTTTTTTTTTTTTTTTTTTTTTTTTTTAGAAATTTTATTCAAACAGTCTTTATTTGAACTCAATAAACTATATAACAAATAAATGTTACCAAAGGCAAAATAAGTTATTTTTCTACTTAACTGGATATGTTTTTAGTGTTTTTATTTAATGTAACACGTTTTTTCAGCTCGAAGAACATACAGTGTTTACTGATATATTGGAAAATTCAAAATGGCGCCGACTCTCTCTTTCGTACCGTAAGTTTGGGAAAAGGAGTTAAAAATAAAAACTAGACAAAATACTGTCAAAAACTCACTCAATATTTGTTACCGTGACATAGGCTGACATATATTCGGTGGGTTTTTAACAGCATTTTGTCTAGCTTTTTATTTTTACTCCTTTCCCCAAACTAACCGTGTCAAAGAGAGAGTCGGCCGCCATTTTAAATTTTCCAATACATCGGTAAACGCTATGTTTTTGGAGCTGAATAAACATGTTACATTAAATAAAAACACTGAAAACATCTCCAGTTAGGTAAAAAAAAAAAAGTAACTTATCTTGCCTTTGATTACATTTATTTGTTATATATTTGTTTTTTGACAACTTTTTCGAATCTATGTGTACAGTAATACAAACCCCTGTTTTTTTTTAATATATTTATTAACTCTTATTCTTTTTATCAAACAAAAATAGAACCTTTATAATGAAATATATATTATGGACTGTTTTCCAAACATCGAAATTTTAAAATTAAAGTTAGTTTTATTTTTAAAAAAATTTTTTTTTTTAAAAAGACGAGGTGTTTTCCCTTTTCGAGATATTTTTTTTCTCCATTTATCACTTTAAATTTTATTCAACAATAAAATGATAAACCAATTTACAATAAAAAAAAATACAAAATTTATTTTTCGAAATGAGATTTTTGTATCGAGATTTAAAAAAACTGAAACTTTGTTGTGTTATTACACACAACAAAGTTTCAGTTTTTTTAAATCTCGATACAAAAATCTCATTTCGAAAAATAAATTTTGTATTTATAGAAGAAAAACGTAAAACTTGAAATGAAACATTTCTTAAAAATATGTTTAAATATCTAAATATTTAAAAAAAAAAAAAAAAAAAATATGTGAACACTTTAATAATTCGTAATATAGTGACATATCGGATTTGTATGGTGTTGCATTAAATACATGAGAAATGTCAACAAAAAACCCAACTTTTCGTTAAATATACTTAAAAAAATTATTATAAAATATCTATAAAGTCTATTTTTATGTCTGTAAAAGTTGGTTGGAAAGTTCAAATAAAGTTCATAATATAATTGAAAAAGAAACTCGTGTTTTTTTTTTTTTTAATAAAACTAACTTTAATTTTAAAATTTGGATATCGACGTTTGTTTGACTAACTTTTATTATAAAAGTTAGGTAAACGTTCATAAACATATTAATGGGGGGGAAATACTTCATAAATCTAAAAAAAAAAAAAAAAATATCCATTAAGTTTAAATAAATCAAAAAACAAAAAACCTGGACTGGATTCTCAGCGACACTCTCCGCTCTAACGCCGTTCCATCCGGTTCTCGAGAACTCAACGGCTCACTCCCGGCCTTATATTATCTCATTTATGCAAATTAATCCGCATTCGAACCTGCTGATTATTCGTCGTCTTCTCGTCTCCCACCCATCGCTCGGGTTTCGAGTTGACACATGCAGGCAGCTCACCTCCGTGACTGCAGTCACATTCAATTTTCACTACAGACTATTTAAATAAAACTTCTAAAAAAAAAAAAAGTTCATTCTACGGTCATCCGTAGCTAAAAATATGGCGGACATCACTTCCGTCCAATGGCGTTGTAAACAAAGGAAGGCGAAAGGTGAATTTTACCGTTTTAAGTTGATAAAACCTTTACAAAAGGCATTCCTGTTTACTCTTCTACTTATCATTTCAGACGTACTCATGATTTTTTTTTTCTGGAAAATAAAATTGAATTAAGTTTATTTTTACAAGAATGTTTAGACATTTACCTAGCCAATAAGCATAAAAATATATATGAAAAGGTGCCCGGAAAACTCATCCCGGGAAAACTCGTCTCCGGAAAAACCGTACACGGAAAACTCGTACCTGGAAAAATCCCCGCTTTTTGCTAGGTAGGAAAACGGGTCCTTATTGAATAAATATTGATTGAAAACACATTTTATTACCGTTCTTGAAGGAGATATTGTTTTAAAAAGAGACTATGCAGTAGTGCAGTGCAGTACCCCCGTGATATTTTAAAAAGTTATTTTCAACTCTTGCTTAAAAAAAATAAACTTGATTACGGAGTCAAGATACGAAAAACAAAACAAAATATTTATTAAAGAAATACTCTAGCTTAACACTTTTTGTGTCATTACTGTCATGCTATGTTGTGCATGGATGGATGTGTAAGAATAAGATTGGAACATGTGTGTTTGGTTGATAAGAAGGGAACTGAATAATGGCGCCCCGCTTTATTGATTAATTGCTATGCGCATGCGTGAGTCCATACAAAAGTTAGATCACGAAACCGGAACGAAAGAGTCTATATAAAAGTTACTGAAACGAAAGAGCAGTGCTATCATTACATCTCCCTTTCTCTGAAAACAAAGATGACTTAAGTATGTAAAACAAAACAAAGAAAATGGAAAAGCTGGTCCAGGGTAGACTGCGTGAACAGCTACAGCGAAGCAGGGGATTATTCTGCCCCATGAGATGCTTGCTGGGAGGTTATGAGTGTTTGCTCATTATAAGTTCATTTTTGATGGTGGTCGTACCACTCTAGCACTACGGGTACATTTTTGAGTGTCATTTGGTATGTTTGGGGATGCACACACAAGTGGATCCACAGACGTCGCACATTTTTGTGGAGCTGTGTTGGGGAGGTGTTGCGACATTTGTGGGGTAGGCATCACTGGAATACTTCTTATGTGTTGTCGGTTTCTTCGCAGCGCATGCCCATTGACATTCTCCAGGAGATAGGAGCAGTGGGATACTACAGTCGCTTGCAGACACAGGATTCTGTACCCTTACCTGTTGACCATGGTATAGGGGTGGTAGATCTTCCTTAAGTGCATGTTGGTCAAAATACCTCTTTTGGTCCTGCTGGTGTTGTTGGAATGCGCTGTATATCTGATCCTGATCATGGTTGTTGTTTCTGATTTTGGTGATCAGTGGAGAGTGGATTCATCTACCCATGAGTAGTTGTGCAGGGCTTGGTATGACACTTGAAATTGGGATGCTGCGCCTGTGCGATCTCAGAAGTTGTTCCCAACTGTTTGGCTTTCTTGAGAATATTCTTGATAGTCCTTATTTGACGTTTTATGAAGCCATTCCCTTGTGGTCTCCGAGGTGAAGTAGTCTCATGATGGAAGCTCCATTCTTTGGCGAATTCACGGTAGAGATGACTTGAAAAGTGTGGTCTATTATTGCTAACTATCTTGGATGGTATGCCAAACTCTGAGAAGATTTGGCGTGTGATGTTCACTATGACACTGCTTGGTGAATGATCAAGTAAGCGTTTGACTATAGGATACTTTGAGTAATAGTCAGCTATGATCAACCACTGACTTCTGTGGGAATCAAACAGGTCTGTGCCAACTACATCCCATGGCTTTGTTGGGATGTCATGTTCCATTAGCGGCTCTTGCATTTGGGAGGGGTGATGCTGTTGACAGATACTGCATGACTTTGTGAACTGCTCAATGTCTTTGTTTATGTTTACCCAATGAACAGTGTCCTTGGCAAGGAGTTTTGTTTTTCTTGTCCTAAATGAGCAGCATGTAGTTGTTCTAATATGGCTTTTTGAAGAGTCTGGGAGATGACGATTTATTGTCCTTTGAGGATAAGACCATCATCAATTGAGAGCTGATCTCTTAGGCCCCAGAACACTCTAATGTCAGTGGGCAGCTGCTTGATTGTCTCTGGCCATCCCATGATGATGGTCTCTCTCAGCTGGTTAAGCAGAGGATCCGCTGTCGTACACTGTCTTAGCTATTCGATGTAATTAGTGGAAAAACGAATTGTATCAACCCGGACATCAAGTTCGATAGGGTCCGTATTACAAGGTTGTGGTAGGCGCAATAATCCATCAGCCAAGATAGGATCAGATCCCTTGTTATATGTGAGCCTGAAGTTTTATCCTTGGAGTGTTATTAGCATTCTTTGCTGAGGTGAGCGGTTTGTCGATGATCATAGTGAGGGGTTTGTGGTCAGTGACGACTTGGAAATGGTGGCCATAGAGGTAAGTGTGGAACCTCTGTGTGCCAAATACGATGGCCAGTAGCTCATGTCTGATACATGCATATCTCTGTTCTGTCTGTGTGAGGCTCTTGCTAGCATATGTGACAGGCGATAGATTGCCCTCCTCATCTGGTTGTAGCAAAGCTGCACCGATTCCATGTAAACTCGCATCACAGTGCATGTATATCGTATTTTTAGGGTCAAAATAGTGGAGAAGGGACGTTTCAGATACTTCACTTTTTGAAAGCTTCCTGATGGTGTGGTTCCCACTGGAAAGCAGAGTCCTTGCGTAATAGGTCACACAACACTGCTGTCTTGGAACTGAAGTCCTTGACAAAACGAGACAGGTATGTCATCATACCCAAGAATTATTGTAGTTCCGTCTTGTTCTGTGGTTCAGGCATTTTTTGTAGGTCATGTACCTTTGCCGGCTCTGCTTTTAGTCCGGTGTGTGTGTGTGTGTGTGTACAGGTTTCCAAAAAAGAATATTTCACGGCATTTGATCTTTCACTTCTCCGAGTTCAAGGTAAGGCCTTCTTCCGTAGCGATCTCCATGAAACGTCTTAGGTTTTCATTATGCTCCTGCTCTGTCGACCCATATATGGTGATATCGTCAGCTATACCACAAGCACCAGTGCATTTCTCGAGTATTCTGTCCATCTCGAGTCGGTAGATGTCCTGACTGACACACAAACCGAATGGCAGTCGTTCAAAACAATACCTTCCAAATGGTGTTTGGAAAGTTGTTAGCGGCTGACTTTTAGGGTCTAACTTTATAGAGCAATACCCAGACTTAGCGTCCAACTTTGAGAAGAATTTTGCTCCTGCAAATCGGTGGTTGAGCTCCTCGACTGTTAGAATTTGGTGGTATGGCTGTATGAGAGCTTTGTTTAGTGTTCGTGGGTCTAAGCAAACCCTAATTGTGTTGTCACGTTTGGTGACATAAGTGAGAGAGCTTTCCCAGTTTGTGGGTTCGTTGATGCAGCGAATGACTCCTTGCGATTCCATCTTGTCAAGTTCTGATTTGATTTTTCCGCAGATGGCTATAGGTGTCCTTCTCGGTGGGTTTATGTGGCATGGTACATTGGGGTTGACAACAAGTTTGTGAGTGTTCCAAAATTCACCAATACGGTCAAATCTCTTAGGGTATAGATGCATTAGGTCAGCTACACTATTGATGGGTTGAAGCTGGGCTGAGATGGCACAGTGCATTGTCACTACTCTAAGAGCCACTGATGTTGGTATGGCCAATATGGCTGCTCCTGGTACATCAACCACATAGAATTGGGTATCCAGCCATGGGGAGTTTTTATACTTGCACCTAAAAGTTGTGGTCCCATAACTGTTTATCCTGGTATTATTGTAGGCTCTTAACAGACATTGTGTTGAGGTGAGTGATCCGGGCATTGGGTTTCTAGCTCTGTCCATACTGTTAGGGTACATGTTGCGGAATATGTGGATAGGCAATGTATTTGCTTGTGCCCCTGTATCTACTTTCAGGTTGAAGGTATGAGTGCCTGGGTGGTCCTTTGGCTTGATGCTTAGATCAACAAATGCCTCATTTCGAGGATTTTTCATGTTTGCTGACTTTCTGCTGTTAGTTGTGATGGAGCTAAAGGTGAGTTTCTTCATTGCCGTGCCTATGTCAGTCATGGCTTGGTCATCGTGTTTGGCGATGCTGTTTATTTTCTTGCCAAACTCCCATTGTTGGTTATGACTGTTATGCCAGGGCCTTCCTTGTTGTCTCTTGGTGTAGTGCTTCCCTGAGATGCAAACTGTAGCCCAGTGACCTGTTTTGCCACATGTGTGGCATATATCATTTTTGGCAGGGCAGGGTTTCTTTGCCAAAACGGTGACTGCGTCCACAATTTTTGCAGGTTTGTCTGCGTTTTCGGTCAATCCCTTTCCACTGGTGTGTACCACGGCTTATTGCTGCTATCTGTGGTGATTCCTGTAACTGGTGGAGCTGGTTACATAAACTGCTGAAGCCTCGTGTGAACAGGCTAATCTAACGGCTTTCTTGATTATGTAACCCTTCGGTTTGTTTAACAGTTCCTTTTGCAGTTCGGGTATTGGTGTGCTGGCAATTAGTAACTCGACGAGGTGTTCGTTTAATTCGTCAGCACTGAAATTACATTTCTTTGCCAACAGTCGACATCTGTTGATGAAGATGTCTGTTGTTTCATTTTGTCTCTACTGGTATTTTCTGAGTTCCAGTGTACAAACATGGTGATTTGTTGCCGGTTTTAGCTGCTCCAAAAATGCAGCAAATATTATTTGTGGATCCTTGCGATCATCATCCGACATCTACCAACTATTATACCGGCGTGAACCTTCTTCGCCGCTCGCGAGAAGTATTAGAGGGACTTTATCCTCGTGTTTCGTCACTTTGATGGTGAACTAAAGTTTGTCGAAATAGTTTGAATGATTCGGCAATACATATCAAGCCCCAATCAAAACTAGGGACTTGTTATGAAATTGTGGCCATTACGATAAGAAAGTGTGAAGAAAAAAAGGCACAGACAATTTGTGTGGCGTGGGAGGTTAGAAAAAAAATTCGTTCAGCGTGCAAGAGATTAAAAAAAACTGTTGTTTTTTTTTAACTCGCTGTTTTACCTTTCTTTTTTTTTAATTGTCTGTGACGTTATAAGATTGTGTGTTGTATGATAATACCGCTTACCACCATGTCATGCTGTGTTGTGCATGGATGTGTAAGAATAAGATTGGAACACGTGTGTTTGGTTGGTAAGAAGGGAACTGAACAATGGCGCCCCGCTTTATTGATTAATTGCTATGCGCATGCGTCAGTGTATACAAAAGTTAGATCACGAAACTGGAAGGAAAGATTCTATATAAAAGTTACTGAAACGAAAGTGAAGCAATTTTATTATCCACTTTTTCCCGTGGAAGTTAATTCTTCTTAAACAATTAATCGTTACTACTAACTCTGAAACTGAAGGAAAAAATTACAAACAAAAAGAGAAAAATAGGAGAAATAGAATTTATTAACAAAGATATCTAAACGAAAGGTTTGTGACCTCTATGGGCTGCCAAAAATGTCCATCTGGCTTACAAGAGTCTTGTAGTAGTAACCAAAACGGGGGAGAGAGAGTGAAGGGAAATAGAAGGAAGGAGAGATAGAGAAGGAGGAAGAAGGGGGGAAAAAGGAGGGGAGCACTTACTGGAAGCTTCTGGGCGCCCTTTTACGAAAGGAACATTTAGAAAGTTCGTTTCTTTGTGGGTTTTATTTTTTGAGTTTGTGTTGTTTAAAAGTTCCCCTTTTCTTTCCTTTTCCTGGAAATTCGTTTTTCGTAGTCCTTTCAGCAAGGTAGAAATTTCTTGAGGCTGAATATTCTGGTGTTTTCTGGTATCTTCGAAAACTTCCCTGCGGTGAATTTTCTGTTCAAAACTTCTATTATCTTTTCTCGATAATAGTATTAGTTTTCAAGTGTCTTAGAAAACTAGGTTCTTCTGTTCAAAACTTCTATTATCTTTTCTCGATAATAGTATTAGTTTTCAAGAGTCTTAGAAAACTAGGTTCTTCTGTTCAAAACTTCTATTATCTTTTCTCGATAATAGTATTAGTTTTCAAGTGTCTTAGAAAACTAGGTTCTTCTGTTCAAAACTTCTATTATCTTTTCTCGATAATAGTATTAGTTTTCAAGTGTCTTAGAAAACTAGGTTCTTCTTTTCAACTTCTATTATCTTTTCTCGATAATAGTATTAGTTTTCAAGTGTCTTAGAAAACTAGGTTCCTCTTTTCAACTTCTATTATCTTTTCTCGATAATAGTATTAGTTTTCAAGTGTCTTAGAAAACTAGGTTCTTCTTTTCAACGACTTTAATGTCTCGTCAAGACAGAGTTGTTCAACGCCTTAGTAAATTCCAGGCGTCCCTTTTTATCCGAGACCGACAGGACAGTTCTGCTGGTCTCCTCGAAGCCTTGTTCACAACTGCCCACTTTAACTCAAAATATCACACACGTGCGTCAATTTAGCGCGAAAACGTCTCATCCAATCAACGGGCATAAGGGAGTCAGGTGACATAAAAAATAGGGGGAAGCTAGGGAAGGGGGTAGGAAAGGGGTTAAGAAGAAAGGAAGGAAGAACCGAAACAGGAGAAAGAAAAGGGAAAGAAAGATGGTGGAAGATAATTTCCACAAAAGAGCAGCGCTATCATTACAATTACGAAACAAAAATAAGGAAACAAAACACGTATTATCAAAGGAAGCAATTATTTTATTTAGAAGAATTAATTCAGTTTGAATAATTCTTGTGTTATTACAAAACACCAAAAAAGAAAACACGGTCTTATGTAATTTTATACCGTTATAACATTATTATTTCGAAAGCCAGGAGGGGAGGTCATCGTTTAAAAGTCATTTCGGGACAAATTTATTTTCTTTTGGAGGTGGGAGAGGCTCGTTTTAAAACTATATCTACCTCAGTATTTTATTTAATTTTCGGACATTTTTTGTTAAAAATTATATGCTAAGTAATGTCGAATGTGTTGGTACGAAGTCCGTTGCATTTGTTCCTGTGTCCGGCTGGCACGGCGACAACATGATTGAGCCAAGCACAAACATGTCCTGGTACAAAGGATGGTCTATTAGCAGGAAAGAGGGAGATGCCAGCGGTGTCACCCTCATCCAAGCGTTGGATGCTATCATCCCTCCCACGCATCACGTCGGGGTCACCACTGTTGGTACGGGTTTAGGTTCTTCCAAGTCCCAAAACTACCGACCAGCTTTAATAATTACTAAACGTACAACAAGTATAAACAACAAGAATTTATTAACAAACATGAAAACATGACAACACTGCAATTCAGAACATTAAGGTAAAAAGATTACTCACTTCAATAGTGGGGTTTACGGGAGGAGTGAGGACTGTATTCTAGAGTTGTACTCTGCCTGTCCAACATTGTCTTTTAGGAGAAGAACTTTTTGCGTCCGTGCCTCATGTGTACGGACTCTTCTCTTCTTTTCTCAAGGGACCTCACTCCTTACCCTACACCGGTAATCCGGTGCTCTTATTTATTCCCCTACAAATGCGACATTTCTTGTTATTTCTTTTTAACTAAATAAACTCTTTAAAATAATTTTAAACACCAAAAACTTACAAAGCTAGGTAGAAAACGAAAACTTAGAAAAATCAATTTAATTTGTTTTAAAACAATAAACATGTAAAAATATTTTTTTAAAATATTATGGGATGTACAATATTACCTAAAAATATATAAATTTATTTTCTTTTGGAGGGGGGGGCTCGTTTTAAAACTATATCTACCTTAATATTTTCTATTTTTTAGCAATTATTCTCCTAAAACATGATCCTCTTATGTCGGACATTTTTTTGTTCATAAATAACACTCGACATTACTTTTTTTTTTTAAATAACCTCTTTAAAATAAGTTGAAAGACCAAAAACTTTAAAAGCTAGGTAGAAAACGAAAACTTAGAAAAATTAATTTAATAAACAAGTAAAATTATTTTTTTTTTAAATATTATGGGATGTGTATTCTCTTTTAAAGACAATATCTGCTTCAAAACGGTCATAAAATGTGTTTTCAATCGATATTTATTCAATAAGGGACGAGTTTTCCTACCTAGCAAAATGGGACGAGTTTTCCGGGGACGACTTTTCCTAAATTCATATGAAAAACCGCGTTTATTATTTTTTTAAACCAAAATTATGCACCAGGTCTGAAGGTTTTTTTTTTTTTTTCTTAAACAAAACTGATTTCATATCCGGTGTATAATTTGGATTGTTTTAAAAATAATAAACGCAGTTTTTTATATATATTTTTTTATGCTTATTCGCTAGTTAAATGTCTAAACATTCTTGTAAAAATAAACTTTATTCAATTTTATTCTTTAGAAAAATGAATTCACGAGTACGCCAAACACAATTTCATCTAACAAAGTCAGTTTCGTTAAAGAAAGAAAGAAAAAAAAAGTCAGCTTCATACCCGGTGTATAATTTTGATTTTTTTTTTTTTTTTTAATAATAAACGCGTTTTTTCATATATATTTTTATGCGTGTTTGCTAGTTAAATGTCTAAACATTCTCATAAAAATAAACTTTATTCAATTTTATTCTTTAGAAAAAATAATTCATGAGTACGCCAAACATGATTTTATCAAACAAAGTCACTTTCGATAAGAAAAAAAAAAATGGAAGCCAACTTCCACGGTGTATAATTTGGATTTTTAAAATTAATACATGCAGTTTTTCATATATATTTTTATGCTTATTCGCTGGGTAAATGTGTAAACATTCTCATAAAAAACTTTATTCAATTTTATTCTTTAAAAAAAATAATTCATGAGTACGCCAAACAGATTTATCAAAAAAATTAGTTTTGTTTTAAAATCGAAAACATTGACTTTAACTCCATTGTTGGATATTATAAATAATAAACGCGGTTTTTAATATATTGTTTTATGTTTATTCATGAGATAAAAATGTAAAAATAAGTTTGTTTGTTTTTTTTCTGTAGAAAGTTGTTTTATGACGGAATAAAATTTGGCGCGTGGCGTACTTTTTGGCGCGCTGGCGTCACAAAAAAAAAAAAAAAAAATGACCCTATGTTTTCGTTTTTCCTGTCTTGACTCCGTTATCAAGTTTTTTTGTTTGTTTGTTTTTTAACAGGAGTTAAAAATTATTTTTAAAATATTATGGGGGTGCGTACTGTAGTCTCTTTTACAAACAATATCTCCTTCAAGAATGGTCATAAAATGTGTTTTCAATCGATATAAAATGTGTTTTCAATCGATATTTATTCAATAAGGGACCAGTTTTGCTACCTAACAAAAGTTTTTCGGGCACGAGTTTTCCGGAGACGAGTTTTCCGGGAACCGGTCAAACATTTCTTTCTTTAAAATTTTGTCAAATTGTTGATGTCACATTAGGTTGTATCATTTTATCATTTGTTTTAATTTGTTTTTCTGATTTCGTTAGTTTTTTTTTCACTAAAAAATTCCCATAAAAATAAAACCACTTCTAAAATTCATAAAAAAAACATCAACTGATTAAATTGTTTTAATTCAATTTCTTCATTTTAAATTTTCTGCGAACTTGCTATTCCGGTCGCCATTTTAAGTGGTGACATTGTTATTCGTTAACTTTTAGTTCGCAAAGTCATTTTTTTCTTCTTTATAGCTGATATCTTAATTGAAAGCAGATTTCCAAACAAAAAGTAAGTATTTCGTGAATTTAGTTGTTTTGATTTTAGAGGTGGGGATCTATTTTACTCAAGCCACGTCCTAAGCGCAATCAGAAATCTAATCGAGTACATTGCCGAAGAAAATATTGCGGTAAAACCCATTGAGTGCGCACGGTGGTTATATGAGAAAATAAAGCTGTGTACACATTATAAATGTTTCTTTTCTGTGTCTTATGTTATACATTAGTACATTAGGGGTCATTTCGAGTTAAAAGTTTATTTATTGCACCCATCTGAACTAGAGAAAATCATGATTTAAATGTATGGGTCTCGTCTAAATAACTAATGATGAACATCTAATATGGCCGACCAGACGGGTGATTAAAACGTCAGATCGAGCGTACCGGAAAACGAAATGAAATTGACAACTTCTAAACAAAAATGAGTACCTTTTATTTTCTTTAATAATAATAAAAAAAAACTTACTCGACGAGAACACGGCTGTTTTTGCTTTAATAATTATTTTTTATTCAAACGTAACGAATAAAAATTTCAATTTGGCTTGAACTTTTCGGTTTTCAGATTATTTTTTATTTTATTTTTGTTTTTTAGCCGGATTTAACTAACAACCAAAACAAATTTCTCAAATAACCACCGTACGCACTCAATGGATTTTACAATATTGCCACATCGGCAAAATTCATTTAATACATACGTAAATGAATACCGAATACATTTTGAAATTTAATGAAATAAACCTAATGAAATAACTGGAAACAATTTTTTTTCGATTGAATTGTTTTAAAAGATTTTATTTTTACGTTAATTTTGTTTATCGGGCGAAAATATTCTAGTGTTTAGTTTTTTGGGGTAAATTTTCAGATTAGGTCCACGTCCACAATTTTCTTTTAAATGACAACTTTTAGAGGTTTTCGACTATGCTTAATACGAAATTCGCATTGAAATTTTGCAGAAATAAGTAGTTATCGAGATATAAAAAGTTGTATTATGTATTGTATTATTTAGCGGCCACCTTTTTTACGCGCGTGCGCGCGCCAAAAACAAATCTACTCATGTATGACTGACGCTGCCACCTACCAGAAACACTTTTCTGGGATTGCCCCCCCCCCCCACGTTCCACTTTATGGAAAAATCCACTTTTCTGAAACTGAGAATGCTCCCCCCCCCCAAAAAAAATATGGTGTCCGCAGAACTAAAAAAAAAAAACTAAAAATTTTTTTGAAAACAAAAAAATTTAATGACTCTTAAGGGGGTTCATCCTTTCGTTATGAAGTTCTACTTCATTGCTCTCTAACTTACAATCTATTTCTTTCCTGACATGTCACGTAATTAGAACGCCCTCTTATTAGTCATTAAATTTGTTTTTGTTCAACATTTTTTCTGTTAAGATGATACTTAATCTGTAATCTATGATAATCGTCGGAAAAAAAACTTAGAAAAAAAGGTGAAAAGCGCGGATTTTTAAGGGGTGGGCAATATTGTACACCGCCAAAAATCCACTTTTCTGAGACTGACACTGCCCTACCCCAAAAGAATTGATAATTTTTTTGTCTTTATATTTCGATAACAACTTGTGTCTGCAAAATTTCAGTGCGATTTTCGTATTCAGCATAGTTGAAAACCTATAAAAGTCGTAATTTAAAGAAAATTGTGGTAAATAAAATAAAAGAACATTCAAATTCAACACTCACACTTAAAATTACTTTTATTGGTTTAGGGTATGCTGAAAACGAATATTATATGTAAATGATCGTTTCTCCATTCATTGGAACCTGTCAGAGTGATCATGAAATTCCGTTTGGAAATTCTCTCAATGCCCTCAGCACACACGGCTCCAAAAATAAACACCCTTTGGCGCCACTGCACTATAAACAAATGTATTTCTCCGCGACCAACAATCCACAAATTTCTATAAAATTGTGACTTAATTGAGTTTTCGACTATGCTGAAGACGAAAATCTTATTTAATTTTACAGAAACAAGTAATTTGCTAGATATAAAGACCTGTATTATAAAATTTCAGATGGTCATGCACACAAGATTATCAGATACGCATGCCCGCGTAAACCAAATTCACAACCAAACAATTTTTCCGCCTAAACAGTTACATCGCTTCATACAGAATACCACTAACACTTTTTCACATTTTTTTTAAATAGAATTTCATTTTTTTTTTCTACACTTCAAAAAATCGCAGGACATTTTTTGCACATAATTTATCATAAAAAGTTCATTTTTTGCACATATTTTATAAGAATGTTTTCCACATATTTAGGTACGAGTTTTCCAGAGACAAGTTTTGCGGGCACCATTTTTTTTTGGGGGGGGGCATTCTCAGTTTCAGAAAATTGGATTTTTTTGCTAAGTGGAAGTGGAGGGGGGAGGCAATCCCAGAAAAGTGTTTCCGGTAGGTGGCAGTGTCAATAATAGATGAGTAGATTTGTTTATGGCCTGCGCACGTGTGTAAAAAAGATGGCCGCCAAAGAATACAATACATAATACTACTTTTTATATCTCAATATCTACTTATTTCTGCAAAATTCAATGCGATTTTCGTATCCAGCATAGTCGAAAACCTATAAAAGTTGTCATTTAAAAGAAAATTGTGGAGGTGGACCTAATCTAAAAAAATACCTTTTTTTGTTGTTGTTGTTGTTGTTGTTATTAAAAATGATGTCAATATACTGACGTCAGATTTGCCGCCATTTAATTGTATGATTCTTAATAATTACATATTAATATACATTGACCCTTGTGCATTTTAACATACCCAATTATTTTGCTTTCAGAAGAGTTCTATTCGTGCAAGAAAAGAGTTAACAAAGCCTCCCCATATTGTGAAAAAAAAATCCCTTTTGTCAGGGAGCAGGTTACCCAAGTAGTTAATTGCGCATCGGGGTCGCAAAGGATTACCCTTTGCACCCCTTTCCACTGGGAACTAGTAACAGTATAGTTTAGCAGCAACAATATAGGTCGACAGGAACAATGTAGCAGTAAGGTGACAAGAGTGATCAGACGTGTAACTGTTCACTAATCACAAGTGAAAATGTCTGGTTGGAGGCTGCCTTTTTATAACAAGTAGGAGCATGCTTCCCACCACTCCCCCTAGCCTATTTATTCTTCATAGCATCTTTAACTCGGGCTAGATTATTTCCCCAGACGCAAGCAACACCAAACATGAGTAAACAGTCTCCATTTTCTTTTTTTTCTTTTTTTAACAATATCCCCATGTTAAGAATGGCCGCTTTTAACTGTACTTAAGAATGTTAAACTGCACAAGTGATTATATTTTTGTCATGTTTTTTACAAACATCTAATTTTTTGTATTTTGACCATAATTATTGTCATATATTATCTATTTGTTGTTCCTTTTACGTTGATAACAATTGAAAGATGGTGTTTTACACCTGTTACTGTTTTCTTTTTTTAGAATTGCGATAAATACAATAATGATATTTATAAAAATAATCAGCTCTCCAATATCAATTCAAAGAAGAATGTGTTTTAAATCTTTTTTTTATTACAATAAACAAATATATTATATTCATCAAAGCCCAGCTTTGAAATTGTGCACTGTTATTTTTTTTAAATTTTCTGCTCACTTCAAGGTATGATAGATTTTAAAACAAAAGGGTTACTTTTTATTTTTGAATAGTTAAGTGAGTGTTTTATTTTAGTGCGGAGGAACATTTGAACCATTTTCTTTGGTTTTGATATAGATATCTAAAATTAGCCAGTGTGCCGATTTTATAATGTAAATAAAGACAGCGCTGCATGTTTTATATAGAATCAAGATTTGATATATTTTTTATTTCGTTTTTAAAATAAGCCAAATAAAGATAACATAGAAAATAAGAAATAAAGATAACATAGGTGCTTTTTTAGGCAGTCATTTTTGTCTGTTACTCCTTTGCAGAAGTGGGTATTCTTCGGAACTGTGAGCTTCTTCAATAACATAAACTTCCACTTCTGATTTGTTTTGTCATTGTATACTAAACTCTCTGACTCATACTCTGAAAATGCCATGCTGACAGAATCTTCAAATCAGAGGACACTGTAGTAGGGGCATCCCAATAACAAGGATTGACTGTAGACCTATTATCTCAGTTACCTGATCCTGGTCAACCTTTTGAAGAGGAGCCACATTAAATTAAAACCCCAAAGGTGTCAAACAGTATCTATTCCCATCGATCTCCAGTCTGTTATGGCCACAGAATCTTATGAACTTGTACACTCTTCTTTGGTCCAAGAGTGACATGTTAGCTGACTTTGTGACACCATTAATGCATTTTAGCAGTGCAGACATCTGTGTTGACCATAAATGTTTCCACATGATTTTTAAGTTTGCAGTAGTTAACCACTGGCCACACCATTGCTTTTTTCCAGTACATCATGGGGATCAATGGAATTAACCTTTTGGCAAATGCAAATGTTTCTTCTGGGTATGTCCTGTTCAGAGTTTCTGATCATACTATGATTGGATTGCTGCAGCAACTCGATATTCAGGTACTCCATGCACAGTCCTTCAGGTGTGTGATCATCTGCCTATTTCGATGCCATAGTCCACACCCATCTGTGATGGTTAAATGTGACAGTGAAGTCAGGTTTACTAAGGTAGATAACTGCATACATCAGAATTTCCCATCGCCAATCTGAACTGCACCGGTAAGTCTAACAGTAATGCCTGCCAATGGTTGTATTGCATCGATTTCTAGCAAGAGATCAAATCCCACTAGTCTATCATGTACTACTAGCATGTTGATTTCGACATAGTCAATCATCATAATGTCCACCTATATAGGCTGTGAATGCACCATCCCTGAATGCCTCTTTTAACCAAGACTATCTTCTAGATGTTCATTTGGTTACTCTTGTCTATTTCCAAGTAGAGGATTAATGCATTTCACTACAAATACATTGAGAGCAAGCTTGCTACTTCATAAGTCTTCTAAAGTCTCGCTACCAACCTCAATTTTTTCAGTGATGCCACAACATCTTGGCTGTTAAACAGCTTCACTATATCATTGCTAATTCATATCATCATAATAATAACTGAAATTACCTGAAAACAGAACAAAAGATCTGCCAGAGTTGCACTTTTCCTGTGTATATCTTTTTTCACAATAGCAGTTGTATATCTGTTACCTTCCTTTTTCTCACAGAAAACTCTTACCAACATTACATCCTCAATCCGGCTTTGGGGCTTAGAAATTATTTTGGCCCTAGCACTCAGACTTGGGGTTAGTGTATACACTGGCTTTCGATAAAGGGTAAGCGAATTTACCACCACAGATGCGTCACCTGACTGATTCCCATTAGATGTTCAATCCTCAGGTATCAGGGCTCTTAGCTGACTTCAGTCAGGTCTAGGCTAATAGGGTGTTAGGCTTTTATTCCTCATAATTCTCCATGCAAATGGGTATGAAACATAGCGAAAATAAAAGAGTATAGAGTCGGCAGTCAAACAGAAAGCAAAAAGATCAACACAAGGAGAAAGAGAAAACAAACAGAATGGCAATGACATCTCAAAATCCAAATAATTAGATTGACGTTTTTTTTTTTGGTCTGGCTTTTATTTATTTTTTTTTCATAAAAACAATCAACAGTTTAATAGTGCTGAAATGACAGAATAAGGATAAAATAAAATGGCTCAGGTATCAAACATAAAGTCTTTTAGTTTCTAGTTTGAAAATTGATTCCAGTGGAGTTTAAAAGTTGTGTTCTGTCACGCCAACAATCTTTTGAGTCAGCTTCAATAATCATGATAATACACATATCCATTCCAGTAACATGCTGTCTTTAAACTCACCGGTATTTATTTTTGCCTCCTTTTATGCATCTTGCATAAATTAATTTGCATAGAGTTAGGGTTACTCACACGTGACCATTAAATACAAAAGTGTGGTTAGAAGCAAGAAAGACAAGTCTTACCGTGTGAGCTATTTCAGCGATGGCCAACTCTTGATCCTGCTCCAAGAACGAGAGTGAACGTTGCCATTTTAACTTTTTTCCCTAAGGAATGAACAGAACACCCAAGCTAGTTAAGCTACGATTCACCCTACACTCCCCTCTGATTACATGATCACAAATAGGGCAGGGAGGTAGTATCCATCTTTGTTGAGTATTTTTTCAAAGAGGAATAATCCGGACCTCATACTCATGCATACTCTTGGGTGCATGGCAGCTTTCAATAAAAACCTCATCAGTTGGGAGGTTACTAGCATCAGAATCAAGTGTCAAGTGGATCTGAATTCAGATAGATAAGCCACTTACTATCCTCAGAATCATTTTAGTCACTTGATCTTGATAAGTGCGTTTGTATTACTAGTCGAAGGTCTTTAACATGCTGAGGACACCATCAACTTTCACAGGCTGCGTACTGATCACTTCAGTAACGCGATCCATGTTAAATTTTGTTGTGCACGTGTCACACAGATTTTTAACCCAAACAAGATCCCTTTCATACTTCCTTCCAGTCACTTTTGGTTTGGGCAGTGGGTTAGCTTAAACACCTTTGATTCAAGCATGATATCTATGTAGCATATTAGTGGGTGTGGTGGGGTGACATTGTGACAGCAGACCACATCTAATATTGAACAATTCTTTCTGGCTGTGATGGTCATAACGGTCATATGACTTCATTCTACAATCCTGTGTTCACTCTGTGAATAAGCACACCAAAACCGCAGATGTACATCCCCATTTTTTGTAAATTCTCCAAACTCTTTACTGATGAAATCAGTGGCATTGCTGGTCAGTATTTCCATTGGTGGGCCTCACTCAAGGAAAATATTCTCCAACTCTCAGATAACAGTGATCACATCTGTCTGATGCAGTGGCTGCTATATTGCAAATCTAGAGGGGCCACAGTTGATGATAGAAAATTCTCACCATTGTGGTGGGTTATGTCCATCGCTAAGCTGGTCCCGTTGTTTGTCACACTGATTTTTTTTTTCTAATGAACAGGTGCTGGATCTATTGATCGACAGGTTTCGCAGGCTTTTCCAGCAGATTTAACAGTGTCTTGAGACACGTGGGTCAACCTACCTGGCAAAATGTAAAGTTTGTTTCACACTTGAATGTCCACTTTGATGATTGATGTTAGCCACCTTGTCCTCATCCAGTTTTCTTACTGTTGCACAAATACTAAGCACTGGTTCTCTTCCATCCTTGAATAGATCCATCCATCTGCATGGTACTCTGATGGGACTATCAGCATGGTTCTGACAGGACTTCATGAGTTTTACATCGATGGTCAATATATTCTTTCGCCAGCAAGTGCAGTGTTCCTAACCACCACCTGATTAGCATCTCATCTGTTGCTCTTGTGCTCACATGTGCTTTTCCAGTAAATGTGTCAGAAATCCCCAGCACACACATGCTGAATCAGTGACCAAGTGTAACACTGTCGCTTCCCACTTAAGGGGTAAATTGACTCCTTTAAGTCCCACATCGAGTTCAGTTAGATTGATATGCTGAGTCGTTAGTTGGACATAGCCAACATGCATCCTGAATGACCATTCCATTCGTATTCAGTACCCCTCTTGTGGCTATGCAACTTGCATCCACCCAGACTAATTTCTTTATCGTCCATACACCAGTTTTTTCCCATGGGAACCTCTTATTATACTTTGCCCAAAGTTTCTGCCAATATGTGACAGAGAAATACGTTTTCGATTCTGTCATCCCAGCCCTTTGTTTCTGCTATTGCTAGGCACTTGATAAATGCAACTGCTACATGAGCTCATCTATATACTGGAAAAAATTCGTACTGGTGGATCACTTCATTAGGAATTTCCTCATTTCTATCAAAAGAGAGCTACCTTTTTCCCAGACTTGCAAGCCAAGAAATCTGGCTCTGTCTCTCAATCGTACCAGATCATTGGAGTCCAAACCATAGTTTAAAAAGTGTTGTTGCACACACAGTGCAGGGACTACACTTCATTAATGAAATATCATTAACATATACTAATGTGATGCTTTTGATAGCATGGACTTAGATATGATGGCGTCTATAAGAGGCTTCATAAGTAGTTCCATATTCAGCCCAAGTCTCAACTATGTAAGACAGAAGTGTTGGCCCCTTAAAATAACTGTTTGAAATGACCATAGTGTCTTGTCGACATAGATTTGAACATATGCATTCCACAGATCCAGAAGCAACACATGGACTACTTGTCGCCGCTCTCTCTTAGTTTCTGTGTGCACATGTCTGCATTGGCAGAGAAAGCATCTAGAAACTTGTTCAATTCCCAGTAGTCAAACACTGGATGCACCTTTTGCTTCTGCTTGTGCACGACCACCATTGGGTGGACCAAGTTCTGAATATGGTATCAGTATTCTATTCCGCTGCCGCTGTTGAATCTACACCTTTTACACCTCAAATTAAAAAAGCACAACTTCAAATTAAAAAACACAACTTCAAATTAAAAAAACTAAACTTCAAATTAAAAAACATAACTTCAAATTAAAAAAAGACAACATCAAATTAAATAAACCCAAGTTCAATTTAAAAGCACGTGACATTATGTTAGAATTATTCATACTCAAACTTTGTAAGGTAATTTGCATAACATCACTTATGCAAATTACCCACTATTACTTGTAGTTGCTCGCAACAATAAAAAAAGAAAAGTTTCTAACAATTAACATTACAATAATTTAAAATATGGAAAATAACAATGGATCTCCGGTAGTTGTGCGATCAAGTAGAGGAGTCAAGAGAGGCACAGTACGTGGTCAGTACAAACGCAATCGAAATTCTCCTAAGCATCGGATTCTGGAAGCCGCTCGAAATAGCAGGGACTGGACAACTGTCGCAGAGAACTGTGGGATAAATAGGAACACCGCGTACGCCTGGGTGAATAAACAGGCCAAGGGGCAAGACGTGGAGGATAAGCCGCGGGGTGGAAGGCAACATGGGAAAGTGAATCCGGACATGGTCAACAACATGCTTGATATAATCGGAGAAGATCCTACCATCACTCTCAAGGAGTTGGCCTTGAAGATTTCGGAGATGCATGGAATCAACCCCCCAATCAGCGTTACTACCATAAATAACCATCTCGATGGTAGACTCTTCACTGTAAAACGGGTTCACAAGCAAGCCGAGAATGTCAACACTCCGGAGAATAAGGTAAAACGTCGTATCTATGTAGAAAGGGTTATGGCCGCATTGGGAGCTGGTAAACATGTGGTGTATTTGGATGAGTCAAACGTGAACTTATTTTGTACTCGGACCGTTGGACGATCCGCGAGGGGCCAGAGAGTGGTGCTACATGTTCCAGGCTCGAAAGGTCCAAATATTCACATGGTTGCTGGTATTAGTCAACAGGGACTCATCAACTTCACCCGCAGGCGTGGCGCCTACAAGCACCCGGATGTCAACCAATGGGTTGCAGAACTACTCAATTCTGTCTTCGCAATGGGATATGATGCCGGACAGGTAGCCTTGGTAATTGACAACGCCCCGTGCCATTCCCGAGTGGAACAACTACACGACCAGGCAGCTTTTGCAGAAGTGGAGTTTATTCGCTTGCCTCCATACAGCCCGGCTCTCAACCCCATCGAAATGGCCTGGTCAGCCATCAAAGCCGTCATCAAGAGGGATCTACCGAGCGTTATACATGTGCCACAACCGGAAGATATCACAAAAGTGGAGCACCGTCTTCGTCTTGTGGAGACCGCCATCGACCGAGCCTACCAAGTGGTAACTCCTGCCATGTCTCAGGCATTCTGTAATCGGGTTCAACGCCATCACGCTAGATGTCTCAGGGAAGAGGACCTCCCTGTTGGAGAATAAATGGTTTATCTATCATGTAATAAAATTTTAATTTAATTTGAACTTGGATTTTTTTAATTTGAAGTTGTGTATTTTAATTTGAAGTTTAGTTTTTTTAATTTGAAGTTGTGTTTTTTAATTTGAAGTTGTGTTTTTTTAATTTGAACTTTAGTTTTTTTAATTTGAGGTGTAAAAGATGTAGTTCTTATGCAAAAGCACTGTTTATTCTTGCACATTGTTACTAAATTCACTGGGGGAGTAACTGTTTGCCCATTTCCTCGATGCAGTCCAGTCTTTGTTACTGCGATCATAAATCACACTGAAGTCTGACTCATCCATCAAGATGACAGCACATCTGTTTAGGCCTCTTAAACATGCTTAACCTTATTCTGTGAAATAAACTCCACTAGGTTTTGTTGATCACATCAATTCCCAACAGTAGATCAAAGCCCAACAGTTGTTTATCCATGAGCTATACTTCAATGTCAACAGCTGGAACTTGACCAACCTTTACATTTATTCTGCCATATCCTTGGCAATTCAATGTCCTTCGGTCAGCTGTTAGTCGTCTTGCTGACTTCCGCTTCCAAAAATGACATGGCTTTATTCACTAGAGTTCGCAAACACCCAGAATCGATGAACACCATGCACTCATACCCATCTACATGTACTTTACTTAGTGTTCAGTTGATCGGGAAGGAGACTAATGGTAATGCCTCCTCCCCTTTGGCATTTCCCTGACACTGCAATGCTATATATCCAAGGCCACTGCATCTGAAAAAATGTATCTCATGTTGGACTTTGTGCATCTGACTGTCCAGCCTGTCTTGGCAATTCTGTAAGCAGATGCTTGTAAAGTTGTTGGGACCACCACACCTGTAACAAGCAAATTTTCTACCATCTTTGCACACTTTTGCTTCTAAAGAGGTTAGCCTGATGGAGGTAAAGATCTAGAAACGAATGCACAAATCAACCAATGTACAACAGGCAATGGTCTCCAAACCAAGCAAGTGCGGCATCGCAGCTCAGCAAAAATCTTATCCATCATCTCATCAGGGGGAATTTGTCGAGTGACAAACTGGTCATATGCATTAAATACATCAGTAGCATACACGGTTATAAGAGCCTGCTTGACCTGTTCTACGTCTGTTTTCTACTGTATGTCAAGTTTCTTGTATATGGCCAGAGCTCCACCTCGCAATCTTAATGGCAAGACATGCTCAACATTTTTCATAGTGAATTCTTTTCATCCTCAGGGCAGGAAATTGTCCCCTATCATTGCTCCATGTGTGATTACCACAATTAAGGTGAGTAGTACAGTTTGGAAGTAACATTATGTGGTGGATTGTATATCATTCCAGTAATTGCAATTTTTAGATGGGCTGTATAACTGGAGTTAATTATTGGTATGGATCGTTCGACTAAAATATTCTTCAGCAAGGCGAAGGGTGGTTCTAAAAACCATCTCTGCTAGTGTAGCATTCAGGTCTTTTGTAATAATGGACTGAAGTCCTAGAAGAACAAATGGTAAATGTTTTCTCCAGCGATGCTGTTTGTGCTGGAAAGATAGGGCAATTTCGAGTCAATGATGGTAGCGCTCTACTATTTCAGTAGACGACAACTGATAGGGAGTTGTCACAATGTGGGAAATTTCAAAAGACTCTGAAAGTGTGATATAAACTGGGAACCTCTTTCAGTGGTAACAGTGGAGAGTACACAAAAATTAGAGATCCAGTTCTCCTCAAAATCACAAACTACAGAATCTGAAGAAGTGATATGTAAAGAAACTGCTATTGGCGAACAAGTGGAGTGATCTATTATCATGACAGCGTAGTGATGACCAGCAGAAGGTTTCAGGGGCCAATGATATCCAGATATGCGAGAAACAAGCGTCAGATACAGGGAAGTTACCTGGGATGCACTTAATATGACAACATACTTTTGGGTTTTGGCAGGAAATACATGCCTGAGTGCACTTATGTATGTCACTATTCATATCAGGTAAAAGATATGGAGCTGTGATGAGCTTGGCTGTTGCACACTTGCCAGGGGTGTGTTACAGCGGAGTTACTATCTGAGAAAATTGATCATGTCCTATCTGTTTATCTTTCAGCTACCATTCACATACTTGGAGTCTTCAATGTTCACAAGGTGGAATGGTTAACCCACCCAAACAAGACCAATGATAAGAGGAGGTTCTGTCACAATTTCTCCATTGCTTATAACCTCAATCAGATTGTTCATAAACCCACCTGTGTGCCTGACACTGACAGCCAGTACGCAAATTTCCTAGACCTTTTTCTCACAACTTGCCCATCAACTCTCAATATTTCCTCCTGTATCAGAAAACATGCGATGTGATATACAAATATCTGTATGTGATGTTGCCAAGCTAATCAAAAACCTTGATTCCAGTAAAGCAACTGATCGTATTCCAATTATAGTACTCAAAAAACTTCAACCAGAACTAGCTCCCATACTTACAAAACTGTTTAAACGTTGTCTTAAGGAGAATTGCTTTCCACCACCCGGGAAAATCTCAGTATGTCCTGCATTTAAGAATTCAGGTGATCGGTCATCTCCCTCTCAGTACAGGCCAATAAATCTCCTACACGTCATGAGTAAGTTGTTGGGATCTGTGTTAAATAAAGAAATAATCAACCATTGCAGCAAAAATAACCTTCTTAGGAACACACAATATGGTTTCCATTCTACTAGATCTACAGCAGATATGCTTATAGTTATATCTCATAGGATTAGCGAATCTCTTGACAGAGGCTACCTTTCTAGAGCAATTGCTCTTAACATATCAAAAGTCTTTGATAGGATAGGGCATAAAGATTTACTTCACAAGATCTCCAGCTACGGTATAACTGGAAATGTCTTCTAAATTATTAAATCATTTCTCTCTAATAAGTTCATAAGAGTAGTAGTTGATGGGCAGAAATCAGAGGTTCACAGTAGTTATGCTGGGGTTCATCTTGGGCCCAACTCTCTTCCTGATCTACATTAATGATCTTCCAATTCACATCCTTACATCATTCGTAGACATTTATGCTGATGACACTACCATCTATGGTAGCACATCTAAAACCGTAAATGACCCAAGTTCTCTCTGATTCTCTCTCCTCTGATCTTGAACATGTGGTACAATGGGGAAAGAAGTGGCTGGTTACTTTTAATGCATCTAAAACCAAGCTTTTATCTTTACAACATCAACGCTCTGATCCCCATCTGGCATCAATTGAAATGGATGGCTCTCGTCTTGGGAAGGCCTCATGTTTTGACAAGCTTCTGGGCTTGACCTTTACTCCTAATCTGAAATGAAACACATACATCAAATCCGTTGCCAAGGGCACTGGAAAAATTATGGGATCCTTCTATCAATCCAACAGATATCTCACTGCTGATGCAATTATCTGTCTATCTAAAGGCCAGGTGGGTTCAAGGATGGAGTATTGTGAGCAGGAGCTGCTAAAAAGAACTTATCCTGCCTTGGTAGAGTTCAAAATAGACTTCGTAGGGATGTCCTTTTCTGTTCCCTGCAACCTCTTTCTCACAGAAGAGATGTTGCAAGTTTGTCTCTACTTCATCCTTATTTTCATGGCAAGTGCTCGACTGAGCTCCAATCTATGGTCCTCCCTTGCCAAACTTTCACAAGAGACACTCGTCTAGCTGAAAACACCTTCAATAATTCCTGCCCACTCTTTATCTGTGCCTAAACCTAAACATAGATATACTATAACATATTAAAATAGTCAATTGGGGAGAAGAAAACTTTTTTACTCAGTATTTGAGAGATAAAAGACTTAAATGGAACATTCGAATATCTACGTATCTTATTCAGAGTTCAAATGCTAGATCCAGCTATGGAGCCCCCTTGATTTCTGACAACTTCAGCTGTAGGAAAATGAAACAAGAGAAGACAATACCAGTTGGCATCCCTTCCACTGATTTTAGCAACAAACTTTGTAAAAGCAAAGCTGCTCACCTTCATTTCTACAGAATATAGAAACTGCTATCATATCTCCACATATGTATGTATATATGTAAATTATCGATATGCAAAAAATTGTAGATACAGATAAGGATGCAGAAAAATTGTGCAGGTGTGGAATCAGATACCTGTCAGGAACAGTTGCTGCATTAAGGGTTCGATAGTTTCCGCAGGGTCTCTAGGCTCTTTCTGATTTCTTGGGTACCATGTGAAGTGGGGATGAGCATAGGCTGCTTGAGGACTATTATGGCGAGATCTATCATATACTGAAATTCTGAGCAGGCCAGGCTAATTTTCCAGGCTCAGTTGTCAAGGCTTTGCATGCACAGGAGCACCACAAGTTGTGATATGGTGTCACAAATGATGCTTAATATTATCTATGTAGGAAAAGGGTTGAGTGAACTTAGGAAATTGGTTCAACAGGTTTGCAAAAATTGCATTTGATGGACTTGCCAGGCGAATACTTGGTGCATCACAGGAAAGCACACAGCAGTAGACAAAAAGAGATGTCCTTACATTGGATAAACAACTGCTTTTTAGATAAACAGAAAGTTGAAAGTGGGAAAAGAAATCAGTCCCATGAGTAAGTGTCTTCACATTGGTGATGATGAAAATCCATGGAAAACATGATCAAGGTCTGAGGTCCAAAGTGAATTATGAGGTACAGAAGGTCTTGATAGAACTACCGTTCAAGGCTTATAGCAAAAAAAGTATAATGTTGTATTGTCATATCATGTAATACAGATCACACTAATAGGAGCATCAGTGTCTAAAAGGAATTTTTCACCAGAGTGTATTGTGTGTATATATATATATATATATATATATATATATATATATATATATATATATATATAGTAAGTAACACAGCTGGAAAGATGGGGTGGAATTTGTTGCAAAATCCCACCAGTTTACCCATTTAAATGTTTTTTTTTAAGTTAACAGTTGCTCGTGTTTGTGTGCCTTCTCTTCGAAATGGCAGTGATAGTAACACAAAACAGATCATGAGGCAGATCTGCATCATTGCAGTGGACAGTTGCATCCGTCATAGGGTGTGAAGTTCTTCATGCTAGGAGAGTCTGCATCACTTTGGTAAGGGCAGCGATGTCTGCTTATCCAGGGCTAGAATTGGGGACAGAGGCTGTGGCAGTAGATTGAGTTATGATGGTTGTTATAGTTGATGTGCGATGGTAATAATTTGCAACTGTTGGCAATAACTGTTAGCTGCATGAAGTCGTTATCCCAACTACCATGGAGAGCATATGACACAATTGTTGTTGCAGTTTGTCCCGTGACAGTTGCTGGAGGAATTTATCATCCATGGTGCATCTGCCCAGTAAGCTCATCCATCTCAAAAGTTGGGAAGGCTTTTGTTTACCGAGCGATGTGTTGTTAAAAAACTGTTTAAATCTGGCAGACTTTGATGTCCCTGATCGTTTGTTTCAGCATCTTGTGTGGATTGTTATCGAGAAGTGCTGAGATAAAATCGTTGATATCTTCACATGTGAAGTGAAAGATGCAACTGCTGGAAATAAAGGGTGATAATCGTGTCTCAAAGTGTTGTGCCTTGTGTTCATGCATGTGCTGCATGCGAAATAAGGCTCAATGATGATGTCCGTCCTCACTTGCAAAGATGACTGTGATCATGCAATTGTTCTGTGGGTTCGAAATGGCTTGTAAGACCGATTAAAGCTCTAAAGTATTTTCTGCATGTTGGACATTGGTGGGATAATTCTATATCAAAGATGTTAATTGTGTTAATTGCTCTATCTTTCTAATGTCATATTTTTCTTGCATTCTTCATTGCATGCAAATTCAGCAATTGTAGCCCTTTGATGATTTGCAACACACCAAATAACATTCTTGAGTTAGTTTTGCCCGTGAGTTAGAATACACTCCAAACTGTCTAAAGGAGACTTTCAGATTGTCCTTGAACTGTTTTCACTGTCCTCCTGCAGATCTTTTTTCCTTTGGACAGTAAACCATAGAGGAGCTGTTTAGGAGCCTTGAATCAAGCATGCGGCCAATATGGCCTGCCCAATGCACATGGAACTGCTGTAACATGGTGTGTACTGACAGAAGATTTACTGGGCTAGAACCTCTGTGTCTGGTATCTTGTCTTGCCACTTTATTTTTAACAATCTACGGAAGTATGTCATATATAATGGTTCAGTTTCTTAGCATGTTTGGCATATACAGTGCAAGTATCACAAGCATACATGAGAATAGTAAGAATCAGAATTCGATATACTTGGAGTTTGGACTGCAGCCGAATTCCTCTATGCTCTAATATAGTGGTTGTGAGAAGTCCAAAGACAGCAGTAGCCTTGACTATCCTGCAATCAACTTCATTGTCTATTTGTACTGCCTTTGACAAAATACTGCTCAAATAAGTTAAATCGTCCACAGCTTTTAGGTTGATTCCATAAATGAGATCTGAGCCTCAACATACCTTTTACTACTGTCTTCTTTAGATTAGTTCTTAGACAAAAATTGTTGCATGCCTTAGAAACACGATCAACAATATAATGCATGTGTTATGTAACGGATGTCTGGGACAATCCGATACATAACGGTTAAAATAAACCTTTTTAAGAAACTCGAAAGGAGGGCATCGAATATCGATTGTCCACCAGACAAAGTGACAAAAGTAATTACGGCGTAAACAGAAAAATCGGACGACGATTTTTTGTTTACAAAGTAAAGTGATTCTGGGGGAGATCGCATATTTTGCTGGAATAGGACATTCCTTTGCAAGAACAAAGAAAGATTGGAATGTCCTGGAAAAAACAATCATGGTCAAGGCTGGAACATGTTGTAAAGACACGTGCAATAAACAAAAACAATAGTCACCCGACTAAGAAAAAATGGGTTACTGGAGATCTGGGTCAAATGCAAGCAATGCATTTGTAAACAAAGCTAAACCTTGCCTGGGAATTGAAGAATCAATTATTGACAATAAATGAATTAACCAATCAAATGCAAGCCAGCGGAGTCCGTAATAGTGGAATGGAAAAATACGGGAACGAAAAAATCCTGTGAATATAACGATGTGATTTTTGGAGTCAGTGAGCAGAACTAGGTCTGAGGACCGCCGAAGGACGTGCGATTGTCGAAGTGAAATTGCATTCTCCCCCCTCCGATCGCTCAATGAAAGGAAAGCCAAGCCGCAAAAATGAACTATTTGATAAAATGCATGTAACGCTTTAGTTAAAAATACATTTTTTTTACGAAAAGTAATCGTGACTTACGTCTTTCCTTTATGTTCTGAGTTACGCCTGATCGTTATGTGCATGTCAAAACTTTGTTTCAGATACCATCGTTGTTATGACAAAGCTGGACAATTGATAAGTCAGCTCAAATGAAAAATGCCCGGTCAAGGGGGAAATAACCATGCTGTCTTAGCAGTTGCCATGACAACCGTTTAGCTCGGGTCGTAAACAAGTTACACTAGCGGACGATCAATGAGATTGACGGCTACTACGTTTTTGTTACAAATCTACTAACTACGACCGTTCCCAACCTGGGGTCCTGCGCAACGTAACACGTGTTTGGCTTTGTGTTGGCATTAAGAGCACAGTCATCAGCAAACAAAAGGTCTCATATGATGGTGGTTTTCATCTTGGTGACAGCGCTAAGTCATTTTAAATTGAACAATTTGCCATCTGTCTGGTAGTTGATGCTTACTCCAAGATCTTTTGCATTGAATGTGTTAATGCCATTTGATTTTTAATCAGAACACCGTGAACATCATGCTGAAGAGAATTGGTGCAAGTATGCAGCTCTGTTTGACACCACTAAAGACTGGGAAATCATCAGAAGCTTCTCCATCGTCTAGGACATGAGCCATGAGTGAAATGAATTTGTCAGACCATCAATAATTGGCATATTCTTCCATAAACCTGCCCGGTTACCAGTGTCAAAAGCCTTAGTCAAATCGATAAATGTTGTGTACAGGTCCTGGTATTTTTATTCATGTTTAAATCTATTAAATTGTACCAAGCATTACCAATGTCATGATCACCGAGGAAGACTGGATAGTAGTTTGACAAGACGTATCTATACATTAAAATAAATTTGATCCCAAACTATGCTTCCATCTAGTTCATCAGTTTAATATTGAAATAAATAAAAGATAAAGATTTTTTAATTAAGAAAAGATTGCCACTGTTATCACCGTGGTTGTTTTTATTTAGTTATTTATTTATTACCACTTCAATTTTCCGTGAAGCTGCTTTCCTGATTGTCATTTTTAATTTTCTGTTTGATTCACTTCAACCTATATTGTATCTTTTATTTCACATATTTAATCGTGTTATAATTTATTTAATTTATTCATTTATATACAAAATACGTTTTGCTACTTCATTATTAGACCAAATTTCAAAAATTGAAATGTTGAATTTCATGTAAAAACAATCATATCTACTTTCGGTTGAAGAGTGGAAGATCCAAGCATGGTAAAACCAAAAATTGTTCATAAAATTAGTGTATACAGATGTAAAGAATCAAAAGGCATCCCGTTACTAGGAGATATTTCGAGGTCATCCAAAAAACAGAATCTGAGAAATAATTCAGAAATGGGTATAAAAAAAAAGAATTTGTCCAATATGTGACTATAAAAATAAATATTACAGAGAGTGGATAAGTGGAGGTTGTTCACGATGTACTGCCGAGGCTAATTTGAAAATTAGAAATAAAGACAGTAATATTGGATGGAGACTAAGCTATTTTTAGAACAGAAAAGGTGATGTCCTAATGACAGACAAAATGACGTTATAAGTTGCAAGAGTTAAGGCAGAAAAAAGTGGTCAAGTTAAACTAGACAAGTAATAATGAAATTGTCAATAGATGTCACAGGATTGAAGCTAATCAATTTTGATATGGGTAGATATAAATTAAATATTGCTTCTAAGTTAGGGGCTATGAGTTTAGTGTGGGATGGATCTCTAATAGATAGGGAAGGGTACTTAAGGTCATGATAGATTATTTAAAAAATTTAAAGGTGGATAAAATGACAGGGGGAATACATAAATTAAAAACTGCAACAAAGATACATAGACATATGCACGTGCACATGTAAATGTACATAAAAACATAATTAAACATACATTAAAAAATGTAAAAATATAAATGCATAGGTAGATATAGAAAATATATGTGCATACATACAATCCAACGGAGACTGCAGGTATGAGGCCGCCCAAACAAAAAGAAAAAAGAAATTACATTAAAAAGAAATATGTATTATTTTGGGGAAATAAATATCTAAGGAGTTAAAGAGCTATGTAATTTAAAATTTGCCATATTTAAATTTGATCTTCTGTCTGCAATGGGAAATTTGTTCGTTTTTAGAGTTTATTATATTGCTATTTTGGGGAAAGTAATTATTGTTATAGCTTCGGTTGTGCAGACTTAGAGCCTGGAGTGTAAGACTTAACCGTTTTTAGGATAGCCCATTTAATTGAGAAGGTTTTTTTTAGATTTAAGTTTTTTAATAGATTTAAGTTTTTTATATGTATATTTAGATGGCATTTTTCTCTTAAGCATATTTGATTTAAAAAAATAGACGTTTTTTTGTCTATTAATTTTATTATTGACTCTTTTCGACTTCCAAATAACAGTTTTCACGTTTGACAGAAACTGGCTGATATAATCGGCATATCTTCCGTAATTTCGAGTACTTTCAAATGCTTCTGGATTCATCAGCAAGGATAGATCAATCTAAATTGTTTTCAACAATTTATATAACTTTTTAGATGACATGTATATTTTTCATTTTAATAACTTTATAAACATTTCAAGGTGTCACTACTATTGGGAAAGTTTATTATTGGTAAAGCATTACTAATAAAAAAAAACTAAAAACCTACTAGTAATAACATAACCTTTATCAATACTTAGATTAATCCATCCCTGACGTTAAATCCAGAAGCATGGGAGAGTACTTGGACTTACGACAAATATGGTGATCACGTCATTACTACCAGAAATGAAGACTATTATTCAGAAGTTGAAAAGGATCCAAAATTAAATTAATAGACTAAAACTGTCTCTTTTTACTGAAATATATATATATATAGGCGGGGGGTACCCGGCATTGTTTGTAGGTGTGTGTATTGGGGGGGGTAAGTAATAACCTTGCTTACATGTAAAAAAGACGATGTTAAAAAAATCGGAAAAACCAAAACCAAAACGGAAAAAAATGGCATAAATAAACCTGTCGGATTGAACCTGCAATCCTAAGATAACAACGCTGTGTGTATAGGGGGAGAGATAAACTGTTTCCCGGGTGTTTAAAGGTGTAAAAGAAAAAAAAATAGTTTTGGTCAGAGGCGGGATTGAATACGGAAGCCTTGACGCAGAGGTGGAAACAAAAAGCCAACTACTTAACTGTCTCGACCACAAGTGAGAGTAATTGATTAACGTGTTAAGTTAAGGCTATTTATTTGCTCCCCCACCGAGCAAATTAGGCACAAGGCCGATTTTTAATGCGAGGAGTGAAGGGGAAATGGGGACCAACTCCCCAGGGAGTAGGGAAGCTCGATAGTGAAAATTGGTATGAAGGGTTTCCCCTACATTGACCAAGGTCTTATATGTGGGGTTGCCTCCACATATGGTCTTTGCTTGGCACTTGTTGCCCAGTAACGCGTTAAGTTAAGGCTTATATGAGATCATTATGGGATCGTTACGATGACGTGGCAGCATTTTTAGTTTTTGCTTCCCCCAGATGATGGTGGGAAGGGGCAAAGCAGCTCCCCATTGTCCAAATCGAATAGCAATTGTCTGATAGGAGAAACTCCACATTGATCAAAAGCTGATTGCTTTCTGGACGTTTCAGCACAAAAGCCGAGAACACGACCATTTGAATTTAGTTTCACTGTATTTATACTAAAAACCAGGACAAACAGAGGACAGAGTGAAATAGCGCGAATCTCATAAAAGTTGATGTAAATAAATCTAGATGCGACCCACGTTCCCAAATCCTAGATATTATTATCTAGGGGCTATATAAACAGTTCTAAGTGATAGTAACGACCCCAGGACCATCGGCGAAAAAAGCCTTTTTGAGACATACAAAAAATGCGTGCGCATTTGCCTTTTATATATATAGACGAGCGAGGCGTACCCAGCGTTACCCGGGTGTTTGGAGGTGTGTGTGGAAACTCCGGGGGTAGGGGGTTAAAATAAAAATAATGTTTTGGTAGGTAAGTATGAGGATCGAACCCGAACCGTTGAGGCAAAGTTGGAAATTAAAGTGTAAAAAAAAAAAAGAGTGCGACGGTTTTAACCATTGGGCCACCGCAAGATGCTAACGGAAACACGTTTGAATTTATTTAATTACTTGGATTTGGCAGGTGCACGTTTTAATGACTTAATGAGGTCAAGTTTGACTGCGGGATAGTATTCCATTTACTGCGGGAATGCTGTTTCTATTTTTATTTTACCGAGATGTTGGTGGGAAGGGGGGCCAGCTCCCCATGTCCAAATTGAATAGCAATTGTTTGATATATGGAAAATATTTCCACATTGATCAAAGCTGATTGCTTTCGGACATTTCTGCCGATAGACGGAAAATACTGCCAGAATTAGTGTCGCTTTTATTATAGGAAAAAGACTAATCTACATGTGGCGAGCGACAAATGTTGAATATTTATCTTCCCAAAGTCGAGCAAATTAAATAGACAGGCGAGCTCCGTTGTTAATTCTGAGATATTACGATTTACATGTGATATAAAAAGTTTTAAGAAGTTGTGAACCGACTGACTGCTTCTCTGAAAAAAGCCTTTTGTAGACATACAGGAAAAGCGAACACACATACACACATACATTTCACTTTTATATTTATGATATATATTTTGTTTTCATCTAATGTCTTATCCTGCTAATTAATATATGCCCGTAGATGACATTAAATGGGAGAATCCATTGTAAAAACCATGTCTATTTCGTTGTTATTGGAAAAATAGGGTATTATCAATTTTCATTGTCCAAAAATATGAATATTGTTTGTTTTATCGTGCTAATTAATAAAATATATGTACGTGAATAACATTAAATTGTAAAATTCACCACAATCTATTTCTATTTGATGGTATCATTCCTCCTGTGCTAATCAAAGCAAAAAGCAAAATTACATTCTACTTTTTCTTAAGTGATATGTAAACAGCATGAAAAACTCAGTTGTACAAATAACACAAAAACACAAATACACACCGAAGTTAAAAAAATAAATACAAACAAATAATTAACCAAAGCAAAAGAAGTGTTTTACTTAACTGTTGAATTTGTTTTTGTTAAAGTATTTTTAAATCTCTTTTACTTACATAGTTTATTCATGCTTTCTGCGTCTTGTGAAGCCGACAAAGTCAAATTTTGTCTGATTTTTCTTGAACTGAAATTTTGCTGTGATATATTTAATAATTCATAAGTTGGAAATTATGCGTAAATAAAGTTAATAGCTGTCACTAATCATTCTGAAATGTTTATTTTTTACTTTATTTTTGTTTTAATTTTTAAATTTGGAAGCGTTCTAGATAACTAGAATAATGCACATAAACTCGCTTTAAAATATAATAAAACAGATATTATGAAGATAAGTTGAAAAGTAAATTTTTTTTACTTTAGTAAGAGTTATTTGTTTACCAATTCATGTTTCCCGAATCTTTACTTTGTTCATAATTGCTAACAATTGTTAACAATCGCCTGTGTATTTTAACAATTAAAAGCGAGGAATTAGTTTATAATATAAAATTTAACATAAAATAATCAATCATTTCCTACCAGAAACTGTTATGCCACAATTAACACAACAATCGATGGGAATTAATACTTATAAATTCTATCCTTCCGCAGGTTTAAACTTAAAAGCATGAGCAACACTTCCTAAATCTCCACAAATAAATAAGATTTTCCAATATCGAAAGTTATTTTCGTTTTCTAGACTGGTATTTTTTTTCTTTTACAAGGTGGTCACCACTTATCAAGGCCCAGAAGCAACTTGGGAATAAGGGTTACTGCATGTAAAGTATGTTAGTGTTGACATTTGATAAGGTGTCTTACTTAAGGGGGGGTTCATCAGGAATTTGTTTATGTTAGATTTGAAGACATCCAGGTTGTAGACAGGTGGGAAACAGGCAGATGGAACAGAGTTCTACAGGCGTGCACTTCTAAGAAAGAAATTTTGTTCATGGAATCTACGTTTTGGTTTTGGCACAGATAAAGAGTGGGGAAAATGTTTGACAGTGGTTTTAACTAGAGGGGTGTTTTTTGTGCGAGGGGAGACCAGGGATTGGAGCTCAGACGAGCATTTGCCCTGGAAGTAACAATAAAAAGTAACGATAAAACAGACAGGTTCAAAACGTCTCTCCTGTGGGAGAGAGGTTGCAGGGAAGAGAAAAGGGCATCCCCCACTAAGCCGCAAAGCCGATTTTGTACTCTGTTAAGGCAGAATAGTGTTTTTAGCAGATCCTGCTCAGATGTGGCAACAGTACTCCATCCTTGAACGTACTTGGCTTTTATATAGATAGAAAACTGCATCAGCAGTAAGATATCTTCTGGAGCGGTAGAAGGATCCCACCATTTTTCCAATGACTTTGGCAACAGACTTGATGTACGTGTTCCATTTCAGGTCAGGAGTAAAGGTCAAGCCCAGAAGCTTATCAAAACATGGAGCTTCCCCTAGTTGAGAGCCATCCATTTCAATTGATGCCAGATGGGGATCAGAGCGTTGATGATGTAAGGATAGGAGCTTGGTTTTAGATGCATTAAAAGTAAGCAACCACGTCTTTCCCCACTGTACCACGCACTCGAGATCAGAGGAGAGAGAATCAGAGAGAACTTTGTCATTTACGGCCTTTGATGTGTTGCCATAGATGGTCGTGTCATCAGCATAGATGTCAACAAGTGATTTAAGTATATGTTTTGGGAGATCATTGATGTAGATCAGGAAGAGAGTTGGGCCCAGGATGGACCCCTGATGGACTTTTGCATTAATACTGAGGGCCTCTAATTTCTGCCCATCAACCACTACTCTTATGAGCCTATCAGAGAGAAATGATTTAATGATCGAGAAAACATTTTCAATTATACCATAGCTGGAAATCTTGTGAAGTAGGCCCTTAAGCCATACTTTATCAAAGGCTTTTGATATGTCAAGAGCAATTGCCCTAGAGAGGAAGCCTTTGTCAAGAGATTCACTTATCCTATAAGACATAATCGTTAGCACATCTGCTGTAGATCTGGCAGAACGGAAATCATATTGCATGTCACTAAGAAGGTTATTTCTGCTGAGATGGTTGACCACTTCTCTATTTAATATGGATTCCAGCAACTTACTCATGACATACAGGAGACTTATTGGTCTGTACTAGGAGGGAGACGACTTATCACCTGAATTCTTAAATACAGGGCATACTGATGAGGTTTTCCAGAGTGTGGGGAAGCCCTTCTCTTTAAGACAACACGTAAACAGTTTTGTAAGTATGGGGGGCAAGTTCTTGTTTAAGTTTTTTCAGCACTATAATCGGAATGCTGTCAAGGCCAGTTGCTTTACTGAAATCAAGGTTCTTGATTAGCTTAGCGACCTCATGCACGGATATTTGTATATTGCATAGCATGTTGTCTGTTATAGGAGGATATACGGGGTGTTGATGGACTTGGTCGCATTTGGTTCAGTTTCTTCAAATACACAAAATATGCAATTTGTCGGTGACATGTAACAAATAATAAATATATATTGTTTTTATCCAAAAGAACATTCTTATTGAGCAGTACTAAAATTTATAGTTTAAAAGGATTTATTTAAATATGATATTCATTTATGAGAGAGTTTTTAAAATTTTAAGAAATTATATTGAATACTAAATTTTCATGTTCAAATGTTTAATTTAATGAAAGATGATAAATTATTTATGAAAAGTATTATTTTAACACAGAAATAAAAAAACTATGCTAAAACTATACTTTCTTACAAAATATTAATCCAAAAATGAAATAAACAAAAGTAACCTGCTTACCTCGTTTTATTTAAACAATAAAAGAGCAAACATGATATAAAAAATACTTGCAGTTTTGTTAATGTAATCTTTGTTTTTGTTTTCTTTACAGATTATAGGATCGTATAAAAAGGATGGCGTTCTAATTCAGCAAAGGAGAAAGAAAACTTATATTGGTTTTAGATAAGTGCTGCCATATGTTTTGTGAAAGAACAATATAAGTATGTAAGATATTAAAAGTGCATTTGTGTAAATATTTTTCTAACATGAACATACACGCAGAAGAAAAACCTTACTCTTGTCACGTTTGTGGGTCTGTATTCTTGCAGAGTGACTATCTAAAAATGCACATGCAAATACACGTAGGCAAGAAACCATATTCTTGTCAAGTTTGCGGGTCTGTATTTTCACTGAATTCTAATCTAAAAAGACACATGCGAACACACACAGGCGAGAAACCATATTCTTGTCAAGTTTGTGGTAAGACATTTTCAATAGATTCTAATCTAAAAACACACATGCGAACACATACAGGAGAGAAACCATATTCTTGTCAAATTTGTGGCAAAACATTCGCAATGAATTCTCATCTACAACGACACATGCGAACACACACAGGCAAGAAAGCATATTCTTGTCAAGTTTGTGGCAAAGAATTTTCAATGAATTCTACTCTAAAAATCCACATGTTAACACATATAGACGAGAAAGCATATTCTTGTCAAGTTTGTGGATCTGTATTTTTGCAGAGTGATTATCTAGAATTGCACATGCAAACACACACAGGTGGGAAGCCATATTCATGTCAAGTTTGCGGGTCTGCATTTTCTCAAAATTTTCACCTTAAAAGACATATGCGAACACACACGGGTGAGAAACCATATTCTTGTCAAGTTTGTGGCAAATCATTTTCAATAGATTGTAATCTAAAAGTCCACATGCGAACACATACAGGTGAGAAACCATATTCTTGTCAAATTTGTGGCAAAGCATTTGCAATGAATTCTCATCTACAAAGGCACATGCAAACACATACAGGCGAGAAATCATATTCTGGTCAAGTTCATTGCAAAGAATTTTCAAGTAATTCTAATTACAAAATCCATACTCAAACACACACAATCGATAAAACATATTCTTGTGAAGTTTGTGGCAAAGAATTTTCAATGAATTCTCATCTACAAAGACACATGCTAACACATACAGGCGAGAAAGCATATTCTTGTCAAGTTTGTGGGTCTGTATTTTCACAAGATTCTCACCTAAAAAGACACGTGCAAACACACACAGGTGAGAAACCATATTCTTGTCAAGTTTGTGGCAAAGCATTTTCAATGAATTCTAATCTTAAAATCCACATACAAACACACATAATCGAGAAACCATATCCTTGTCAAATTTGTGACAAATCATTTGCAAGAAAATCTCGTCTAAAAAGACACATACTAACACACCCAAAGAAGTAGAAAGTGTGAGCCACTAACATCCAGCTGTAAGGTTCTGCTAAGGTTCGGCTACTATATGATGCGACATAATGGAGTGCGTAGATATCTTCACTGGACGGTCTGCAAGAGGCATATCGAATGCAGCAGCAAGTCTTGGGAACATATACTTGAAAGAGCAATCGGAAACAAGTCATATACCATCAACTATGACTATGCAATCCCTTTAACTACGTACCTAAAAAAAATGGAGCTATAAAAACTGATATAGTTATATGGAAAAAAAGGAGAAATAAGCACCCTTAGTAGAAGTTAGTGTCCGTAATGATGCTGGGTTAAACAGAACTGAGAAGGAAACAAGTATGAAATACCAGGGTCTCATGTATGACATAAAAAGAATATGGATTCTTTGGATCTCTATCATTCCGGTAATTATAGGAGCAACTAGACTTATGAAAAAAACCTTAAAAAGTACCTGACGAATATACCCTGTAAACTAAGTAGATTTAAACAATTACACTCAAAGAGACGGTTAAAATCTTGAAATGCTCTCTCAGTTAAAATATACGAAATAGTTGGTGAATATTTGGCATCTGGAAGGGTGCCTCATTCCTAACTTGAACAAAATGATATGAAAAAAATATGAGAAACAATATTCTGGCCAAGTTAGTGGCAAAGAATTTACAATAAATTCTAATATAAAAATCCACATGCAAATACACACCAGAGAGAAAGCAATCGTTTGTCAAGTTTGTGACAAAACATTTTCAATATCTTCCATAAAAAGGAATATGCAAATGCATACTGAAGAAAAAACATTTTCTTGCCATGTTTGCAGACTGCATTTTCTGAGAGTGGTGTTTTAAAAAGGCACATTTTTACACACACTGCTCACTGATTAAAGAGATAATCAAAGCAAAGTTGATACTAACACAGGAAGAAGTGGAGTCATTCTGGAAGCCACTGTATGATGACCCCAAACAACACCAAGAGTGGTTCACCTGTTTACTATTTTCTCTTTTTCTGCCTCTACTAAGACTGTACTGTACATCACATATACAATTAAAGAGGCTGTTGGTGAATATTTGGCATCTGAAAGGGTGCCACATTCCTAACTTGAACAAAATGATAAGAAAAAAAAATTTCTGCCTCTACTAAGACTGTACTGTACATCACAAATACAATTAAAGAGGCTGTTAAAGGCAAACAAAATATGTCACCACGGAAAATCACAAAAGATGCTGTACGAAAAAAACATTGCTCATTTTAGCAACTTTAAAAGCCCAGGAATTGACTAGATCCCAAATTTATGGCTTAAAAAACTCACAGCACTTCGTGAGCATTATGCCCAGGTGTTTACTCGTGTTGTTAACAGAGAGGAAGATTCACCAGAGTGGTTAACCATTGGCAAAATGACTCTGATACCTAAGAGCCAAGAGACCTATCTGCTCAATAAATACAAGCCTATCTGCTGCCTCTCAACCACATCTAAATGGCTTACAGGAATAATTGCAAATGCAATCTACCAACATCTGACCAGTGGCGAGTACCTTAAGAAAGAAAAAAGAGGATGTACCAGGAATTCAATGTGGAAAAATGACCAAGTCTTACTTAATAAAACAATCCTTAGGGATTTCAGAAATCGTCAAAGGAACTTATCAGTGTCTTGGATTGACTATAAAAAGGCATTTGATAGTGTACCTCAATCCTGAATACTGCAATTTTTAGAGATATATAATGTCCCTGAGAGCATAAGGACATTCCTTACAAAACAAATGACCATGTGGCAAACATTAATTGCTCTTCACAATATGGAAGGGACAATACAGACTTCAAATCTCAGTGTCCAGTTAGGTATGTTTCAAGATGATAGCCTGTCACCATTGCTCTTCTGCCTTACTATTGACCATCTTAGCTAGTTCCTCAAAATATGTGATGTACAGTACAGTCTTAGTAGAGGCAGAAAAAGAGAAAATAGTAAACAGGTGAACCACTTACTGTTTGTGGACGATCTCAAACTCTATACAGAGACAAAAAAATGCATTGTCTCCCTGATAAAAATGCAAAAACTTTCACACAGGATATCTGCATTAAGTTTGGATTTGACATACGTGCTAAATGCACAATAAAAAAAAAAGGAAAAAAGACGACATTCGAACATCTTTAATTCAATGACGGCTTTATTGAAGATCTACGAGAGGATATCACATATAAGTACCTCGGTATAGAGGAAAACGTAACTGTGGGGTATAAAAATGAGACATAAGGTGGAACAAGAATATATAGCACGCTTTAAAAAGATCCCAAGAAACAAAATAACTGCCATAAATCAGCTTGCAATCCGTCATCTCATATGGGTTTGATATTATTGACTGGCCTCAATGCAATATCAATAAGCTAGATACAAAGACCAGGAAACTCCTAACCCTACATAAAATATTATACTAAAACCAGTTTATGAATAGGATATGCCTATCATAAAAAGAGGGTGGCCTTGGTCTCACTGAAATAAACCATGCATATCTAGCCACCATAGTAAGCATGGGGCAATATATAAAAAAGTTCAACATATGACAATAGAAATAGTAAGGGACCACCATGATCGTCTACCCCAACAAACCTCAATCACAAAGCTTTCTAAAAACTTTGGGGATGTCATACTGGAAAACACTGCTAAGGTATATGATGAATTAGCAACACTGATTGCGAGAAAAAAAAAAGAAATACACAGAAATGACACAAGAATACAAAGCTGGAAACAACATAAAAGAGCAGGAAAGTTCCTGGAGAGGCTTAACCAGGAGTATGTAGATAGGGATGCTTCACTCCAATGGCTCAAGAGCAGGCGAGTTCCATTTGTTGAAGAAAGAAACTGTAGTCAGTCAAGATCAGGACTTACAAATGGGTTTAAAAAAATGGCTGGCCTACAAGCAAATGGCCAATGCAGGTTTCGCCACTCAGCAACTGAGAGCCGAAGCCTCCTAATGCCTGCATGCCCAATCTTATTGGTAGATGGGTTTTATACTGCCCGTCATAACAAAGTATGTAAATACCTCCATTGGAAGATCTGTGGAGAGATGCAACTTGACAGATCAATGAACACATGGGAACACGAACCACCACTGATAATATCAAACGGAAAAGTGACCATGTTCTATGACAAAGATATACAGGCAGGCAGATACATAAAAGACAAGGCCAACAAGCTGAAAGAACTGCGCTCATTATTGATGTCACAGTCCTAAATGATTTTGGCCTTAATAGATCTGAACAGGAAAAAATAACAAAATAGTAGGACTTAAAAATTATCTAAAAACGACATCATCTCTGAAAGAAATAAACATTATACCAATTGTGATAGGAGCAACTGGCTTAATAAAAAGAATCTTCAGAAATACTGAGAAGCAATCTCTGGAAGACCAAGTGTAATGAAATACAAATAAGAGCCATAAAGGGAACAGTGTCTATTTTTAAAAGAGCCCTTGGATATAAATTTAAATTATAACAGAATCAAGTGTTAGCCCTAGTAGGAAGCTCTTGGATCTCTTAAAACTTACTAAAATAAAATAAATTTAAAAAAAAAAATTTTCTTGGCAAGTTTGTAGGTCTGCATTTTCAAAACATTATGCTCTAAAACAGCACACACTAACACACAAGGAAAAAACTATTTTCTTGTCAACTTTGTGCATCTACATTTTCTCAGAAGGGAGATCTATACAACTAAATTCAAACACACACTGGCAAAAGACTTGTTGAGTTTATGGATTTGCATTTTCAACCATTTCTCGTCTAAAAAGACACGGAAAAGAAAATGTTTGCTTGCTGTGTTTATGAATCTGCCTTTTCAAGGAGTTATTCTCTAAAAACAACACAAACACATGCGGGAGAGAACCTGTATTCTTCTCAAGTTTGTAAATCTGCTTTTTCACTATATTCTCTTCTAACAAAACACATCCAAACACACAGCAAGAGAGAAACATGAATGCCTACTAGACACCACCCTCAGGTGTCTTCGGTCTCTCTGTATAGGGGATTGTCAGGAAAAAGATCCTGACATGAGAATACTTTTAACGGGAAGTAAATCCTGACCAAATATTAAAAAAAGATAAAATGAATAAAAGTATAAACAAAAGAACATACTGGCAGGCTGGCACACAGGATAAAAAGGGCCCCTCAAATGCAGCAGACAGGAAGAAGTAAGCAATGGTGCAAACCTTCATTTCTCTGACATTTACAATATTGCAATACAGGAGACGACAATGGATCAGCTATTAGGCCTTGATAAAAAAAGACCCTGGCCCCTACCATCAACAACTGCAGCAACTAAATATAAAATAACACAAGAGGCTTAAAAGCCCTGCCATGGACTGTTGCTCAAAGAAAGGTACTGCTGTTGTGCTACCACTATTCAAAGTTTGAAAAGTGGAGCAAAACATCAAACCAGATGTTACTCAAGAGAATAATAAAAACTAACCTTTTTGAGGAAAAGAAAGCAACGCTAGTTGCCTACCTGCGATCCCTAGTTTCCCAGGTGGGAAAATATATACCAGAAAAATAAAACGTGAAGCTCTGAAGGAAGCAGAAAAGACTACCTTCCCATTTGGGAAGAAGAAACAAAATAAAGAGAAGCTAGGCAAGAGTGAGAAAAGTGGACATTGTTATGGGCTATGGACTATGCTCAAGCGAAACACACAACAAAAGCAGAAAACAGAGACAGGGAGTAAAATATTCTTCCAATTCTATCCAGGTAAGGGAAATATCCAACCCAGAATAATACCCTGTCAAAGATACAATAGTAAATGTTTGTTTAGTGAGGCTGAGCTGGACCATATGAAGCCAGAAATTGCAATCCTCATGAAAACCAACAAAACACTACTTGAAAACCCTATAAAGATACCAAAAATAATTATCGCTGAAGAACATTAAGTCAGAGGTAGAGCCCAAACCACACAACTAGTCTTTAGTGGATCAAACTGAATAGTCTGAACCCATTGCACTAACTCACAAATCTTCACTATCACGACTCCCTCTACCAAGTGCCCCCCCACATTTCCCACCACCATCAGCTGATTCAATGTAACCGAATACCCCATTAATAAAACCTGGTTATTCCTCACCACTATCAACACTTGGAACCCTGCTATCACCTCCCGAATTACAAGAGACAGAGGATGAACAACTTACATTGAAGAAAGAACTTTGTAGTACCGTAGAGGAAGTACAGCTGATGAGCATGGAAGAAAGAAAAAGACTGTCAAAAATCAAAGCTTTAAGAGCGACTAAGGCAGTAATTAAAAATATAAACGTCACTCTCAAAAGACTTATTACTCTTAACATATCCCTCACGGAGCTAAATCAAATCACATATGCTACAGGCCGTTGTATTGTGAAAAAAACATGCCCTCAATTCCAAAAACAATGCAAATTTAAAGAAAAAATATATTACACAAGCATTGAAAAGGAAGCTCCAAAATCAACTAGATAAATATAGAAAAGAATTATCTCAGATAAAACAATTCTTTGTTGCCCCTACAGTGCGAGGGCGATTAAAGAACATCATCTACAGTCTTAGTTTCCAATATCAGGTAAAAATAGAGGGGATGGAAAAAGTAGCAAAAGAACTCGAAGGCAAGATACCAAGCAATTGCCGAAAGGATCAAAGCTAAAGAGAACAAACAGAAGTCAAAATATAATGACAAACTCTTCAGGAATAATGTAAAGCTATTCTACAGAAACCTTATAAGAGACACGATCACTGTGGAAGAGCCACCAAAAAAGCAAGACCTATAAGATTATTGGAAGCCTCTGTTTGAAGATTAGGTACCTAGCAACTTAGAGGCCAATTGGATCCTGGATATAGCTAGAAAAAATGAGAACAAGCCAGAAATGCCAAAACCAAAGATAACATCTACAATGGTAAAACAAAATTTGGACAGATCCCAGAATAACAAAAAACCTGGACTTGATAACTTATTTAATATCGGGTTTAAAAAACTTACATCTCTCCATATTCATTATAGTAGCTGTTTCACTAGACTGATAAAGGCTGACGAGGCCACCCCAACATACTATTAAAGGGTGATACCACCCTGGTACCTAAAACAGTTCAGACTCAACGCCCTAACAAGTATAGACCAATCTGCTGTCTCACTACCACTTACAAACTCTTCACTGACTTTGTTGCAAACAGCATTCATGACTGCCTTTCTTCAGGAGTATACGTTGAAAGGGAACAGGCAGGATACAGAAGAAAATGCTTGTGCACCAAGGACTAGTAGCTGATTAACAGAATCATTCTTGAAGACTGTAGGAAGAGGCAGAGAAATCTAAGCATGGCTTGGATCGATTATCAATAGGAATATGATAGTGTACCCAATAAATGGATACTGCAATGCTTTAACCTATATAAAATGGATCTGATAATAAAATACATAGCTATGCATATGAAGATGTGGCAAACAATGATGACTTTAAGCCACAATAATGGAAAATGAACAATTCCAGGCATAAAAATCCGAAGAGGAATTTTTCAAGGAGATAGTCTATCTCCCTTTTTCTTTTGTGTAGCAATAGATCCACTAAGCAAATTAAGTAAAAGTGGAAGTGCTTACAATCTTATCCCAGGCTGTCAATAAAACCAAATAAAAAAAGTCAACCACCTGCTCTTCATGAATGGCATACAAGCTATATGCCAGTTGGATGTCAAATTAAGTGAGCTATTACAAATTGTACATATCTTCTCGAAAGATATTGGTATGAATTTGGTCTGGATGAATTTGCCAAGTGCTTCCATTAGAACTGGAAAGATGCACATATAAAACATACAGCTTGATGAGAATACCGAGACCAGAGACCTAGAAGAGCTGGAAAAATACAAGTATCTTGACATAGAAATAAACGATGCGATTCAGCATGGCAGAATGAGAAAAAAATAAGTAAAGAGTATGTGCAATGTGTCAGAAAAATTTGCAAAACATAACTGACAAACAAAAACAAAGTGACTGCCATCAACCAACTAGCTATGCCAGTAGTGATATATAGCTTTGACATTGTTGACTGGCTACAAAGAGAAATTAGCAGGTTAGACACTAAAACAAGAAAAATGTTAACATTATACCGAGTAATATACAGAAACCAGTGTCTAGCCAGACTGTATCTACCAAGAGGAGCAGGCGGTATTTATTTGCCAGAGATTAACCATCATCACCGAGCCACTATTGTGAGCACTGGGCAGTATCTGATAAGCTCCCAGAATCCAAACCTTATATATATATATATATATATATATATATATATATATATATATATATATATATATGAAACCCAAGAAAAGAGAGACAGTAGAACTATCTCCATCACAAAACTGGCCAAATATTTTGCACAAGACTGTCTTACAAATGAGATAGAAACAGAAAGCAAGCCCGCAATGGAAATAGCCCAAAAGAGTCAGCAAAAATATACTAAGACCTTCAATTGCAGAAAACTTGAAGAATGGGCCAACCAACAATGTGCTAAGTATTTCCTGGATGAACTATCACAGGAATATATAGATAAAGAAGGTTCTGTAGATTGGCTTAAAAAAGGATATCTTCACTATGATCAGGAGAGAATGATAATGGCCGATCAAGATCAAGGCTTGTTGACCAGTGCAATAAAAACAATTGCAGGTTCTGCCACATAGATGTAGAGAATGTGAGCTACCTGACATCCAGTTGTAAAGTCCTGTTGGGAGATGGCTATTATATAATGCGACACAATGGAGTGTGTAAATATCTCCACTGGAAAATCTGTAAAAACTTCAATATCCAATGTAATAGCAAGTCTTGGGAACGTGATGCAGGCCTTAACATAGCAGAGAGGAAGAAAATAACAAAATACTAAGGACTTATGTAAGACATGAAAAGAAACTGGAATTTTAAGAAGGTATCAATTATGCCAGTCATTATAGGAGCAACCTCGTTGATTTGTTGTGTAATGTCAATTCCCTTTACTCTGACATGGTATGTGTGTATAACATTGGCAGGTGCTGTTGCAGGTAACTTCCCATTCTTTGGCGTGATTTTATACTAATACGTGGCCTCTGTAATGATACATTGCTTTCTGGCAGCAATTTTCTTAATGCTGTGATAGCTCCTTTCAGCAATGCCATTCCCTGATGGCTCGTGAGCATATCGCAATTGTATTCAGGTGCCCCATTCATTTAACAATTGCTGGACTTGTTGGCTACAAAAAGCTGCATCATTTTAGTGCACCTTGCTCAGAAAAGATAGATGATAACTGGCGAACATTTGCTGAGTCCGGCCAGGTCATTTGTCACCACACTGCAAAATGCGTTGGTCCACAATCAATAAGAGTTAAAAAGGGCTTCCCACTGTAATTGGTGATATCCATCACCACCCGTTGCCATATGTCCTTAACTTCCAATCGCCCTTTCTTCCGTTGTTCTGATGCAGGATCAGCAAACTGCTATCAACATTACACTCACCGATAACCAGTACTCAGAGACCAGACTCTTCAGCATGTCTAGTCTTTGCCATATCAACATTTCACTCTATATGGATTCTTGCTTGTCCCGAAAGTGTATCAGACACCCAATGATAGATACACAGAGAATCTGTGTACAAGTGCAATTTTTTTTACTGGCATTACTTGCTGTGCAAGATTTTACAACAGCATCCAACTCTACCAGGTTTATGTGCTGAGCATCACTTATAGGTTGCAGCCAACATGGTCCTCAAACATGTTTCCTCTGCTCTAATGAGACTCCAATGCGAATGAACTAGTGTCGACCCACACATTCACATTGTCACCATCGACACACTACTCCTCACGAGCAGGGTTCTTTCCATTCACTCTCTCCAGAGTTTCCATTGCAAAAAACTTGAAGAATGTAGAGTTAGGAACACTAGGAAAAACAGTCTGCTCTATAATAATGTCAGGGATGCCTGGAATCCTACTGCCACGCCTCCATTGTTGGATGCCTCCAACCCCAATACACATGCGCCATCTTTTAGACGTTGAGGATCCTTGCACTTCAGGCCAAACTGAGCTCATTTTTCTCTGACACGTAATGTAAACTATGCATCCTTATTGACATACACATCATCAATGTTGGCTGAAAAATTATATTAATAAAAATATACGCTCAGAATCTGAAATAATAGACAATAAATTATACCGAGAAATCATAGGAAGTCTTGTATATTTAATGATTACGACGAGACTTGATATATACTATACAGTAACAAAACTGTTACAAAAATTATCAAGACCGACAATGAAGAATTTAAACAGCTAAACAAGCCCTTCGTTACTTAAAAGAACCTAAAGAACAGAAGTTAGTATTTAGAAAATAAAAAATCCCCTAAAATTAGAAGGATTTTCAGATTCAGAATGGGGAAACGGCGAAGATCGAAAAAGTATATCTGGATATCGTTTCAGACTATCAGAAAATGGGCCTATTATTTCATGGAAATCTAAAACACATTGTATCTCTCTCTACGTGTGAAGCAGAATTTATCGCGATCACACAAACGACCCAGGAAACACTCTACCTTAAAAATATCCTAAAAACTATTTTAGAGCCAGAATTAACTAAAAGCCCCAGAATAATTAATTGTGATAATCAAGCCAGTATAGTCTTAGCACAGAACACGATAATCAACCAAAGATCTAAACATAGGGATATAAAATACCATTTCGTAAAAATCGAAGTGAAAAAGGAATCCATTATGTTGAATTACATATCATCAGAACAAAATATCGCTGATTTATTTACGAAACCACAACAAGAATAAAGTTAAAACGTTTTGTTTCAAAACTTATTGGGGGATTCGACTGAATAAATTTTCACGGGCATGTTTGTATATAAATTTTTATTTACAAGTAGCGGACGGATGTTTATTTAAATAGACATTCGGACAGATTAGTTGCGGGCACCGCTTCCGTGGTGAAGGGGTAGAACTGCCGACTGTCATCACGACGGTTCTGGGTTCGATCCTCAGCTTTGGATAGGTGCTAGTCTAGCAGCACTGATGAGTTGTGATACAACGAAACAGGACTGTATGTCGATGACTACAAATATATTTTATAAATTTTTATATATTAAAAAAAATTATTAAGTGCTGGGCAAGACGTTATACTGCATCCATTTTGTTTGTATTAACACTTTAACCTCACTTTCGATTTATTATACTGGACTACCGTCATTAAGGGTATCAGACTTTTGGAAGGCCCAAGCTTGTCGTCAGGGTAGGGGATCAACCATCCATCTCAGACCCACGCCATAATACGTAACTAATATTTTTACTGAAATAAAAAATTTTTTTAAAAAAATGTTAAAAAAAGTCACTTTTTGCAAACATTTTCTTTTTAAATTTCCTTTTTGACAAATAATCTTTGCATCACCTTTTTTTGCAAACATTTTCTTTGCAAATTTTCTTTTCGACCAATACTTTTTGCATGCTTATTTTAAGGCGTGTATAAATTACAATTGACTTTTATTTTACGCACATTAGTTTTCTTTCTTATTTATCAAAAATGTCCTATTTTTGCATTGTTTTAATTGACAAATAAAAAAACCCTTTTAAACGGGTACATATTGTATGTATGTTTATTTCTATGTATATTTATATGTATATATGCGTTTTTGAACAAAACTGCATGATCAAATTTAAGAAATGGCTTCTTTTTGCACATACCGAACCGTTTTTTAAGTAAAAATATATTCCATTTTTCTTTTATTTCTCTTCTCTGTACACATATATATCTGTTTGACATTTGAACACAGTTAAAAATGGCGTGCTTTTACATGCTAAAATTTTAAGATCCAAATGAGTTATGCATAATTTTAAGATCCAAATGAGTTATGCATAATTGAACATGAAAATGTGTATTTATTTTTTAGCAGAATGAACCAAAGGGACTTCCCCATTATAAAAATAGGGGGGGGATGTTACAATATTTTTTACTATAATGGGGTATGATGCTGCACAGGCGGGAGATTCTATTTATAAACGATGCTGCTAGGAACTGACTAATCGAATTAATTTACGTTCTGCTACCAGCCAATCAGAAATCAGAATTAAACCTTTTTGTAGCAATTTCGCATATGTTTTCTTCGTGTCAACACGGGAAGAATCTTTTGCTCTGTGGATTCCAACTCAGGAACTGTCTACTGCAAACCAGTCACCTCCCAGGACTTGTGTAGAACAACAAACCATCGGAAACTGTTCTGAAACATGGCTTACACTTCTAGATGTTGCATTCTCAGTCATATTTTTCCTGGGACAGCATCACATTCACAATAGTCTTCATGATCTGTGGTGCCACCTTCAGACCAAAGCTGAGTCATGTCAAGCAATAACTCTGACTCCAGAACCACACTGTCTGGAACGGCCACAACATTTCATCCACTCACACCTGCAAATAGGCCTTCCACAAATCTAATATTGACACTTTGAAGCCGTTCTGGCATCATTCCCTCAATTTGCTGGTGCCCTTTTCAGCAGCGGTGTAAGCCTCAAAATCCTTGTTGAGTTCATGATAGTCCAATACTAATCTCACTTTCAATTTATTATACTGGACTACCGTCATTAAGGGTATCAGACTTTTGGAAGGCCCAAGCTTGTCGTCAGGGTAGGGGATCAACCATCCATCTCAGACCCACGCCATAAACTCTTGCCCGTATTCATCATGAGCTACATCAGATATCGGGTACTCCGTGACGCCATTCTTAAGTCTGGTTGGCGCCCTTCCTACAGTCCACTTGCATGATGCAGTCCAAGCCTTCTGTTGATGGTCATAGTTCACTTTGAAATCTTGTCAATTGCTGTGGACCACATCACACTGGGGCTTCCAAAAAGTGCATGCTCCTATCTTGTTCAATGAAAACTCCCTCCAGCGCCTTCATGGCATCATATCCTTGCAATAAGTCAACCCTCAGTAAATATCCTTACGTCAGCAACACATGAATTTTTGCAGTCACACCGGAGTTCATATGGATGTGCATGCTTGTGTCTCACCACCTACTGTGATGATTTGGATGTTCTTTTTAGTCCAGATTCAACACAGTCTGACATTCACTATAGTATGTGAGCAGCCTGAGTGAAGGAGTGCTGAGCAAGGCACTTGGTTTACGTATATAGTCATTGTTGATTGCGCCTCACTTATCCAGGGAGCAGAGCGGCGCTGATGTCCTATCCCCTGGCATGTTTCCTGCACAGTTAGGAGCTAATTGCCCAATAGGGCTGCATTGGAAACGGCGCATGCATCTTCATCCCACTGTCAGTGCAACGTTTCACGAAATAACCCGACCGGCAGCAGTGGAAACCTTGTGGGCTCAGAGTAGGAGTCTCCCCTATACTCTTCTAGGCTGTCTGCGCTACTGTCGCAACTGATTTTCCTAGGTCATAGTTTCTCCTCATCTCTGATGATGGTTTGCATGCGTTCCAGCAAGTATTTCATAGTTGTTGCTAAAATGGTGGTGGAGTCTCTCAGCAGTTACTTTACACGGGTTGGAAAGCCAGCCACAAATGCATACACATATGTCTGTTCCGATACTCCACCACCAAATAGAATTGCAAGTTTTTTCAGCTCTGCAAAAAAAAAAAAAAAAACATCCACAGTTTCTTCTGGCATGAGTCTCCTTGAAGCGAATTTCTCAAAAGCCGTACATGAATCCATGGTGTTATATCGTATATCCCTCCATATCTTCATGAATAAACCGGAAACCAGCAATGGCGACGCTAGGACAAATCTGTTCGTCGGTACAGCACAAATGAACACAATAAATACACATGACAACTTCAAATCCCATTTCTTTAGATACACACATCATTAGAATTACTCGCTCCTTACTTCAATAAAGAAAACTGCCAGAGAAAGCCGCACAGCAAAAAAACAAAATACAAAACACAAACATCAACTCCTAAGCATATAAACACCAATATATAATTCACAAAACATTGCAACCTCACAACACCGACTAGATTATATTCACACTTTTATCAGCTTTAAATCGATATAACACATGTACACATACACCAAACAGACAATTCTCTACAACTCATTAAAACACGCAAAACAAACACAATCAAAAAGTGAAACTCAAGCCAGCGTAAAAAAAAAAACAAAAAAAAACGACGATTACTATTACGTCTGCTTCATGACTATAAAACACAAGCCTTTTTTGAAAACAGACATATTAGCCCTAGCATGGCACGCTGTGAACTCGCTCCGTCTTCAACCAGCATCTGACTCCTCGCCAGCGACATCAGACGCGGAGCTTACTATGCACACCCACTGCTACCATCTAATCCGTGATCCTGATACAAGCTCTTTTCCTTCTTCAGCTGATACCAAATCATCACCTCTCACCAACCCCGCGCTAAGCGACATCAGCGAAAGCCACATTTCTGCCACCACCGCACTCAACTGAACCCAAAGAAACTTTGATCGTTGACGAGTTTATTTATCTCAACGCCCAACCAGCCATCATAACGACGATGTCTTAAATCTCTGATTTGGTGAGAAATAATATATATATATATATATATATATATATATATATATATATATATATATATTTAACCCTACTCGGTCGTCTGTATTTTTCTTGCAACCATACGCTTGTTTATTTCAATGGTAAATGCCTTGTACAGTGCATTTATAATTGCCGTCAAGTCAGTCTTCTTGGCAGCACTAAGTTGTTAATATACACCCAAGGCGCCTCCAGCCAATCTCTAGAGAATTACTGTATATATCCTCTTTACTTCACAAAGGTTGCACATCAACTTTCGACCCAGTCAACAACAAACATGGACCCGTCAAATTCCGGTATCTGCTTCAAATCAAACTTTGATTCAGTCATTGTCTTTTTATCTCCCAACACCATTTGACTGAAAAAAATAGCTGAAATAGCTTGTGGTAAAACAAAAAAAGAAAGGTCTAACGAGACGCAACAAAATATGAACATCACAGTTTGTGGGTCTGTATTTTCAAACGATTCCAACCTAAAAACTCACATGCGAACACACACTGACGGCTAGAATCCTGAAAAGATCTCTTGGTTGGACTCACTAAAATAGGGGTAAATGTCAGACATCTGGTTGGATGTCCCATCCCCTAGAAGAAAAAGTTTAAGAAAAATGAAAAAAAAAAAGCGAGAGAGAAAATAAATAAATACTAAGACTTATGTACGACATGAAAACAAACTGGAATTTTAAGAAGATATCCATCATTCCAGTCATTAACGGAGCAATAAAAAATGTGTCATTTAAATTATTAAATTGTTTGGAAAAAATCCAAATTCCAAAAATGTTTCCGGAAAAAATACAATGTTGCTTTAATTCAAAAATTGTTTTATTAAAATTATATTTTCATATGCAAACTTCAATAAATGTTTGTAAAGGTAAAACAACGTGAAGAAGTGTAATTTAGCATTTAAAAGCAACTTTATTTGTAATCTTCATTAGTAGCGTTCTTGTGTGTAAGGATAATACGAATATTATGGCAGCTTGTTGACAGAGTAGTTCAGTTTACACGAGTTGTAGTCCATAGTCTTGACAAAGGTTTATATAGTCCTGCAATATAGATTTGATAGGCCAGATTACGGAGAAAGAAAGAAAAAGGTATTCAGTGTGTTTATGTGTTGTAAGGGCTAGTAAGAGAGTTCAGTGTCCGTGCGCTTGCATTTATAGTAGTCGTGAAAAGAGTTTCTGATGTGAAAACGTAAGCAGTCCTGTAGCATGATAAAGAAAGTTTGTGTGTACCGCTTGTGGACAAAGGATTAAGAGTCCCGCAGTATGAGAAAGAATGTCGGGTGTGAAGATAGCCATATTGGGTTCACGTTAGCCTAGGGGTCAAAGCTCCAGGCGATGTGTGCTGACAGCCAGAGCAGGGAGAAAGAGAAGCGTTGCTGGTTTCAGGTTTTATACGCTTAGTCACGTGACTGAAAGCAAACTTGTGGTTGGACAAGCCAAGGAGACGGTTAATTTAAATCTCAAACCGCGGGATTTGCCAGTTAGTTTTGGCAATTTTCGTCTACTACAAATACCCCCTTGAATTAGTTTTCAGAAGAAAACCAAAAATGTTTATCAAAATAAAAGAAAGGTTCTTTTATGTGTGTATGTCTGGGACAGTAAGTTGTATATTAGAAAATTCGAAGTAGTGAGGACTCTGAATATTTCCGTCTGACAGCTGCTTGTAAAATCCGTTTGTGTGTGTGTCAATACGAGGCTTGATACGTGTGACAGTGTTCAAATTTGTTTCGTATGATTGTATAACATTTCTTTAAATTTGAACTATTTCAGTGTAATTTGAAGTCGTTAAGTTGTTCTTATTAACTAATAACTGGTGTCAGTCAAGGTACATACCCTCGACAAACCTGACCAACAGCAAAATCTTACGCCTTTACTGTTAATGTCCTTCCACTCCGCTTGTTTCATATCTTGGATTGCTAAACTTTGAAATTCATTTTTTTTTTTTTTTTTTTTTTTTTACTGTAAAAACCTACATAATTCCAAACAGTAGGATTTCATTAATCTTGTTTGGGATGAAAAGAAAAGTTTTAAATGTGCATTTATTGCATATTAATTACATATCTTTCAACTTATAAGAAAATAAGTCACACTAATTCATAAAAAATATGCCAATCTAACATTCTTATGTTTTCTCAAAGAATGCAGTATTTTCCCCAAAATCATAAACATTTTAAATAATTGTCACCAAAATCATAACTATTAAAACTAAAAATTTTTGAAAATCCAAAAATACCAAAGAAAATTTTATTAAATGATAAATTGTGTTTTTTGTCTGAGACTGTCGGTGTTATCACACCCTAATCAGAGAAGACTGTTGCTTTTACTGTTTTTTTTGTTTTTTTTTTTTCATTTTAGATGTTAAAGTCTTTAAGATTAAGTCATCGTGGAATTAAGATAAAAACGTTTGCTCTTATTGACGGTGGCAGTCAGTCTGAGTTGAGGTGCACATTATGCGGGTTGGCGTGAATTCTTAATAACAGGCTTGTTGTCGACTCTTAGAAGACATTTCGTAGGTAAATTAAAATTATTTGAAACCCAGAAAATGCCAAGGAAATTTTTTAAAATGATAACACCATTTTTTTCTGAGACTTATCTTAGTGTTGATTTTAGTAGTTTTTTACTATGACTTTGGCATCTAAAAAAATATTTGAAGAATAAAATAGTGTAAAAATTCTTACCTTTAATTCCAGAAAATGTCAACACCAAAATGTAACAAAAATGGGTATAAAAACCGGTATGATATCTTTTTACTTCGTTTCAAGACAGGAAATTTGTCCGGTTTCTTTTGATTTCTTTCGGAAATTGATACAATTTATATTTTGTGTCTCCAATTTATTAAAAATTAAAAAATATATGAAGATTTAAAAAAATAAAAAAAATGATAAAACACTAGTTTTACGTGAAATTGGTTATAGAAAAACTTAACTAATCAACGAACAATGCAAGCTCATCATAAAAGAGTGTAAATTCTATCTTGTTCCGTAAAAGGTTCGTTCATTAGTTCCGTGTGAGGAAACATTTTCTGATAAAGTTTAAAGCGCATTTCACAATGTTTGATGCTGTACAATTCATGATGAATACGAAATAATGAAATATATATTTTTGCGGCAAAAGATGTCAAAAACAGTAGTACTTCTCCTGTAATTGTCGTCGTTATTAATATTTTCATTGTGATCAATTAAGATGCTAGATAATATTTCTTCACGTTTTTCGTCCACTGGATTGCCAATTATTAATTTTTTTTAAAATTTAATGTATCATTGAATTTTACACATCTAACCCTTTTTATGGCATTTTGGGCTGGAAAGTAGATTAAATATGCTGGACTGTTTTTTATCGTAACCTACAAAAATACCTTTTTAGCTTTTAGTATTTAGTTTACTGGTATTTTCTATAAATGCAAAACAATCTGAACCAAATATATGCATTCAGTTAATTTTGAGTTTAACATTGCAACACAATATGGTGTTTTGCTTAATCTTCTATTGGACGATCTATTTGTGATATATGCCGCTGCCATTAAAGCATACGTCCCTTATCTATGCGTGTCATCTCAAAAAGCGTTCACCATGCCCTTTCAGCGGTTCCATTTTGGAAGGGGCAACACGGCGCAGATTTCGTGTTTAATATGGTGGTTAATTAATAGAAGTTCAAAGTCTTTTCTAGTAAATTCAGTCCCATTGTCTGAGCGAATGCATTTTACTGAACCGTACAGGGCAATATCAGCTAAATATTTCTTAGTGGCGAGGATAGTGTCGGATTTGTTTTTTAGAAAATAAACTATAATTAAACCGGAAAAATCATCAATAAATTTCAAAATGTACCTTAGATTATTTCTCCCCATCGGGCTGATCGGACCTGCTAAATAACAATGCACAAGTGAGAGAATTTTCGTGACCTTTTTGTCTGGCGTTCTGCTCATATATTTTGTCATTTTCCGCTGTGCACACACATCACAATTTGGGAGATTGTCTGACGGCATTATTTTCATGCCTTTGACCAAATTTGGTAATTTTTGATATCAGATGTATTGCAGTGTCCTAGAATTTTATGCCAGATTTCCAAGTCGTGACAGGCAGTTTTTGAGGGAACCATACTTTTTAAATAATACAGTCCGCCATTTTCTTTAATGTCAAATACAGTTCCATTGGGGTATATCAATTTTGACTTGTTTTGGCCAAACTTTATATTCGCGCCTTGTTTAATGGCAACCTGCATGGAAAATATGTCTTGCTCAAATGTAGGTATGATCAGAGCCTTTTTTAGAATACAGTAACAGATTTCGCCTTTATTATTTTTTAGGGATATTTTAACATCGCCTCTTTTCAAGACTATATCATTTATTTGACTACCGGCGGCAAATTAGATAAAATGACTTTGCGGATTAAAGTTTGAATCAAAATTAATAAAATCAGATTCCTTGGTGATAACGTACGCTGTAGCACCACAGTCTACAAGGAGATTTTTACCGTTTGTGGTATTGTCAAAGTTACATATGATTAGAAATGTATGTTCTTCCTCAAAGTTCTCCACATTTTTACGGGGAGTCCATTTTAGAGCATTTATATCGACATTGAAAATTTTAGTGGTTGGGTCGTCCACAATTACAGTAGTTTTCCATGGCAGGTGCTCGTCTGAACTCCAATCTCTGGTCCCCCCTCGCCAATCTTTCACGAAAAACACCCGTCTAGCCGAATCCACTTTGAAAAATTTCCCCCACTCTTTATCTGTGCCTAAATCGAAATGTGGATTTAATGAACAAAACTTCTTTCTTAGAACTGCACGCCTGTGGAACTCTGTTCCGTCTGCCTGCTTCCCACCTGACTATAACTTGGATGTGTTCAAGTCCAACGTTAACAATTTCCTAATGAACCGCCCCCTTAAGTAAATCATCAAATCTCCACACTAACGTAATGTACGTACTTGCAATAACCCTCATCCCTGAGTGGCTTCCGGGTCTTGGTAAGTGGTGACCACTGTGTAAAAAAAAAAAAAAGATAATTCTATTCTTTTTCTTGAGAAAATTACTTTTGGGGAACACCTTGAGGTTAGGTGCGTAATTTGGTGGTGTCTGTTTTTTAGAATCATTTTTGAACTTCATAATATTGCTGGAGTTATTATTGTCCACGAGCATACAATTAATCTCTTCGTACCTGTGCAATGCCACTTTAAATTCACTGAAATTTATGGGTTTGTTTTTTTGCGTTATAACAGTTGTAAATGGTTTAAAATCGTCTGGAAGTCCCTTGAGGGTCATTGATATCAACAAGCTATCGCTTATTATTTCACCTGAGAGTTTTAAGGCATTAGCGATTGTTTCTGCCCTTATAACGTAGTCATTAATAGTTTCCTACTCGTTACGTTTCAGAGACGTTAGTTCTGTATATAGTGATATAATTGCCGGTTTCCCTTTTGAGAAATAATGTTCTCTTAATATGTTCAATGCTTTCCGTTCATCATCCAATGCGTCTCTTATAATCAGAGACAGACTTCTATCGTCTAAGCATTGAATCAGTTCTACAAAAACAGTCGCATTCTTTTCAAGAAATTCGGGGTCATTAAGATTCTCTGTTGAAGATTATATCACTTTGTGTAGTCTTCGAATCCTTAGATACCCTAGAAATTTTACCTGTCACAATTCGAAATTAGATTCTGAACCGTCAAAGAAAAGACGATGGCTGGGCCCATAATCTGTTAAGTGTTGAGACATCCTGTTGAACAAAAATGGCGGTGGATAAGCAGTGCAGTCCCGATACTGAGTGTAAAGTAATTGCTAGTAACAAAGATGGCAGTCAAGAATCAAATACAGCCTGTGACGTAGTCCACGGCGAACTGATGATTCAATCCAAAATTCGACAATTTTTATAGTAACTTTGGAAGATTTTCATTGGTTGGTTAGCACAGACGGTGGTTATGAAAACGATCGTCGAAATCATTGCTCTCATACCCCCATCAGGAGTCAAAAACATTTCACACATTGAGGACATTTTGCACTAACATTCTTACTGTGTGAATCGACTTAATGCGTTTCTGTGCAATAAAATGAGGCGGATAATGACCAAGGTTGGCAATTTAAGGAGTAATAGCTAAATCGAAACTGCCATCTAACAGATTTTTTGAAATGTTGTCAATCCCTGTTCAAATTGTGGTAACACGGAAAATGTAAAAATAGTACAGAAGGAAAAAATGAATGTTGCGTCATATGAAACTCGCTGCCAGCCATATCTGGTGGATATAATTGGCAGGGATACATAGGAGTTTCTAAAGATTTTCCTCTGTTCCTGGGATAATTCACTGTATACAAAACCCCAATGCAAATAGATATAACTTTAATTTTAAGCTCGTTTTAATGATTCAAATATTTCGACGTGTTGTGTCCTGTTCATTGCAATTATGGCAAGTTGATAATTTTTGTTCTGTTCAACTAAGTGCTCCACAGAGAAATTTTTGAAAAATTAACTTTGCAGTTGGGTATGGGTCTACATGAACTATCTGATTGACTTAGATCAGAGTTCAGGCACCCTTTCAGGCATTGTGACAGATTTACATGAAATCTGTATTTTTACACACTAACTATACGTCTGGGGATTGAAAGAGTTCAGACATCATTTTAGAGATGGTACAATTCCAACTTTTGAATGGATTTACTTTTAAATAGTCTAATCTACAAATTGAAAAGTCAAGGTATTGTTGGTTCATTCTATGTATTTATACAATCTTTTCAAAATAGTTTGGAATGTTTATCTCAAATGAAAAAATGTTTTTCAACTGATTGATTAATGTGAAAAGGGTCTAGTATTTGCAAAAGTATGTAAACATAAAAATACAAAATATTAATGTATTAACATCGATTTTTATTTTAGCAATCTGATTTTACCTTCAATATTGGAAGTACAAAACAATGGATTCTCTGCATCTTTATCTGCTTGGTTCACTGTATTTATGTTTATATTAGGCACAGCCAAAACGAAAGGGGAGAGTATGTATTTCTTGATGGAATCTGTCTTTAAAAATCTTCCAAAAATCAAGAAATTATCCAATCAATACGAAATTTTACCGATTAAAACGTGAACAACGATCTTTATAATGATGTACTTTTTTTCATAATCGATATTATATATATTTTTGCCTACAACCCGCTTCATTATTCGTGGGTACAAATATGCTTAAAATAATAAGCTGAAATGGAACAAAAATATTGTATTGTTGAAAGGGTGATTATTGTAGGAAAACAAAAAGAAAAACAACTGTGCAGGTATCAGATTTTAAGGTCGAAAATCCAAATTTTGAATGTGTTTACTTTTTAATCATTTATGTTTTAAAATGTTACATATTATTATCTTTCACACATTAATCATACATTAACAATACACATTTAAAATACTGGAGAAAAGAATTGTATATCAATTAAGCAGTAATGAATAAAGATTTAAAAGATTAAGAAAATAAAATGAAGTGCAGTTAGATTACAACTGAAATTAAAAATGAAACCTTTAAGAATGCAAATTATTTAAATGAATCCATATTTAAAAAGTATACAATAATTGATTGCACATATAACTTCAATTACATATGTTCAATTACTATTTCATATTCACAAAACATACAAGAATTAAATATGTATATATATATATATATAATTATATATATAGTCAATTTAATATGTACAATATTTGTTCATGATTCACAAAATATACAATACTTTAATGTATATATAACTTCAATTTTTAATATTTTTTGTCAATTTGTTAAGCTGAAGAAGTGGCTTCTTTTTATGTTATACAAAAGACCTTGGTATTTTGTTATCTTTTCCCTCTCAACTCTGTTAAATAAAGCATCACTGGGGACACAAACTTCAACTAAAATTGTTTTTTCTCGTTCTTGTCCATATCACTATGTCAGATTTTATTGTTCCGTTTTCTAGGCATGTAGGAATAGTCATAGTTGATGGTGAATAACTTAGTTCTAATTATTCTTTCTGGTATATGTTTCAAGATATTTCTGCTGCATTCGATATTCAACTTTTTACAGATCATCTTCTGAATATATTTCCACATTTTATTGTATCACGTAGTATAGTAGGCGTCTCTTAGCAGAATCTAACATCCAGATGTAAAATGGCTCAAACTCTTTCTGTGTCGTAGAACCAATACCTGCTACAAATGCTTAAAACACACTTATTTTGTTAAGAGTATTAGTAATCAAACTCTGATCTTTGGTAGCCATCATAATTATCTCCTGATCATAGTGTAGCGATCCTCTTTTAAGATAATCTATAGAATCGTCTTTATTTATATGTTCCTGGGTGAATTAATTTAAATAATACATGACTGCTGTTGGGTTGCTCATTCTTCCAGTTTTTGTAATGGAAGTTCTTGCTATATTTTTTGTGACTCGGATAATTTATGACTTGTTATCTTATTCTGTCTGATTTGTAAAACTATCCTGTCCTAAATGTAAAGCCAGTTTTGTGATAGAAATGTTATTATTCTGGTATTTGTTTCATAGTGTTGAAGCACCATTTAAAGGTTTGGATTTGGGGAGCTGATCGGATATGGTTATGCCTTCATATGTATTTGCATGTGTTTTCTTAGATTATAACTCTTTGAAAATGCAGACCTACATACATCACAAACATATGGTTTCTTTGCTGTGTGTGTTTGTATATGATTTTTTAAATTAGAAAGCTGCGAAAATTTGTACTTACAAATATGACAGTGATATGGTTTCTCTCCTGTGTGTACTCGCATGTGAGTTTTTAGATGGGATCTCTGTGAAAATGCAGACTTACACACTTGACAAGAATATGGTTTCTCTCCTGTATGTGTTCGCATATGGTCTTTAAGAGAAGAACTCATTGAAAATGCAGACCCACAAACTTTACAAGAAAATGGTTTCTCTCCTGTGTGTGTTCGCATGTGGGCCGTTAGAGAAGAATTTAGTGAAAATGCAGATCCACAAATCTGACAATAAAACGGTTTCTCTCCTGTGTGCGTTTTCATGTGCCTCTTTAAGTGACCAGTCTGAGAAAAGGAAGATCTACAAATATGACAAGAAAAAGGTTTTTCACCCGTGTGTGTTCGCATGTGTTTTTTTAAAGAAAACTTCATTGAAAATGCTGATCCACAATATTGACAAGAATATGGTTTCTCTTTTGTGTGTGTTCGTATATGACATTTTAAATTAGAAAGCTGTGAAAAGGCAGACCCACAAATGTCACAATCAAATGGTTTCTCTCCAGTGTGTGCTCGCATGTGATTTTTTAGGTGTGATCTCTGTGAAAATGCAGACTCACACACTTGACAAGAATATGGTTTCTCTCCTGTATGTGTTCGCATGTGGTTTTGTAATGAAGAATCTCGTGAAAATGCAGATCCACAAACTTGACAAGAAAACGGTTTTTCTCCTGTGTGTGTTCGCATGTGATTCTTAAGAGAAGAACGCTCTGAAAATGCAGACCCACAAATTTGACAAGAATAAGGTTTCTCTTCTCTGTGTGTTTCCATTTTAATATTTATAATATTTTAGCATTTACTGCTCAGTACACACATACAGTTTCTGCTCAGTACACACATACAGTTTCTAAATTTTACTATTAATAAAAATCAAATTACTGAATTTTAAATAAAATAAATGTATATTTTTGATTTTTTTATGTCTTACATAATATTTTTTTTTCTAAAAAATATATCAACATTTATTTAAAACTGATGTAAATTTTTTCTTTGTCTAACTGGAAAACCAACGTTTTCTGTACACGTCTTTAATCTGTAAATAAAAAAAAAACAATTATATTAACAGAACAACAAGTGCTAACTTTTTATTTATTGTCTTCTTGATGAAATAAAACAAAGTTAAAGGTTACTATTGTTTAATATAATTGTTTTATTTTTTAATTGATATTTCATGAGAAAAATATTTTACTCTGCTTTTTTTATTATGTGAGAAGGTTGGTTTTTTACTCATATTTACTCCAGACAAAGCATATTGCATCTTAGAGATGGGAGGTTACTACTTTGGACTGTGCCTGGGAAAGATTAACAAGATGTTGGTTTATGTTATATTTAAACTTCTGCATATTAGTACAGTAGGGGAAGCACATTACAGAAAGAGAATTCCAAAGTCTTGTTGTTCAAGAGAAGAAACTATTGAAGTAGAAAAATTTCTGGCATTAAGGGACGTCAACATTAAAGTAGGTTTCCAGGCATATACATTAAGGGCATACAAGTGCAATGAGCTCATCAGAGTATATTCCATTAAAATACTTTTAAACAGGCATGGATATACATGGTGACGATGGGACAGGGGTTGGGGCTTAGTTGACAAAGTTGAACATTTTAGATTGAACACTTTTTTGGGCCCTATCCAAGAGAGAAAGACAAGTGGTTAAGGCACAAGCCCAAATGTGACAATAATACTCAATGCATGGGCGAATGGTGGTTTGGTAGAGGTACAGAATACATTCAGGTGTGAGTAGTCTTCTAGAACGATAGGAGACCCCACCTTCTTTGCAACAGCCTCTGCAATGTCCACAATGTATTTGTTCCAGTTCATATTGCCTATAAATGTTAAGCTGAGGAGTTTGAAGGAAGAATTCTCAGGTAGGGTATTATTTGTCATGGATATAAGCGGAAGGAGAGACATTTTGTAATTGTTAAAGGAGATAAGCTTAGTCTTACTAGCATTAAATGTTACAATCCATTTACAGTCCATTCGACTACAGTCTGGACGTCATTTCCTAAGAGAAGAGAAAAAGGAAAACGAACAAAAAGAAATTTTAAAAATAAGAGAAATTTTAAAAATAAGAGAGAAAAAAAGAAAGAAAATTGAAAAATAAGAAGAAAATGAACGGAAGAAAAGTACACCATTCCTATATTTTTTTAAATCTATTATTAAGAGACTCTAAGAGCATAGCCCAACCATAGACTTTAGAAAGGTGGTGGGATTCCAGGGAGAAAGAGAAGCAAAGCAACCAGTTGGGGAGGGATCGGAAGAGATTTTAGAGGTACAGATGACCATGGAGTGGCCACTGTGGGGAATAAGTATACCCTCCTATAGATGCCAAGGGAGTAAGGGAATGGCTAGCGACAGTGGAGAAGAAATTAGTATATGGCCTGACAAATAGGGAGATAGTTTTGTGAGCCTGCGATGGGGTAATAGGGGTGGCCTCGGAGTTTGTATGTAGGTGTATAGAAGGAAACCCAAGCATAGCAATGGGTGAAAAGAAAATTTGCTGGTGAAAAGACAATGGTATAGGAGGTGCAAGAGCTATCTCAGATAAAGATGGCCGTCAGAGAGGATGTACATAGGCTGGTTGACCGCATGCAGGAACTAGCGATCCTTGCATATCCAGTCGCATAGCACCATAAGATAGCCACAACACAAGTAATTTTTATCGACACTATGGAGGATGCATTGTGAGATTAGACGGCCAAGATGAAGGTGCTGAAATGTTACCCACACACCTTAGAGGAAGCCCGCAGGACAGTGAAAAACCATGCTTGGTTGCAAGCACAGATAAGGGGGGGGAGATCCTGAGATGGAAGCGGAGAGGCAGAAGGCAAAGTGTGTCCAGGTTGGTTGGTTCACTGGGGCTTCACGGCATATCAACCACTGTGGGTCATTTAATGCCAAGCTATGTATTTAGTTGAGATAGCTTTTGCTGTTTGTTTTTTCTGAGTTATGCATTTTAAAATTTTTTGAGTTTTTACAGTTTAAAGTGATTTGAAGAGTTGTATTTTTTAAAAGTATTTGATGATTTGGTGTGGTGTCACCTTGTGAAACAATTCTTAGATTTCGTTTACTGTATAATATTTATTTCTGATAGTTTCGTATTTTTTACATTCTGTTAATATATGTTTTATTGTCATCTGTTTGTCGCAGAAAGTGCATTTTGGTTTTTCTGTTGCTTCGATTAAGTAGAAGTGTGTTAATTTGGTATGTCCTATTCTGATTCTGTTTAGAACGATATTTTCTCTTCGTCCTTTTATTGTTTTGTTTTTGTGTTTTATTATGGGTTGGTGCTCGTGTAGTTTGTTTTGGGTATATGTGTCCCATTTCTGTTTGCCATTTATTTTTGTTATATTCCCTTATTTTTCTGCTGAAATCTGTGTATGGTATTTTAATGTTTGTTATATTTTTGCTAATGGCTTCTTTGGCTAATTTGCCAACTTCTTCATTGCCTGGAATACCAACATGACTTGGTATCCAGGCTATGATTATTTCTTTACCTTTTTCAATAATTTCATTGTATTTCTTCATTATATCTAATATATAAGGATGATCTAGTTCTTCTCCTCTTAAAGCTAAGATGCATGACAAAGAATCGGTATATGTAATGAATTTTTCCTTATTGTCTTTCTTATTAATTTAAGTGCCATTTTGATTGCTTGTAGTTCTGCTGTGTATATTGATGCGTCAATGGGAAGTCTTATTTGGAGATGGTTCTTTCCATCTGTACATGCTGCACCTGTTCTTTTTTTTGTTTTGGATCCATCAGTGTATATTTCTTTGTATTGTAGGTACTTTTCTCTGAGTTCGCCGAAGTAGCTTTTATTTATTAAGTTGTTGGTATTGTTTTTTTAGTATTTAGTAAGAGTTAGATCAGTGCTTGGATCGTTCAAAGTCCATGGTGGTTTGTTGCTTACTGTGTGTGTGACTATGTTAGAATCTTCGTTAATTTGAGTTAATATTTCTTTGATGCAATATCCGAAAGAAGGTATGTTTTTTGGTTTGCTGGTATAAAAGTTTGTATATTGTACGTTGTAGGTTTTTAGTATGTTGGGTTGTTTGGATCACTTTGTAGTTTTATTGCGTATTGTGTTATTAATTTCTGCCATCTTAAATGTAGAGGGGGGTTCATTGGCTTCTATGTATAGGCTTTCCATGGGTGATGTTTAATATGCTCCCAGATTAAGTCTTAATCTTTGGTTTTGTATGGTTGATAATTTTTGGAGATAGGATTTATGGGTGGAGCTATATGTGATGCATCCATAATCTAATTTTGATCTTATGTGTGCCTGGTATATTTTTAACATTGTGTCTTGGTCTGCTCCCCAGTCTGTTTTTGATATTACTTCTAAAATTTTCATTGTTTTTTGGCATTTTTGCTTTAAGTTAGTGAAATGCATATTGAAATTAAGTTTATTGTCCAGTGTGATACCTAGAAATTTCGTGTGTTGAGCTATTGGGATTGGGTTTCCTTGTATTTGTAGTTGTGGGTCCAGATGATATTTTTGTTTTCTGCAGAAATGAATACAGACAGTTTTGTTTTGTACAAACTTGAATCCATTTTTATCGATCCAGTTTTCTATTTTGTTTAAGCATTGCTGCATCTTTCTTTCAATTGTTGTTATATTTAATGCAGAATATGCAATTGAAAAATCATCTACAAATAATGATCTTTCAAATTGTGCGTCGACAATTTGTGTAATTTCATTTATTTTAATTAAGAATAAGGTGGTGGATAATATGCTACCTTGTGTGTTATATTTCTGTTAAAGTAAAAGTTCCTGTGTTTACTGCTGCTACCTGCTCTTACGTTTACTATTTGCTCTTACGTTTACTATTTGCTCTTATGTTTATTATTGGCTGTGAAATTAGTTCGGTAAAGTCTAGTAAAGAGGTTTTGGTCTGTCTTTCATTCTACGATAAACCACCACATTGTGGCACTCCTGCTTCTTGCTCGTATTGATCTGATAGTGTGTTTCCTTGTCGTACTTTGTAGTATCTTTGAGACAGGAAGTTTTGTATAAATATTGCCATATTTCCTCTTATTCCCATATTGTGTATGTCTCTTAGAATTCCATATCTCCAGGTTGTATCGTAGGCTTTTTGGATGTTGAAAAAGTCTGTCACTAGGTGGTGTCCGCGTATGAAACCATCTCTAATAAATTATTCTAGTCATACTATTTGGTCGTTTATGCTTTGTTTTTGTCTATATCCACTCTGATATTTTGATAAGAGGTTTGTTTTTTCCAGGTACCACATTAAGTGGTTGTTTATCATCCTTTCCATAGTTTTGGAGAGGCAGCTGTTTAGGGCTATGGGTCTGTAACTGGTTTGGTTACCTGCATTTTTATTTGGTTTGGCAATTGGTATGATGGTTGATTCAAACCAGGATTTTGGTATTTCTCCTGTGTTCCATATTTTGTTATATATGTCAAGCAACAGTTTCAAAGATGCCCGTGGTAGTTGTTTTAGGAATTGATAATGTATATCATCTGGACCTGGAGTTGTATTTCTGCTTTTATTTATTGCTCTTTTTAGTTCTTTTATGTTGAATGGTATGTTGTATGTTTCTTTGTTATTAGTTGTAAAATTAAGTTTTTCTCTTTCTGCTGTTTCTTTATGAATTTGGAATGATGTTGAGTACTGTTTGTTTGATGAATTTTTGTAGAATTCTTCAGCTAGTAAATTAGTTATTTCTTTTTTGTTTATGCATTTTGTTCCATCAGTTTGAATTAAATAGTTTATGGTATTTTGTGTTTCTTTTCCAGCTATTTTCTTTATTATATTCCATGTTTTTTTAGTTGGTGTTTGGTTGTTTAGCTGTGAAATATAGTTTTTCCAGGATGTTTTTTTGCTTTGTTTTATGGTGTATTGTGCTTTGGCACGCATCTCTCTATATTTTTGTAAGTTAATTGTTGTAGGGTTTTGTTTGAATTTTTTAAGTGTTTTTTTTTCTCTCTTTGACCGCTTTTTTGCAGGTTTCATTAAACCAAGAGTTTGATTTTTTTGTGGGGTTTGTTGAAGTTTTGGGTATTGTTTTGGTGGCAATATTGTTTAAGGTTTGTGTGAAATGTTTTAGTGCTTCCTCCTTATTTAGAATGTTCGTGTCTAATTCTGTTCTGCATAGATTGGTAAATGTTTCCCAGTTGGCTTTCTGTAATTTTCATTTTTGGACTTTTTCTTCCGATATTTTTTGATTACTTTTAAGTATGATGATCACTTCCATGTTGATCTTCTAGTACATCCCAATGGAAGTCCATATAAATGGATGAAGTGCATATTGTTAAGTCTATTGCAGACATGGATCCATTGGCTGGGTGCATGTAGGTATTTTTACCATTGTTTAGTATACATAGGTTTGTTGTATTTAGGATTTCATTTATTATATTGCCTTTGTTGTTGTTTTGATTACTTCCCCAATGGTCGCTGTGCGCATTAAAATCTCCCATTATTATAAATGGGGGCGTGAGTTGGTTAATTAGCATGCCTATTTCTTTTTTTTATTGGCTGATTTGGTGGAATGTATATGGAGCAGATTGTGATTTTGCGGTGTAGGTTAGCCATTAGTGCTATTACTTGTAGTTCAGTGTTTAATTGGGGGATTGTGTGATGTATAGCGTTTTTGATTAGTATGGACACTCCTCTGATTGCTCTATTTGTTGTAGATATATGGGTTTTGTCCTACATGTTATATTCTTTGAATTTGTAATTGTGATTGTCTTTGAGTAGTGTTTCTTGCAGACATATTGCTGCTGGATTATGTTTGTTGATGATTTCTAGTATTTCTTCATGATTAGGTATTAGTCCTCTGCAGTTCCATTGTAGGAATGTTGTTTTGTTATGATTTGTAAGGTTTTGCATGGATATTGTTTTTATTTATTTATTTTTTTATTATTATTATTTATCGTCATTTATGGGTTCATGGGGTAAGAGGGATATCTTTTGATTCCTCAGTCTCCATGACTTCTTGGTTTTCGAGTCCTAGAGGCATAATGTTTTTTTGTTTATCTCTACTTTTGGATTGTGAGCGTGGTCGTGGTGTGTTGGGGAGTTTAGGTTCATGCGCCGCAGAGGTTGTTTCGTTGTTCCGCCAGCCCCTTCTTTCCAGGGAATCCTTCGGCATGTCTACTTCTTTCTGAACACTCAGGGGAGTGTCTTTTGGTCTTGAGAGTAAACGTGACCTGTCCGTTGAATTTTTTTTTCTGCTATTTTGTTTCTTTTTTCCTCTGGTATGTTTTTTGGTGTTTACTTTTTTTGTTTGTTTTCTTTTTCGGCTAAAGGGGTTGTTTCTATTGGGTGTGATGTTTGGGTTTTCTATCCCAGTGAGGTTTTGTTTATATTTATTTTTTTCATTTCTTCAATTGTGTTTATTAATATTTTTATTTGGTCGGTGAGGTCTTGGATTTTAATGTCTAAGTTTGTTGTGTGATAATTGCGGTTGTGCTTATTAGTATTAGGAGTATTCTTTTTTGTTATTTCTGAATATTTGATTGTTTCAACTTTTTTCCTTGCTGCTGGGTAGGTGATGTTTAGCGGGTGTTTAATTTTGGTAATTTCTTTTTTCCAAATTTCACAATCTTTGGAGTAGGCACTGTGATTTTCTTTACAGTTGGTACATTTGGGAGTTTTTTGACGGTTGGTATGGTTGTCATTTTCTCTGCACCTTCCACACACTGGGTGGTGTGTGCATTGATTCTGATGGTGGCGAAATTTATGACATTTGAAGCAACGCAGTGGGTTGGGGATGTAAGTTTCGACTTTCAGTTTCTCATAGGCTATTTTTATTTCTGGTGGGATTTTTTGTTGGTAAAAGTTTAGTATGTACGTGTTTATGTTTATCATTTCTCCATTTTTTTAAAATTTGAATTCGTCTGATGTCTATTACGTTCTGTTCTTTCAGATATGAACATATTTCGTCAATAGGACAAAGTGAAAGTTCACGGCTTTTTACCACTCCTTTGCATGTGTTCAGTGTTTTGTGGGGGTATGTTTTTATTTTTATATTATCGAAATGTTTCCATTCTAGGAGTTCATCCGCCTGTTGTTTTGTGAGGATTTCTATTAGTAGAGTGCCATTTCTTAATTTTTTAACCATTTTGGGTTTTATATTTTTAGATAATATTTTCTCTATTTTAAAAGGGGAAAGTTTGGTTAATGGTGTTTCTTCAGTGGATTCCATTATTATAAAATTTGGATATATCTCTTGTTCCTCAGTCGAGTCACTATCCGAAGTGTCTAGCAGTCTTTTTTACTTGGTGTTTTGTAACTCATTAGGATTGTTTGTAGGTTCATCATTCCTGCTCCCCACCCACCTCGGAGCCCTATTTAGGATGCGCACAGGGGGGAAACCCATTCGCCCTGGCTACAACAGGGTTACAGGAATGGTATACTTGCATATAATGTAGACTTTGAGCATTCGTGTTTCTTAATTTTTCTCATCCAAGTAGAAAATGGGAAATGTTAGAGGAAAACAGCCATGTCTAGTTTTTATTCATTATATACAATTGACCCTTAGCCACCGCTTTCACCACTTATTTATGGATCTGTGTTGATGGGAGAATGTTGTGTAGTATTTAGGTTTTGTGTAGGTTATATGTGTATAAGTGGTGTGCTAGACGTGACCAGCCGATTGATCGGATTGGGCCCATCCGACCACCCGTCTAGCCCAGTAAGGGCCAAAGTGGTGTGTTGGGAAGTGGGGGTACTAAAATCTGACCTCCAAGTCTCTCAACCACCAGGATCCCGTCCTAATGGCATTACGGGTCGCTACCCACGGCCAACAGGTAGCCCCATTGAGGGACTTCTACTCTCTGCAGGAGGGCAGTCGGCATATTCTGATGCCCTACAACAGGGTCTAGTGTTGATCGGTTTGAAAAATTTTTCATTTCCAGTTGTTTTTTTTTTTAAATATTTATTTATGGACATTAATTTAATTGTTTTTTATTGTTTTGGTTGGTATTTTTAAGTTAGGGAATCAGTAGGGAAGTAGGGGTGGAATGACAAAAATAAAAGAGAAAAAAAGAATGTGGGGGGAAGGAAGGGAGGGAGGGGGTTCTTGTTTTTGTTTTTGCAGAACATATTTAAGGTTTACAAAAGAGAATAGAAAACAAAAACAGAAACTTAATGTAGGTGCATTTCGTCTTAGGAAGCCAAAAGACAGCCTGATCTGGTAGCACCAGAAGTGTGTCCAGAGGCCTAACCTAGTGTCAGAGGCATGGGGGATTGGGGAATGAAAGTGTGTGCCCTACTATGAGAAAACACTCCGGCAGAAGGGAAGAGTCAGAGTGGGCATCATAAGGGCCAAACCGAATGCATGTCAGATGAATGGCAAAAGTGGCCACTTCTCCCACAGTCGCCAGTTCCACAGGTGCTTGCAGTGTGGAGAGATTGGACATATAAGGAGGGACTGTCCTGACCGGAGGAAATGCCATTCGATGGCAAAAGATACTTCGAGGAGAAGGAATCCAAACAAAACCCCACTCCCCTGGCGAACCTGTAGAGAAGGAGAGGTTGGGCAGGTGGGTAGACTTGAAAAGAAACTTGTCATGTGTTACGATGCTCACGGGGGCAAGTAACCATGGGAGAACCGCGAAACAGAAGAAAAGGAGAGGGCAGTGTTCTCATTACTCACCGAAGACAGAGAACTCACCTGTAATGTGTTGATAGGAGCCACACAGGTGGAGGCACTGATTGACACCGGAGCATTGATCTCTTTGATAGATGCGGAAGTCTGTCACATGGTAGCATGGAGGAGAAAGCTGTACCCATCAGAAGACGAGTGAGAGAAAAGATGTTTTTTTAATTTGTTTTGTATAAGTATGTGGTTTGTAGGATTTTTTTATTTGGTTATCTCTTTTTCTTACTCTGCATTTCAATTATTTCTACCCCAATATGTATATATAATTTTTGGTTGTTTCAGAAATGAACTATTTGGTATGTTTTTTACTTGTTTCTGTGGATAATTTTTATAAGACAAGTTATGAGATGCAAGCAATGGTCTCCTATTCGAGTGGAAATCTGAATGTATATTGGTCAATTTATTCTGTTTATAACTCTTTCTTACTGTTATGTGTGTGTCTGCGATTATTGCTGCTTCATTTATTGTCTGTACTACCTTCTCATCCAGATGTATTTGTGTTTCTTTATCTACACATCATTTAAACTCTTCTATTAAAATTGATGGAATTTATCGTAATCATTGCCTATATTTTTTTTAGCTCTAAGCCATCTATTGAATAGGTCTGTTTTCTCTCGTGAAAATTCTATGAAAGTATGGTTTTCAAATTTTCTAAAATTTCTAAATTTTAACATATACGCCTCTGAAATTAATTCATATGCATTCAGTACAGCATTTTTTATCTTATCATAATTTGCAATATCTTCTATGCCAAGTGATGCATACATATCAGCTGTTCGTCCACTTAAGACATTGCAAAAGTGTTGGCCTAATATCGTAGGGCCATCCTAGATTTGTAGCTATTTTCTCAAATAGAGGAAAATATATCTCTACTCTTTTTGCATTAAATAGTGGTACTAATTTTATGTAGCTTCCTACATCGAAAATTGTATTAACAGGACAGTTATTAGCATTTTGATTTGTTTTCTTTTTGTAGCTGCAACCTTAGTTTTTCCTATTCTATTTTTTGTAATTCAATTCTTTTTTTGGATTTCTAACTTTTTTATTTCTAATTTGAGATGCAAGCTATTGTCATCCGTTTTGATGCTACAAGAGTCCAGCAGATCTTTTTCTATCAATTCTTCAGCATCAATGTTTTATTTCTGCTTTATTCATAGTTGGATTTTTATCTAATTCGAAATAAACTGGTATTTTTAAAAGCTCTGCTTGTTAAATTCTTCATTTATTTTGGTTAAACCTAAAAGATCTTGTACAGAAAAAGGCATTTTTTCTGGCTTATTATTTATTAAAGTTTGCTATACCTTTTATTTTTATTAATTATTATTGCATCAGAAGTCTTTGTCTGACGCAAAGCAACAAAACTTTTTGGCTAAAACGTCAAGCAGAGGTTAGCTAGTCAGAAGCTGAGTCGAGTAGAGTTTGTTGTTTACAACACGAGATGCACGTTGACGTTCTCTATTTGCATGTCTTAAATGCTTCGCCCACTCCTCCCAGCAACTTGCTTTTTATGTTTTGGGCACACCTCATTTGCATATACCACACGAGATTGCTAGAGATCTATCCGTGACCTGAGGCTTTAAAAGACAACAGCTGCCATCTTGGGCCTCTTTTTTTTCTTTTTTCTGTCTTTCAGCCTACTGCCGAGAGATTCTTGCCCGTTTCTTAGATAGGTCCTCTCTATGTCTATCATATGATCACAAAAAATGGCAAAGGGGTGGTGATCGCCGTCGCCGGGTGCTTCTCCGAAGGGAAGCGATGCATGCCTCTTCTTCACTTAAGCTCTCTTCTGCAGACTGGGGTTGAAGAATACCGCTTCCACTGGGAGGCTACTGATATCAGTCACCTTCTGAGGGAGGTGCTGTGAACCAGAGCGATGTCTCACTGGTCCCTGACTCAGAGTCAGACTGTCTCCTGTTGTTCACTGGTAGCAGCGATTGTGTTGTCGGCCATAAGTCCTTAATATGATGGGCACACTGTCGATAAACACTGCTTGCTTGCTGATTACTTCAGTGATGCGTCCAAGTCAATACTGAATCATACATTTGCCATGCGGGTTCTTGATCCAGACAACATCTTTTTCCAGCCTCCCTTCAGTTACTTTTTTCTCAGGTACTGGGTTCGTTTCTATGCTCTTCACCCTAATGTGATGCCTGTACAATGAGTCGTCCGGCACTGTAGAGGTTGCTACAGCATCCTTTGAGGTCATGTTGTGTAAATAAACTGTTTTAGACACCACGCCACCTGTTCTGGCAGCAATAGTTTTGACAGTCCTGTGGTTCCGCTCAATAATCGCATTCCTGCTCGGTATGTAAGCACATCAGAACCGCAGATGTACTTTCCATCCATCGGCAAACTTTCTGAATTGTTCACTGGAGAAAGTGGTGCCGCTGTCAGTTAGTATCTTCATTGGGGGGGGGCACGTTCAAGGAAGATGCTGTTTAGCTGATGGATGACTGCTGCCATATCTTGCCGGTGGAGCGACCACCATATCACAAACCTAGATGGGCTGCAGTCAAAGAGCGTAAGGTAATCCTCACCATTTTAGTGAGTAACATCTATCAAAAGACGGCTCCAGTGGCTCTTTACATCTAGTTTTCTTTTTCCCAGCAAACGAATGCCAAGTCGATGGATTGGCAAGCCACGCAGCTCTCAACCACTCTTTTAACATCTGCTTTTTGTACTCCAGGGTCATCCAACTTAGCAAAATACAAGGTTCGCTTGATCCTTGGATGTCCACTTTGGTGGTGGACTTCCTTGATTCAATCAAACTGAGCAGAATTAATGGCTGTGGTGCAGGCTGGTTGTATGGGTTTGATAGTTCTTCTAGTGGTGTCAATTCATCTGCGGAGAACTCTTGTTAAACAATCAGCATTATTCAGGCTGGATCTGACCAGGAAGATTTCCATTGACAGTGCATATTCTTCGTTGATCCTCATGATGGTATCGAACCGGCGTCGGATGAGCATCTTGCTCGTAGCATTTAGTTCATATTCTGGCCCTCCCAGTAAAGGTATCCAAAATCCACTTGTGGACGCAGGCAAAATCTGTAAACAGCCGCAGTGTAGTCGACTTCCAGAGGATCGCCAAGTTTATCCCCTTCATCAGGCTCTGCCAGGTTTATATGCTGGAAGTCATATTCTGGGCGTAACCAGTAGGCATCTTCCACGATGGCCCCATCATTGACTATTGATACACCCGTGGCAAGAGAGCTTGCATCAACCCACACACTCAGGTCCTGGCTGTCGACGCACCATCTGCCCTGTGTAGGGTCCTCCTTGCGCACTCTGGTGAGGACTTCCTTCAGCATTGTGTTGAGAGGGACATCGGATACCACACTGTCCCATCCAGTGGTGATCTCAGATGCTCTCCTCTTTATGAACGCCACCGCAACATGAAGCCAGCCGCCCACAGCAAGGTGTCCAACCAATTTTCCGCACCAAGAAAATATATTTCTTCCCGTGACATGTCTGGGACTCCATTTCCCCATTTCCAATGCAGCACGCCATCTCCCAAGACCTGTAAACTGAGCACCTGTGCGCCATCCTGTAGTCTCTCTGGCCTCTTACTGAGAAGTTCAAAGTTGCGAAGATGCTCCTCTACACATGTCGTGGGTACAACTCCTTCATTCACGTACACGTTATCAACATATGCAGATGTTGCCTGCCTTATGCTGAGCCAGGATGGTGTCAACAATCGTTTGCATAATTGATGACGCCACGTTGAGTTCAAACCCCATACAGGCTAAGCAGTATCTCTTCCCCTTAACCAGAACTGTCTGATAAGACCATAGTGACTGGTGTACATGCACTTGAAGGTATGCCTTCCGAAGATCAAGCATGCACACATTAGACCCTGCTTGTCGCCATTCCTGTAATTTATTAGTGCACACATCTGCACAGGCCATAAAGGGGTCCACGTGTTTGTTTAACTCCCTATAATCAAGCACCGGCCTCACTTTTTGTTTGTTTGGGTGGATAAGCACCATTAAACGCTTTGGAGGCCTCAATGCCTTCTCAGGATAAGGAACCAGCCATGCATTGTCGATCCAGGTCTGTAGTTCCCCATCATATTATATGTGAGCTCCTGGGGAAATCTTGTCCTCTGGCACTCTATTGAACAAATTCTCTGGTGGTTGTTTGTCCAATCACTTCCAAGACACAGTCCAGGACTTCATGCACTGGTCAAACTCCGCATGGAAATCAGGCTTATCTAGGGTGAGTGCCGCGCAAACGTACTCTTCGCGTTGGGAGAACATCACGTTCCCAGCTCCATCTAATATGACTCTGCCCAGCTGCACAATTGCGTCCATTCCTAAGAGTAAATCATACCCTAGTAGCTTCCAGTCCATAATCAGAGCTTGCACGGCTACTTCAGGCCCGCTACCACTGCTTATGTAGATGAAACCTTCTCCGCAAGAGGACAACAAGCTCCTGCCTACAGTCAGCACTGGAGTTCTTATTGTTTTCCAACTGTCACAAAGTTCTTTGCGCACAAGTGTCTGGGTGCAACCCGTGTTCACAAGCGCGTGGCACCATCTTGTTTAATGATGATTTGGGTAAAAGATTGGTGCTATAACTTCCTCCCCTAGCCCATTTCCAGGACAGACGTGAGCCATGTATCCTCGGTTTTTGCATTTGTGATACCGCGGTCTGCTAGGCTTCTGGGTCGTTGACTGCAATGAAAGGCAATCATGGGCCCAATGGTTCAGGCCTCCGCATCTGAAGCAGTTAACACTTCTGGTGTTCTTGCTAGCTTTAGGCAGTGGTGTAAGTGCAAATGCAGCTTCTCGAGGTTGCACCGCAGCGACAACCTCCTCATCACTGGTATCCATCAGCACTGCACAAGCCCTTTCAAGAAACTCTTTCAATGATAGCTTGTCCATTTGGGTTGAGGCTCGCAAAAGTCCCTTTGCATGGCATGGAAATCCATTAACAAAGACTCCCTTTATCCAATAATCTGGTGGCATTTCACCTACCAGGTGTGCTAGCTGCTGCAAATCCATCAAAACCTCATCCATGGTCTCCCCTGGCCAAAGGCGGTGGGTGGTGAACTGTTGCAATGCCGTAAACGAATCCATCCTGTAAGCCTTTACAAGGGCACACTTGATTTCCTCGAGGTCACTTTGTTGATCCTCCGAGAGTTGCCGATACATCTCACGAGCTGCACCCTTCAGCCACAACGGCAGTACTCGCTCCACCTTAGTTACCGCGCACAGCTCACACGTTAACTCTACATCCTCTAGGCATTCTACTATTGGAACGTCCGTTGCTGTGCCACTGAACTCAGAGATGAGTCAGAGGTCAAAGAGTCTTAATTAGAATACAGCCGAAATAGCTTGTATTAGAAGTCTTTATCTAACGCAAAGCAACAAAAACCTTTTGGCAAAAAGGTCAAGCAGATGTTTGCTAGTCACAAGTTGAGTCGAGTAGAGTTTGTTGTTCACAACACGAGATACACATCGACGTTCTCTATTTGCATGTCTTAAACGCTTCGCCCATTCCTCCCAGCAACTTGCCTTTTATAATGTTTTGGGCACACCTCATTTGCATATACCACACACCATTGCTAGAGATCTATGCGTGACCTGAGGCTTTAAAAGACAACAGCTGCCATCTTGGGCCTCCTTTTTTTTCTGTCTTTCAGTCTACTGCCGAGAGATACTTGCCCATTTCTGAGGTAGGTCCTCTCTATGTCTATCACAATTATATGTTGTTATTATTATTATTTTATTTATTTATTTTTATCATTAATCACAGTTTAAATTATATAGTATTATTTTGTCCTTATTTCTACAGTTAAAGAACACCGTTTAGTTTTTGTTTTGTTTTTGAATGATGGAATTTTAAGGGTAAGGTTATCTCTTTTTTCATATTTTGGAATACTCACTGTAGGGAAAATTTTGGTGTAACTGCAGTCATGGAGGCGGACTGCTAAGGGTAACATGTGCAAACTCGAAACCTGACTGATGGGACACAGAAAGGTGACAAATTATCAGGTTTGATTGCATCTTAATTTGCATGAATGAGACTATAAGGCCGGCAGTGAAGAGGTCGCAAATGAGTTGAGTTCTCGAGAACCGGACTGAACGTGTTAGAGCGAAGAATGTTGCCAAGAATCCAGTCCAGGTTTTTCTTCAATTAGAAGCTATTTTGGCTTTAAATATGGGGCCGATGTGGCCGAGATGAAATGGGAAATTTTAAATGATTCGCCTCAAACCTGGAAAATTAAAAGTCGCATTGAAAAGCATTGCCAAAGGGAGAATTGAATGAGTCATGTCAAACTGCAAAGGTTAAAGATATGATGATGTGAGGGACGTTTTTTGTCTTTTTGCTTGTTTGTTATTTCCAGTGAGATTCGTTGGATTTTGTTTAACTGACGTCGTCAAATGAACATGTTGGAATGAAATTCAGTTATATTTGCTGAAAAAAAGTTGTCGCTTTAACAGAACTTAAAATGTGATTCAGACCATATGCGTGTGTTAAAGTCATCTTTTTTCAATGAGGAATTTTAAAAAAAATCCTGTTGTGTTAAAAAAAACTTATCGTTTTAAATAAAAATTATTTTATGAAAGTACAATTCGAGTCGGATTTTATTGTATTTGAAAAAAAGTCATTGTTGTTAAAAGAACTTAAAATGCGATCCGGACGACTTGATGAATTAAAGCTGTATTTCAATGCAGGATTTAAAATGAATCCTGTTGCGCTAACAAGGAAAAAGGGTGTCGTTTTTAAATGATAGCTTCATTTTAATGAAAGCACAATTCGTGTCAGATTTGTTTTTGAGAAAAAAATCGTCGCTGTTAAAAGAACTAAAAATACGATTTGGACAACTTGTGTACATTAAAGTCGTCGTTTTTAAATGAGGAATTTAAAATGAAGTATCCTGCTGTGCTTAAAAGAATAAAGGTTTTTTAAACAAAAATTATTTTATAAAAGTACAATCCGAGTCGGATTTTATTGTTTGAAAGAAAAAAAGTGGACGCTTTTAAAAGAACTTAAAATATAATTCGGACGACTTGTATGTATTTAAGTTATTTTTCAATGTGGAATTTAAACTGAAATCCTGTTGTGCTGAAAAGAAAAAAGCTGTTTTCAAACAAAATAGTTATTTTATGAAGATACCATTGGAGTTGGATTTTATTTTGTCTATGAAAAAAAAAGAGTCGTTGTTGTTAACAGAACTTTAAATGCGATTTGGACAACTTGGGTGCATTAAACTTGTTTTTCACCAAGGAATTTAAAATTAAATCCTGTTGTGTTGAAAAGAAAAATTATTTTACGAATGTACAATTTAAGTCGGATTTTATGGTGTTTGAAAAAGTCATCACTGTTAAAAGAACTTAAAATGTGATTCAGTCGACTTGTATGTACAGGAGTTTTAAATGAGAAATTTAAAAATTAATCTCTGTGTGTCTAGCCGAGTATGGAGGGCTAGCTGTGTCAAGCCGAGTATGGAGGGCTAGCTGTGTCTAGTTGAGTATGGAGGGCTTGTTAAGTTTTGAGACATTGTGTTGAACAAAGATGGCAGCGTAGTTCAGACCAGTAACCAAGATGGCGGCCAAGAATCAAATGTGGTCTGTGGCGTAGTTAACCTATTAAGTTTTGAGACATTGTGTTGAACAAAGATGGCGGCGTAGTTCAGACCAGTAACCAAGATGGCGGCCAAGAATCAAATGCGGTCTGTGGCATAGTAAACCTATTAAGTTTTGAGACATTGTGTTCAACAAAGATGGCGGCGTAGTTAATTTTAGGTTTTACACAGCAAAATGCTTCATGCTGCGTTTTTCCTAGCCTCTTATTGAACGATTTATTTCTGATATATGCTGCTGCCATTAAAGCGTACTTCCAGAAACTATGCTCTAATTTCGGTTCGATAAGTAGGCATCTTGTCATCTCCAAAAGGGTTTGCCATGCCCTTTCAGTGGTGCCATTTTGGAAGGGGGAATACGTCGCTGATTTCTCGTGTTTAATACGGTGGTTAATTAATAGAAGTTCAAAGTCTTTACTAGTAAATTCAGTCCCATTGTCTGAGTGAATGCATTTTACTGAACCGTACAGGGCAATATCAGCTAAATATTTCTTAATGGCGAGGATAGTGTCGGATTTGTCTTTTAGAAAATAAACTATAATTAAACCGGAAAAATCATCAATAAAGTTCAAAACATACCTTAAATCATTTCTCCCCATCGGGATTATCGGACCTGCTAAGTCACAATGCACAAGTGAGAGAATTTTGTAGCTTTTTTGTCTGGCGTTCGGCTTACATATTGTGTCATTTTCCCCTGTGCACACACATCACAATTTGGGAGATCGTTTGAAGGTATTATTTTCATGCCTTCGACTACATTTGGTAATTTTTTAATATCAGCTGTATTGCAGTGTCCTAGAATTTTATGCCAGGTTTCCAAGTTGTGACAGGCAGTTTTTGAGGGAACCATACTTTTTAAATAATATAGTCGGCCATTTTCTTTAATGTCAAATATAGTTCCATTGGGGTATATCAATTTTGACTTATTTTGGCCAAATTTTATATTCGCGCCTTGTTTAATTGCAGCTTGCATGGAAAATATGTCTTTTTAAATGTAGGTATGAACAGTGCATTTTTTAGAATACAGTTACAGATTTCGCCTTTATTATTTTTTAGGAATATTTTAGCATCGCCTCTTTTCAAGACTATATCATTTATTTGACTACCGTCAGCAAGTTTGACAAAATCACTTTGTGGATTAAAGTTTGAATCAAAATTAATAAAATCAGATTGCTTGGTGATAACGTGTGCTGTAGCACCATAGTCTACAAGGAGATTTTTACCGTTTGTGGTATTGTCAAAGTTACATGTGAATAGAAATGTATGTTCTTCCTCAAAGTTCTCAACGTTTTTTACGGAGTCCATTTTAGAGCGTTTATACAAACATTGGAAATGTTTATGGTTGGGTCATCCACAATTATAGCAGATAATTTTATTCAATGTTCAATGTCATGTTCTTTTCGAGAAATTCGGGGTCATTTAGATTCTCTGTTGGAGATTGTATCACTTTGTGTAGTTTTTAAATCCTTAGATATCCCAGAAATTTTACCTGCCACAATTAGAATTTAGATTCTGATCCGTAAAATAATAGACGATGGCTGGGCGCATAACCTGTTAAGTTTTGAGACATTGTGTTGAACAAAGATGGCGGCATAGTTCAGACCAGTAACCAAGATAGTGGCCAAGAATCAAACGTGTCTAGCCGAGTATGGAAGGCTAGCTGTGTCTAGCCGAGTATGGAGGGATAGCTGTGTCTAGCCGAGTATGGAGGGATAGCTGTGTCTAACCGAGTATGGAGGGATAGCTGGGTCTAGCCGAGTATGGAGGGATAGCTGTGTCTAGCCGAGTATGGAGGGATAGCTGGGTCTAGCCGAGTATGGAGGGATAGCTTTGTCTAGCCGAGTATGGAGGGATAGCTTTGTCTAGCCGAGTATGGAGGGATAGCTGTGTCCAGCCGAGTATGGAGGGATAGCTGTGTCTAGCCGAGTATGGAGGGATAGCTGTGTCTAGCCGAGTATGGAGGGATAGCTGTGTCTAGCCGAGTATGGAGGGATAGCTGTGTCTAGCCGAGTATGGAGGGATAGCTGTGTCTAGCCGAGTATGGAGGGATAGCTGTGTCTAGCCGAGTATGGAGGGATAGCTGTGTCTAGCCGAGTATGGAGGGATAGCTGTGTCTAGCCGAGTATGGAGGGATAGCTGTGTCTAGCCGAGTATGGAGGGATAGCTGTGTCTAGCCGAGTATGGAGGGATAGCTGTGTCTAACCGAGTATGGAGGGATAGCTGGGTCTAGCCGAGTATGGAGGGATAGCTGTGTCTAGCCGAGTATGGAGGGATAGCTGGGTCTAGCCGAGTATGGAGGGATAGCTTTGTCTAGCCGAGTATGGAGGGATAGCTGTGTCCAGCCGAGTATGGAGGGATAGCTGTGTCCAGCCGAGTATGGAGGGATAGCTGTGTCCAGCCGAGTATGGAGGGATAGCTGTGTCCAGCCGAGAATGGAGGGATAGCTGTGTCTAGCCGAGTATGGAGGGATAGCAGTGTCTAGCTGAGTATGGAGGGATAGCTGCGTCTAGCCGAGTATGGAGGGATAGCTGTGTCTAGCCGAGTATGGAGGGATAGCTGTGTCTAGCCGAGTATGGAGGGATAGCTGTGTCTAGCCGAGTATGGAGGGATAGCTGTGTCTAGCCGAGTATGGAGGGATAGCTGTGTCTAGCCGAGTATGGAGGGATAGCTGTGTCTAGCCGAGTATGGAGGGATAGCTGTGTCTAGCCGAGTATGGAGGGATAGCTGTGTCTAACCGAGTATGGAGGGATAGCTGGGTCTAGCCGAGTATGGAGGGATAGCTGTGTCTAGCCGAGTATGGAGGGATAGCTGTGTCTAGCCGAGTATGGAGGGATAGCTGGGTCTAGCCGAGTATGGAGGGATAGCTTTGTCTAGCCGAGTATGGAGGGATAGCTGTGTCCAGCCGAGTATGGAGGGATAGCTGTGTCCAGCCGAGTATGGAGGGATAGCTGTGTCCAGCCGAGTATGGAGGGATAGCTGTGTCCAGCCGAGAATGGAGGGATAGCTGTGTCTAGCCGAGTATGGAGGGATAGCAGTGTCTAGCTGAGTATGGAGGGATAGCTGCGTCTAGCCGAGTATGGAGGGATAGCTGTGTCTAGCCAAGTATCGTGTGCTAGCTGTGTCTAGATGAGTATCGTGGGCTAGTTGTGTCTAGCCGAGTATAGAGGGCTAGCTGTGTCTAGCCGAGTGTCGTGGGTGGGCTAGCTGTGTCTAGCTGAGTATCGTGGGCTAGCTGTGTTTCGCTGAGTATGGAGGGCTAGCTGTGTCTAGCCAAGTATGTAGGGCCTGCTGTGTCTAGCCGAATATGGGGGGCTAGCCGTGAAGCCCCACTTTTGCTAAGGAGTAATCGACAAATACAGATACTACTTCCCTACCCAGTTTGTGATCATGAGATCAGGGGGGAGTGTAGGGAAAATTTTGGTGTGACTACAGTCATGGAGGTGGACTGCTAAGTGTTACATGTGTGAACTCGAAACCCGACCGACAGGACACAGAAAGGCCACAAATCATCAGGTCTGATCACGTCTTAATTTGCATGAATGAGACAATATAAGACCGACAGTGAAGAGGTTGCAAACGAGTTGAGTTGAGTACTCGAGAACTGGACTAAACGTGCTAGAGCGGAGAATATTGCCAAGAATCCAGTCCAGGTGTTTTTTTCTATTAGACTCACATATTTTTTATCAAATAATTTAAAGTTTTACTTTCTTATTTTACTTTTCCTTTCTATTTTTTATTTGTTTATTATTATTTTTTATTTCTTCTTTTTTGTGAACGAATACAAGTCGTACTGTGTGCCTAGAGGTATTCACTACAAGATATATATCAAGTAAAAAAGTGAATAGAAGCAGAGAATGGAGTTAAAAAGAAAATAAATTTATTGTAAACAAAGGAAAAAGTAGCAAAAACTATTTTTTTTTTTTTACACAGTGATCACCACTTATCAAGGCCCGGAAGCCACTCAGGGATAAGGGTTATTGCAAGTACATTACGTTAGTGTGGAGATTTGATGAAGTGTTTAATTAAGGGGGCGGTTCATTAGGAATTTGTTAACATTGGACTTGAAACATCCAAGTTGTAGTCCGGTGGGAAGCAGGCAGACGGAACGGAGTTCCACAGGCGTGCAGTTCTAAGAAAGAAGCTTTGTTCATGGAACCCACGTTTTGATTTAGGCACAGATATAGAGTGGGGGAAATTTTTCACAGTGGATTCAGCTAGACGAGTGTTTTTAGTGAAAGATTGGCGAGTGGGGACCAGAGATTGGAGTTCAGACGAGCACCTGCCATGGAAATAACGATAAAACAAGGATAGGCTCGCAATGTCTCTTCTGTGGGAGAGAGGTTGCAGTGTAGAGAAAAGGGCATCCCCCACTAAGCCGCGAAGTCTATTTTGTACTCTGTCAAGGCAGGATAGGCTGTTTTTAGCAGCTCCTGCCCAGATATGGCAACAGTATTCCATCCTTGGACGTACTTAGCTTTTATATAGATAGAGAATTGCATCAGTAGTGAGATATCTTCTGGAGCGGTAGAAGGATCCCACTATCTTTCCAGCGACCTTGGCAACAGACTTGATGTACGTGTTCCATTTTAGATCAGGAGTAAAGGTCAAACCCAGAAGCTTGTCAAAACACGGGGCCTCACCCAGACGAGAGCCATCCATCACAATTGATGCCAGATGGGGATCAGAGCGTTGATGATGTAAGGATAGGAGTTTGGTTTTAGATGCATTAAAGGTAACCAGCCACATCTTCCCCCACTGAACCACGCGCTCGAGATCAGAGGAGAGAGAATCAGAGAGAACTTCGTCATTTACAGCCTTTGATGTGTTGCCGTAGATGGTCGTGTCATCAGCATAGATGTCAACGAATGATTTAAGTATGTGTTTAGGGAGGTCATCGATGTAGATCAGGAAGAGAATTGGGCCCACGATTGACCCCTGAGGGATTCCAGCATTTATATTGCAGGCCTCCGATTTTTGTCCATCTACCACTACTCTTATGAGCCTATCGGAGAAAAATGATTTAATGATTGAGAAAACATTTCACTGTAAACAAAATGATCTAAGGGAAATAAAAAGAAGGTTTTTGTTCAAGCAATTACTATAAGTCAAAAACACTTAAATAATATTCTCAGATGTATTTACTTTGGTCAATATCAAAATTCAGGAAAATCTATATTTATGTTGTCTGTTGTGGTTTGTTTGAAGAGTGGTTATTAGCCTCGACGTTCAGTAAGCTTATTAATGACTAAGTTTCTTCCCTTTCGTGTTAGTGGCTGAAGTTAATTGATTTTAGCAATATGGTCGCCCCAAGTTTTCATCCCTTTGCTGTACGAATCAATAATTGTTTTTTACAAACACATAATCTTCTATTTATAGTAATCGCTGGAGAATATTCCAGAATCAATAATATAAAACACTTAGATTTTGAGGACCTTTTGGAACCAATGAAAAAAGAATACTTTTTCAGGCATAATTTAAAAGTCCCTAGAAACACTTAAAATGATATTTTCACTGTCTTATATTATTTTCACTGTCTAATATTAAAGTAATATTATTTATGTTATCTTATATATTATTTTAATTTATATATTATTAATATTTATTTTTGAATTATATTTCATTTTATTATATAATATTTGAGTATTATTATTTTGTTATAATGTTTAATTATATTAATAAATATTTTCATTATATATTATATTTATTAATTCTTATGTTTAGTCAATTATATTCTTTTGTGTAAGAAATTGTAATTGCTCTATATCTAAAAGGAAAAGATGTCCTCATATAACAGGAGCAGTGAGTGGAAACAGTTGGAGATAGATATTAGACACTAAAGTGCTTATCATTTCTTAACTATCTCAGATTGTGGCCTGTTGTGTCTTTCAATGTGGAGACAGCATGGTACACTCAGCAAGCATAATTCATGAGAGGGCTTTTATGAACATTGCCCACCACAAGAGATACTCACATAAAATGACACAGCCTTCCACAACAAGGAATTCAAGACATTCGCAGATGAATAGCGCATGAACCTGAGATTTTCTTGTGTATATGTCCAGCCCAGAAATGGCATAGCAAAGTGGTGTCACTGTACTGTGAAACAAATCGCAGTCAGTTGAGCCTGAATTTAGGTGAGAGTCACTGTACAGAGTTGGCTATGATCAGGTAACCAAAATCATTAGTGTAAAATCCATACTGGTCGCTCTGGTCTATGAACGACCTATGCCCCTGTTACAATGTCCTCTCATTTGAAAATTCTGACAGCATAACATGTTATGATAGGGCTATTCCATGCCAAATCATCTAGTAAAAGATCGAAATTTCACCCCCCCCCTCAGAATTTTTTATCCTTTTGACACCTGGTAAGATATACATAAGATATGATGAACAACCAAATTTCAGACCAAGCAATTGATGGGAACATTGTTTTTGAGCCCAGCCAAAATAAGGCCAATAGGACGAAAAAGGACTGTCACAATGTGTCGTGATGAGACTACCCATCGTTACAAAATTGTAAATATTTTGAAAAGTATTTACTTTCTAGCCTAGAAAATTGCACCAAGTGGGTTTTTTTGACCGAGGAATACAAAAATCAACCTGTCATGGCAGTTCATGTTGTGGGACAATTTGCCCATTTATATGCAGTGACAGCTTCCATGGGAAGACCCAAAAGGGCATAACTTTGGAGGTCAAGAAAAGACAACTCTAGGGGTCAGAGATGATATTTGTTTTAATATTTAGATAGCCAAAAGATAGAACTTTCAGAATATATATAGGTTCATATTTTTTTCATCACATTGAAATTTAATGCCAAATGTTGACAATTTTCAAAAAATCGTAAAAATTTATCCACATTAGATGAAAATTGAGTGTTTTCAAAACACTCAATTTTCATCTAATGTGGATAAATATAAGAAAGTTTTATGGCTGTCTGAGTGTAAGTTAGAGGTATATATGTGTTTATCTTATGATTTTATATTTATGTGGTCAAATTCTGTCATTTAGATAATTTAAAAGAAAAATACCATACTTAGAACTGTGCTTAGAGGCTCCCATGTGGCTAGCTTGTGCACACAAGTAACCCGAAAAAGTTGGAAATGCTCTTAAAAAGGGGGTGGGCATTAGAGGATATAAGCAAACAAAAAAAAAGAAGAAGAAATCCGTAAACTAGAGGATTTGCTAAAGATATTACGCCCTTCTCTCTCTCCCTGGATGACAACCGACTGACAAGTTACTTTTTAAAACCAATCTTCTTTACCCAAAATTCACTTATTTGATAATTATTCCTAACTACATTTAAAAAATATTTTTTAAATCAATCTGAACAAATTAACCCATATTACGCTTATGAAATTTGAGATGAGGATTGGTTATTTGTATTATTTGGAATATTTTGACTACTATTCTCATCTTGATTGTCATTTTCACAACGTTTCCCCGAGTTCGACAAGATACACCTGATGATGGTCGGAGATTACATCAACTGAAATGTTGTGAAAATGACAATCAAGATGAGAATAATAGTTCAAATATTCCAAATAATACAAATGAATCGGTTTTGTAATTTTAAATAATATGTGTCTTACAATAAATACCAATAATCCTGATATTTTTTGCTTTCTTTAGATTACAATTTAAGATGGCAAGTTCACCCAAAAAAGTAAGAAACGATGTGGACACATGTTTTGGAAAAAGTCTGAAAAATGAATGTCACCAGAAAACTGCTGTAGAACTGAAATCATTTGCAGAACTGTCTGAAGATGAACAAACTGTCTATCGTTGGAGAGCTGGTTTAGAACAGAACTGTGATCTGGGTAGTATATGCAAGTACCATGAGAGAAAGTATAGCAATGGTTTGTTCCAGAAAGGAAGTAAGTGCATCGACCCGTTCAAACTCCATACTAAGAAGAAAAAGCCTAATGGGACACACAACATATCTCTCACTATGGCAGCAGGGCTAAGCTCCATGGAATTCAGAATCAATGACGAAGCTGTTGTTTCCGGATAGAAGGTCTGTAAGAACTGTCATGAACGAGTAAAGTTGCATCTGGCTGGAGACAAGGATTCAAAAGATGACGATGAATCCTTGGAAGATGAGATTGCAGAGTGTAAACCTAACGTGCTTGAATCGACATTACATCAGTTAAAGCAATGCGATCTCCTAAATCATAGTTTTGGAATGATCGGGATATCCCCATTGAAATCCCATGCCCTACCAAAGTCCAGCAAAGTGAAAGATGCCTGTGATAACGTCAATAGAAGTTTTGAGAAGCAGAAGGAAATGGTGAAGGAGCTGTTTGAATTATCGGACACCTTGCAGCTGGATATGACCGAATGGTTGGTGGAGAAGGGTACCTCTTCTTTTCAATTTACAAAAAGGATATGGTTATTGTTCGGGAGAGGATGGAAAAACGATATGCTGAAGGGGACACAGTGTCAGGTACTCAAAGCTGTCATCACTTTGAGCCAGCATCAACTACTTCAATTAGTGGTAAACAACTCAGTGTTGACAAGAGCTACATGATCAAGAACCATACTTTCTCGACAATGCCTTCATCAGAAGAGATGGAGAAGTTCCTTCAACCAAACAACGATGCAGCATGCCTGTTTGATGGATACTGGTGGATAGTCCTTATTGATCAAGTGAATTTGGAAAATAAAGACATCACATGCAAATTCATGCATCCTCATGGTCCAACTCAGGACAATAACTTTCACTGGCCACATAGAGAGGATAATGCATGGGTGCCGTTTGGAAAATTCATTATGAAAATTCACCCACCAAATTGTACGTCAAATAGTGGTCGACAATTTAAAATCGATGAAAACCAGTTTACTCATATAAACAATACATTTAGCAATATATAACATTTTGGTTTCGTGTTCATTATTCTTTTGTGTTCATCTTTTTAATTCATTATTCTCTACAACATTTTTCCAGATATGGAGTAGACTTGTAAGCCCCCCCCCCGATTTATTGAGGGGGACTTATATTTTGAGGCATGTCAAAATGATGTAATTTAACCCCTGAAATATAAAATCATAAGATAAACACATATATACCTCTAAATTACATCCAGGCAGCCATAAAACTTTTTTATAATTAGCAACATTAGATGAAAATTGAGCGTTTTCAAGTATGATTTTTTGAAAATTGTCAACTTTCAGCATTAAATTTCAATGTGAAGGAATAAAATACTGAATATTAACAAATATATATTCTGAAAGTTCTATCTTTTAGCTTTCTAAATATTAAAACAGATATAATCTCTGACTCCTAGAGTTGTTTTTTCTTGACCCCCAAAAATATGCCCTTTTGGGTCTTCCCGCAGAAGCTGTCTCTGCATATAAATGGGCAAAACATTCCACAAGATGAACTGCTATGCCTTTCTAAGGTTGATTTTTGGATTCCTCAGCCAAAAAGATCCTGCTAGGTGCAATTTTCTAGGCCAGAAAGTAAATACTTTTCAAAGAATTTACAATTTTGTAATGATGGGTAGTCCTCTCATGATGCATTGTGACAGTCCTTTTTCGTCCTATTGGCCTTATTTTAGCTGGGCTCAAAAAACAGTGTTCCCATCGATTGCTGAGTCTGAAATTTGGTTGTTCCTCATAACTTATGTATATCTTACATGTGTCAAAAGGATAAAAAAATTCGGAGGGGGGGGTGATTTGGCATGGAATAGTTATGTTACATGATAAGGGCTGTCCCCTTTTCATGTAAGTATAAAAATGGAGAATTTCGTTTAAAATGAAAATGAATAGCATAGGCGAAATTCGAACCTCGTAATCTAGTTTAGAAATAGATTACGTGTGAGAATTTAAAAATGTAAAACAAACATTTGTTTAGAAATAGATAAATATTTTAAGGAAAGAATGTTAACTATCAAGTTTGTTAGGAAATTTTAAATTGAAAGAATGAAGCTTATAAGATAATGTTTTTAACATATTGAATATAGGTTAAAATTCCTTTTGTAGAAATAGGAAAAGTTTTGGACACGTATGTCCAGGACACGTGGAAGAATGCACATGTTTTAACATGTGTATGACGTCACGGAAAATAGAAAGTTCGAGGGATAGAGAAAAACTTTAGAGTTAGACAGTCAGTGAGAAAACTCAGGGACAGTCAGACGTCTGGAAGCGAGACGTCACTTCAAGAAAAAATGTGAAACTTTGAATTCTTGATGATGGAATCACGGCCGTGTGAAGAATAAACCATCAAGTGTTTTTTGTAAAGCTCGTCTTGTGTCTTATGATTCTTAAAAAGGTAAAGTCCAATTGTATCATATATTTGTGTTATATGTCTTTACATACACGTCTCAACATCATCATGTCCTCACTCAAAGAGCTTTCTCCTTCTCTTCCATTCTACACAACAAAGAAGGAACATTTAAAATATAAGAATCTCTCCTAACAGGAACTATCTCTCTGAGTCTTACAACATCCCTCACTGTAATAAGACTCTTTCTAAGAACTTCTCTCTCTAGACTCTCTCAATGAGGTGTTGTGTATGACAAAACAGAGCTGTATTATTTTCACAAGGCAGAAGTGGAAGTGCACGCTCCTAAAAAAGAATCTGATAAAAACGACTGCCTCCAAAATGTAATCTTTAGTTTTTAAAATTTTAGTTTATTTTAAAAAGGAAATAAAGAAATATATCAAATCTTTTAATTCTATCGTACATATAACATTCAATAGTGTTTTTGTTTACATTATGAATTTAGGCCATTGGGTTATTTTGGACATCAATATCCAAATCAAAGAAAAACTTAGTAGTCTGGATGTTTCTCTGCAGTAAAATAGAAACCTCGCCTACCCTAAAAATATTTTTTAAATCAAGTATTTTTTGTGTGAAACTCAACTTTCGAGTAAGTGTAGAAAATTAAAAAAATATTTAAAATGCACAATTTCTAAAATGGAGCTTATGTTTTTATGAATATTATTGATTTATTTAAATAAATAAATTTTTACAATATTAAAAAAATAAAATCAAAAACTTCTTACTTGAATTGGAATAGGAGAGCTGATGATTTTCATTAATATGATTATTAAATTTATTGTCATGTTAAAAAAAAACAAAAATGTAAAAGATCATCTTCTTTGAATAGTTATCAACATGAAACAAATAAGAAATGGACAATATACGACGTCTGTTGCAAAAATAAATGAAATACAAATACACCACCAAAAAAAATAAATGTTTGTAAAAAAAATTGCAAACATATAAGGATTTGTGCAATTTAACATTTTCAATTAAATTTAAAAGCCATTCTTAGCATGAAAATAGAGGGGCTTTGTTAACTCTTCCCCTGCATGAATGGAACTCTTCTCAAAGTAAAGCAAATAGGTGTGTTAAATAGCACGAGTTCAAAATTATATTGATATGCGATTTTCTACGTCTGTGCCAAATAAATGGGTAATCTTTAAAATACATAAACATTTTAACCCTTTCCTTCATTTAAAAATTCACTAAAATTCAAGAAATCAATCAATTTTAATGTAATTTAAAGTATTTATTAATTAACAATTACAGTATATAGTGGACCATCAGTTTTTAAATTGTAGTGAAAATATATGACTTTTGTAAACAAAAACACAATTGCCAAAGTTGGAGTTTAAAATATTAATAAAAAGACGTAAGAATTTTTTTATATAAAAATAAAGCATTGTAGATGTTGAATTAAACATTTTTTTTATATTTCAGGAACGAAAAAGTGCCTAAATTCTGTGGCCATGAAATCAATATAAATCAGAGAAAAATTAATTTCTTGAACTATTGATATTATCATTGAATTAAGCATTGTTTATTCAATATTTTTTACCATAACATAATTAAAAAATAAATATTTCATGAGTTTAATGATAACAATTCTCACAAAAATTTCAAATGTAATGTATTTTTCTTATACCCATGATCGTGTAAACATAAGCATAAGAAATTGTTTTATAATCCTTAAAATAAAGAACATGAAACAAAATTGAGATCCAGGCCCACTAAGAAACAAAATCTAATTAAAAAAAATGATATTATTTATAATAACGATTGATTTAGACGGATAGGACCAAGCTTTAACAAAAAAAAAAAAATTAAAAAATTAAACAGATAGAATATGCATCCTACCCACCATATTCTGTTTGTTTTTGCATATTTTTTTGATTAATAAATTGGCAGTGTAATCAGTGATTCTAATTGACTTTTTTTTAACAATTGAAATGTACTTTTACTTTATTTTAAAAAGAATTTATTTATCATTATAACACGTTTGAGAATAAATCGATTCATCATGTAAGAAAGTAAATACTCTAATTAAATAAGCACTTTCTTTTTATTACAGCAAATAGGATTATTAAAATCAATGAATATTTATGATCTTCAAAAACAAAGAAATAAGGGTATAATAATGCTTCAATTCCTCAATAAATTTTAAAATAAAATTGATTTTCTAACATTTTGGGTTTCCGTAGAACTTATGCACGATGCCTATGCATTTGTTTTTATTATGTGAAGCTGAAGCTATCACTTTTGGGGACTAATTAAGCTATTTTTCTACAAAAAAAGGTGTTTTTTATTTTAATTCAATATCTTAAGACTTTACTAATTATCTTTGAAATAGTCCCCCAAAAATTAATATTTGACTTTCAATAGGTGTTTAAGAATTTATTTATTTACAAATTGCAAGCCCTTATATCCCCTCAATATAAATACCCTGTACAAACCCGACAAGCAGCAAAGTTTCACTCCTACACAGTAGAGACCCCTAGATGTAAGAAAACCTATTCTAATAGTTTCTTCCCCAGAACTGCGAGACTTTGGAATTTCCTTCTGAGCTCCTGCTTCCCCAACTGTACTAACAGAAGTTAAAGTGTAACATGAACAAACATTTTGCTGCTCAACTCCCTACATAGTATCCCTTCAACCCATGTCCTTGATAGCAACCCCCTACATCAAAGTCGCACTGTGTCTTGTTTTGGGTGAAAATGTAATTAAAAAAAAACTTCAAAATTTAGCTGAACTTTCAGTTTCTGATGTCGCTGTGAAAATATTTTTACACTACTTCAGCACTTTAGTGCCCGTTTTTACATGAGTCGCACTCAGCAACACACGACATAAAATGAAAAATGTCTGATTATAACAGGCGAGCTAAAAGAGGGACGCCAACTAGCAGATGTTAAAGACTGGAAGAAAAAAGAAAAGAAAGGAAAGAGTTTAACAGGAAGAAAAAAGAAAGTCAGAATTTCATTGTGTTTCTTCAATAAAAAAAAAAAAAAGCAAGGAACATGAATCAATCCAGGTTGGAAATGATTTGTAAATCCACAGAAAACTTCCTTACTTTTTGTCAGGAAAACCAGCTGCTGTCAACAGTTAGATGTAAAACATGTCAGCGAAAGTGCATCATGAAGAAACAAAACATTAACGATGGTTTCGGCTAGAAGTACACTAATGGCCACAGCAGAGAATGGACGTGCTTGTGCCATGGCACCTTTTTAGAGAGATCCCATCTCCTGCTACCTATGATTATATGAATTATATATTTGTGGGCATTCGAAATGGCAACACACAAAAACCTATGCAAGAGAGTGCGATATCGGGTCAGATCACACTCTCACTAACTGGAAATATTTTCCAAGACTATTTCCTTAGAAATCCCTAGCAGATCGGAAACCCAGGGCATAGAGTAGAAGTTGATGAGTTCGTTTTTAATAGACAGTCAAACAGCTCTGGATCTTTGGAGGGATATGACCCTGCTGAGAAGGGGGGTTTTCTTGTCACAGTCCCAGATCATAAATCAAAAATCCTTCTTCTGTTAATTAAAAAATACATACTGCCTGAGACCACAGTAGTTTCTAATTGCTGGAAAGCCTACTACAAAGTAGGATCTGAAGGGTATGAACATCTTACAGTTAACCAAAGCCTTCATTTCGTGGACCCTATGACGAGAGCTACCACAAATCATGGAAGGAGGCGAAACAACGAAATAAAAGAGAGTGTGGAACCAACAGCGATCTGCTTGACAGTTACTTTAGTGAATGTGGAGACAAAAATTTGGAAAGAATCCTTTTGTCTGTATCATAAGGTATATAGCAGAAAGCTACCTGGTTCAGGAACTTCAAACTACCTAAAAAGGTATACGCCAACACACAATAACTGAAAACAGAAAAAAAAGAAAAAAAAGATTTTTGCTGAAAAAAAAAAAATGCATGAACAAAAATTGTTTTACAAAAACTGCAGGTGTCGGCTGCTCAAAACTTTTCTTTGAAAAAGAAAAAACTTATTAGCCCCCTCCCCCCCCAAAAAAAAATCAATTGCCTAAAAAGATAAAACAGTAAAATGCTTGAAATTCTTATGGTAGATTTCTGAGGTTTGTATTACTATACACATAAATTCGAAAAAGTTGTCAAAAAACAAATAAATGTTATCAAAGGCAAGAGAACTTACTTTTCTACCTAACTGGATACTTTTTTAGTGCTTTATTTATTGTAACATGTTTATTAAGCTCAAAAAAACATACAGTGTTTACCGATATACTGGAAAATTTAAAATGGTGCCCGACTCTCTTGAACACGGTAAGTTTGGGAAAATCAGTTAAAAATAAAAAACTATACAAAATACTGATAGAAACTCGCTAAATATGTTACCATGACATAGGCTAGGAGTGTCAGAAGCCGCCATTGAAATCTATTGAATAAACATTTGATTATATAGACTCTCTGTTTCGAAGCTTATAATCAATATGAAAATGTAATTTCAAACTGTAATTTTTTTTCCAATAAAATAAGGAAAGACCAAATTTAAAAATAATGAAAGGTTAAATTGAAAAAAAATACAATATGTTTTTTTTAATCGGTTTTCTTTAAAAAAGATCTCATGAAATTCAACAAATTTTAACTGATACCAAATCTATTAAATATATATAAATGCCAAAAAATCACTTACCTATAAAAAAAACTAAGCAATGGGTGCTTCCATTCTTCATTTATAAGAATTGTCCATATTTATATTTTATATTCTACTAGCAGGGTACCCGGCGTTGCCCGGGTTTTTAGAGGCATGTGTGTGGGGTGGGGGTGGGGGGTAAAATTATTACAAAACAAAATAATAACCCTGTTTAAATATTAGATATTTTTTTAGATTAGGCCAACCTCCACAATTTTCTTTTAAATGACGACTTTTATAGGTTTTTGACTATGCTGAATATGGAAATTGCATTAAACTTTTGCAGAAAGATGTAGTTATTGAGATATAAAAAGTTGTTTTATGCATTGTATTCTTTGGCGGTCATTTTTGTTACGCGCGTAGATTTGTTTATGGCACGTGCGTAATACAGGCTGCCGCCAAAGAATACAATGCATAATACAACGTTTTATATCTTGATAACTACTTATTTCTGCAAAATTTCAATGCGATTTCCATATTCAGCATAGTTGAAAACTTATAAAAGTCGTCATTTTCAAGAAAATTGTGGAGGTGGACCTAATCTAAAAATTTACCAAATATTATAAAAACAAATAATGTTAAAGCTTCTAAACAAAAAAAAAAAACAAAAAAAAAACGAACGGTCCGGCGGTGACCGGGTGTTTGAAAAACCAAAAAAAGTTTGATGGAGGTGAGGTTCAAACTCAAATACTTGAGGCGAAAGCGAGAAAAAAAAAAAAGGGTTATGAATAAACAAAAAAGTGAATTAGGTCAAATATCAATCCGCATTAAAGTTTGTTTTGGTTAAGGTTCCCAACATGTCGGTTCCCATAAAAAATAGGGGTGTCCATATGAAAGCAACTGTCTGATATAAGGTTTCCACGGCATTGATCAAAAGCTTTCTGGACGTTCTGGCACAAAAGCCGAGAACACACCGTTTGAATTTGGTTTCACTTTATTTATACTAAAAAGCAGGACAAACAGGCGACACAGCGAAATAGCGCGATTTTTATCAAATCAATGTAAATAAATCTAGACCCGACATGCATTCTCAAATCCTAGATATTATTATCTAGAGGGTATATAAATAATTCTAAGCGATAGTAACCCCCCCCCCCGAGAATGGCAGCGAAAAAAGCCTTTTCAAGACATACATAAAATGATCACACACATTTTGCCTTTTATATATATATATAGATGTATTTTTTAAATAAAAGGATTTTTTAAAGCAAGGGTCCCAGAAAATCGCATTTTCGTAACTCGTTATCCGCCATTAGCTTAAAACGGGGTGGCTTTGGATTTTCAAGTTATCAAATATGGAGGTCTGAAAGGGACATAATTATTTCCAAAACGTTAAAAACAACACGTTAGATGAAATCATTTCAAAAGTAGTCTCGATAGTAACTATATGAAGAAACTAACATTTAATGTAATAATAATGACAAACACTTTTTTTTACTATAAGCATATTTTATTCATTTTTTTTTAAATAAATGAATGTTTATGTATATGCCAAAAATATTAAAAGAAAATTTTAGGATTGACATTTCCTAATTTTCAATGTAACTAAGATTTTACTCAAATAATTTCTTATAAATTTTTCAAAGATGTGAAGAATGAAGCATAAAAAGACAAAGAAATTCAATGCATGGTGACTAGTTCGCTTTGCTTAAAAGAAAATTCAACGTGGGTTTTTAAAAAAAGGTTTTAAAGTTTGGACTTTACAGGTAAATTTGCAAGTAACTGTATTTTTTGTTTGTTTGTTTTAAATTAGCTTATTTTATTTATTGATCTTTTATCTTCAATTTGGGATATATAAATATAAGGTGAGAAAATTAATTATTTTCATTTTAATAGACATTTCTAAATGGGAGGGTGAATTAAAAAAAAAAACCCATGTCTAGAATATTTAATAATATATTAGTTTATTGGAAAGAGCATAAAATTTCACATTGAACCTGAAAATATCGTAAAAATTGAAACAATAGAAAAATTTTGATAGATTTTTTAAGTGAAAAATTTTTAAAAAATTTAACTCTTAAAATTCAATTGATTTCATTATGTAAGCAAAACAGCTGCATGAACGCAGGCACTTTGTAAACACTGTTTTGTAAAAATATTATTTTTTAACCGACTTTAATCATTTATTTTGGAAGTATATTCCATAAAGAAAATAAACAACCCACTTTTCAAGGAGAAAATACGATTTTTTAAAAATATTTTTTCGCAGTTTTGTGTTAGGTGTATAAAAAATTCTGACACACCTAGACATAGGCTGACATATATTCGGTGGGTTTCTAACTGTATTTTGGATAGTTTCTTATTTTTAACTCATTTTCCCAAACTTACCGTCTTCATGAGTTAAATTTAAACAAAAACATAAAAAATTATCCAGTTAAGTAGAAAAGTAACTTATCTTGCCGTTGATAACATTTATTTGGTGTTTGTAGTACTGTACACATAGATTCGAAAAAGTTGTCAAAAAACAAATATATAACAAATAAATGTTATCAAAGGCAAGATAAGTTACTTTTCTACCAAACTGAATATAATTTTCGTGTTTTTATTCAATTTAACATGTTTATTCAGCTCGAAAAGCATACAGTGTTTACTGATGTATTGGAAAATTCAAGATGGCGGCCGATTCTCTCTTTAACACGGTAAGTTTGGGAAAAGGTGTTATAAATAATAAACTAGACAAAATACTATTAAAAAACACCGAATATATGTCAACTTATGTCACGGTAACATATATTGAGCGAATTTCTAACAGTATTTTGTCTAGTTTATTATTTTTAACACCTTTTCCCGAACTTACTGTGTTAAAGAGAGAGTCGGGCGCCATTTTGAATTTTCTAATTCATCGGTAAACACTGTATACTTTTCGAGCTGAATAAACATGTACATCGAATAAAAATACGAAAATTATATCCAGTTTGGTAGAAAAGTAACTTATCTTGCCTTTGATAACATTTATTTGTTATATATTTGCTTTTTGACAAATTTTTCGAATCTATGTGTATAGTAATACAAACCCAGTTTCTGTTTTTTTTTTCTTTCATTTTTATTTATTTATTTATTTTTTTTTATACTCGCGTTCGCTCGTTATAGTACAGCAGTTATTTTTTCCTTGGCTCGCTTGATATAATCCGGTGTTTTTTGTTTTTTGTCGGGCGTTTCCGAGCGCGACTCACGATAAAATAGGGACTAAAGCGCAGAAGTACCATTTTTACTTATAACTTGTGGCTTGAATAGAAACATTCCTACCCCTAAAATCAAAACAATTAAATTAAAGCAATACTTACTTTTTGTTTGACAATTCGAGTTTTCTGCTTTAAAGAAATAAAGGACTTTGTTACCTAAAAGTTACAGAATAAAAAAGTCAACATTCAAAATGGCGACCGGAACAGCTAGTTCGCAGAAAATTAAAAATAAAGAAATTCAAATAAACAATTTTCAATCAGAACCAATTTTCTTTTTTATATAAATTTGGTAAATGTTTACTTTAACTACAACAGAATACCGACTAATAAAATTTGGTTCTATCTAAGTTTCCGGGATCGCTGACAACGAATCTGATATTCAAACTCGTCGCAAATTTACCCTTTGCATGGTATTAACCCTTGGATTCTTGCACTATTTTGAGCCATCTCACCGGCACCGCAGCCACCGCACCCGGCACCGCAGCCACCGCACCGCACCACCTTCGTTTACGCTACGCGTGAGTAGTTCTTATTGAAATGTACGTGCGCGTAGTCACGTGATCTTCACAAGGCGCATGGATACATGGCGGATATTTTAAATGACAGGAAATTTTTTTCATAAAATAAAAAAATAGTTTTTTGGGGTTTGTTACTGTACACATAGATTCGAAAAAGTTGTCAAAAAACAAATATATAACAAATAAATGTTATCAAAGGCAAGATAAGTTACTTTTCTACCAAACTGAATATAATTTTCGTGTTTTTATTCAATTTAACATGTTTATTCAGCTCGAAAAGCATACAGTGTTTACTGATGTATTGGAAAATTCAAGATGGCGGCCGATTCTCTCTTTAACACGGTAAGTTCAGGAAATGGTGTTATAAATAATAAAATAGACAAAATACTATTAAAAACCACAGAATATATGTCAAGTTATGTCACGGTAACATATATTGAGCGAATTTCTAACAGTATTTTGTCGTGGACATCTCTTGAAAAGAATTTCGTACTGTTGACGTTCAGATTGTGCGGTGTGACATTGGTGGCGAGAGGCCAGGTGGGGTCGATTGGAAAAGAAGAGAGCAGAAATGTGCTGTTGTCAAGAGAGACTCACTCCTTCCCGAAACTCAGAACCGAATCCTGATTATAACGCTAGATTAACTTTTTTTTTCAATGAATAAATTGTCAGTATAATTAATGAATTTAATTAACATTTATGTCGTTTAAAGTTTATGAACGTTTAATTGTTTGAACTTTTATAATGAATAAATTGTCATTGTAACTTAGTGAATTAAATTCACTGAATTTAATTGACTCAATTAAACTGACCTTCCAATTCTCGATAAGCCGAAACATTGTTATATAATAATGAAATTATGTCATTAATGTGCTTCCGTATTTCTTTGAATTTTCGGCCATGACTTTTTTTTTTGACGAAACTAATTTTGTTGCTACCATGGCCATATTTTGGGATAATTATTATCCTTTATAGCGAAAGTTAAGTACATTTATTGTATTAATACATTATTTTAAGACTTTAACTTAATACTTCACTTGGAAATAATTCCAGAAAACTTATATTTCTCTTGCCAGAAAAATGTAGACACGATATTTGTCATGATGAATTTTTGCGTGAAATATACGGTTTTTCAGATTTGAGATAAAATTATTCCATGTATTTTTTTTTTTATTTCACGCACTATTTTTTCTTTGAGAAATTAACTTTAAGCTGTGATCTTTAAAACATAATAAAAAAGTAACCAAAGATTTAAAAATTATTATGATTAACCGGCGTTCAAAACCAGGTCACATGCCGAAGCAGGCATTAGAATTGCCCGTACCTATCAATAGTTTTCATGAGCTCTTTACAAAAACATTTTTGTTTTTCGTTCCTTTTTTTTTTTTTTTTTTTTTTTTTTTTTGAGGGGGTATTCAATTGTCATGCTGGGTTGTGCATGCATGTGTAAGAATAAGATTGGAACACGTATGTTTGGTTGGTAAGAAGGAAACTGAATAATGGCGCCCCGTTTTATTGATTAATTGCTATGTGCATACGTGAGCGCATACAAAAGTTAGATCACGAAACCGGAACGAAAGAGTCTATATAAAAGTTACTGTAACGAAAGAGCAGCGCTATCATTACACCTCCCTTTCTCTGAAAACAAAGATGATTTAGGTATGTAAAACAAAACAAAGAAAATGTAAAAGCTGGTCAGGGTAGACTGCCTGAACAGCTACAGCGAAGCAGGGGATTATTCTGCCCCAGGAGATGTTTGCTGGGAGGTTATGAGTGTTTGCTCATCATAAGTTCATTTTTTGATGGTGGTTGTTGTACCACCCTATCACTACGGGTACGTTTTTGAGTGTCATTTGGTATGTTTGGGGATGCACACACAAGTGGATCCACAGACGTCGCACATTTTTGTGGAGCTGTGTTGGGGAGGTCTTGCGACATTTGTGTGGTAGGTGTCACTGGAATACTTCTTATGTGTTGTCGGTTTCTTCACAGCACATACCCATTGACATTCTCCAGGAGATAGGAGCGGTGACCATCTACCTGGGATACTACAGTCAATGGGTCCAGGCTTCCAGACACAGGATTCTGTACTCTTACCCGTTGACCATGGTATAGAGGTGGTAGATCTTCCTTAAGTGCATGTCGGTCAAAATACCTCTTTTGGTTCTGCTGGCGTTGTTGGAATGCACTGTATATCTGATCCTGATCATGGTTGTCATTTCTGATTTTGGTGATCAGTGGAGATTGGATTCGTCTACCCATGAGTAGTTGTGCAGGGCTTGGTATGACACTTGCAATTGGGATGCTGCGCCAGTGCAGCAGTGCGATCTCAGGAGTTGTTTCCAACTGTTTGGCTTTCTTGAGAATATTCTTGATAGTCCTTATTTGACGTTCTATGAAGCCATTCCCTTGTGGTCTCCGAGGTGACGTGGTCTCATGATGGAAGCCCCATTCTTTGGCGAATTCGCGGTAGAGATGACTTGAAAAGTGTGGTTCCCTATTGCTGACTATCTTGGATGGTATGCCAAACTCTGAGAAGATTTGGCGTGTGATGTTCACGATGACACTGCTTGGTGAATGATCAGGTAGGCGTTTGACTATAGGATACTTTGAGTAATAGTCAGCTATGATCAACCATCAACTTCGTCCCATGGCTTTGTTGGGATGTTATGTTGCATTAGCGGCTCTTGCATTTGGGAGGGCTGATGCTGTTGACAGATGCTGCATGACTTTGTGAACTGTTCAATGCCTTTGTTTATGTTTACCCAATGAACAGTGTCCTTGGCAAGGAGTTTTGTTTCCTCTTTCCCAAATGTTATATGTCTTTTTAAAGTGTCTGAGAGATGACGATTTGTTGTCCTTTGAGGATAAGACCATCATCAATTGAGAGCTGATCTCTTAGGCTGCAGAGCACTCTAATGTCAGTGAGCAGCTGCTTGATTGTCTCTGGCCATCCCGTGATGATGGTCTCTCTCAGTTGGTTAAGCAGAGGATCCGCTGTCGTACACTGTCTTAGCTGTTCGATGTAATTAGTGGAAAAACGAACTGTATCAACCCGGACATCAAGTTCGATAGGGTCCGCATTACAAGGTGGTGGTAGGCGCGATAATCCATTAGCCAAGATGTTGTCAGATTTCTTGTTATATGTGAGCCTGAAGTTGTATCCTTGGAGTTTTATTAGCATTCTTTGCAAACGTGCTGGGGCTAAGGTGAACAGTTTGTCGATGATCATATTGAGGGGTTTGTGGTCAGTGACGACTTGGAAATGGTGGCCATAGAGGTATGTGTGGAACCTCTGTGTTCCAAATACGATGGCTAGTAGTTCACGTTCGCCGTATCTCTGTTCTGTCTGTGTGAGGCTCTTGCTAGCATATGTGACAGGCGATAGGTTGCCCTCCTCATCTGGTTGTAGCAGAGCTGCACCGATTCCATGTAAACTCGCATCACAGTGCATGTATATCGTTTTTTTAGGGTCAAAATAGTGGAGCAGGGACGTTTCAGATACTTCATTTTTTATCTTTTTGAAAGCTTCCTGATGGTGTGCTTCCCACTGGAAAGTAGAGTCCTTGCATAATAGCTCACGCAACACTGCTGTCTTGGAACTGAAGTCCTTAACAAAACGAGACAGATATATCATCATACCCAAGAATTATTGTAGTCCGTCTTGTTCTGTGGTTCAGGCATTTTCTGTAGGTCAGGTACCTTCGCCAGGTCTGGTTTTAGTCCGGTGTGTGTGTACAGGTTTCCAAAAAAGAATATTTCACGACATTTGATCTTGCACTTCTCCGAGTTCAAGGTAAGGCCTTCTTCCGTAGCGACCTCCGTGAAACGACTTAGGTTTTCGTCATGTTCCTGCTCTGTCGACCCATATATGGTGATATCGTCAGCTATACCACAAACACCAGTGCATTTCTCGAGTATTCTGTCCATCTCGAGTTGGTAGATGTCCTGACTGACACACGAACCGAATGACAGCCGTTCAAAACAATACCTTCCAAATGGTGTTTGGAAAGTTGTTAGTGGCTGACTTTCAGGGTCGAGCTTTATAGACCAGTAGTACCCAGACTTAGCGTCCAACTTTGAGAAGAATTTTGCTCCTGCAAATCGGTGGTTGAGCTCCTCGACAGTTGGAATTTGGTGGTATGGCCGTATGAGAGCTTTGTTTAGTGCTCGTGGGTCTAAGCAAACCCTAATTGTGTTGTCACGTTTGGTGACATGAGTAAGAGAGCTTACCCAGTTTGCGGGTTTGTTGATGTGGCGAATGACTCCTTGCGATTCCATCTTGTCGAGTTCCGATTTGATTTTTCCGCGCATGGCTATAGGTGTCCTTCTCAGTGGGTTTATGTGGCATGGTACCTTGGAGTTGACAACAAGCTTGTGAGTGTTCCGAAATTCACCAATACGGTAAAATCTCTCAGGGTATAGATGCATTAGGTCAGCTACACTATTGATGGGTTGATGCTGGGCTGAGATGGCACAGTTCATTGTCACTACCCTAAGAGCCACTGATGTTGGCATGCCCAATATGGCTACTCCTGGTAATAAATTGCGAACAGACGGGCTTACCTGACAAACGCTCGAGGTGTGCACTCTGCAAAGCGGGCACGTCCAAAGAAAAATGGCAAGATGGCGGCGGCCGGTTAATATTGCCAAGTAATCACGCAAAATCTCGTGTTCTCTCGCACACACGAGAGTTCAGCTTAGCATAAAAACGGGTAACTGTGAGCAAGAAGAGAGAAGGAAAAACGTAGTCAAGACAAAGACGACGCTTCTGACGACTGAGAAGAAAAAATAAGAAAAAGAGCAAGAAGTAGAAGAGGAAGAAGAGAACGATACATGAGAAGACGAGGTGTGTGCGGTTTTGAGTAAATCGAAACAGACAGAAAAAAAACTCTGATTACAAGCTATTTCGGCTTTGGTATGGAGAAATTTGACATCAGATTAATTCCAGAATTCGATGGCTCCCCCACTGGTCCCTCGGTGGTCGAATGGCTGGAAAAGGCTGAGCGCGTTTGCCGGTTGTGCAAGATTAAAGACCCAGCTATGGTTATCCCATTGAGACTCACTAAAGGGGCTTATGCCATGTACCAGCAGCTAGGGGAGGATCCGACCATGGAGCAGATTACACAAGCGCTATACGAGGCATTTGGTACAGACCCTTTTGTCGCCTGGAGGCAGTTTTCCGAACGCCAACTTGGGCCGGGGGAGACAGTGGATGTCTACATGGCCGACTTGAAAAAGCTTGCCACTCCCTTCGGCGGTGCAAGTGATCGCATATTGGCATGCGCCTTTTTGTCGGGACTTCCGGATGAGGCAAGTCAACTGCTGCGAGCATCGTCAAGACTCACTGAGATTGGATTGGAGGAGTTATTGGCGAGAGCACGAAACATCTTGAAAGACGATCGAGAACTAGTCTCCGCAGCTGTTGACACTCTGGACTCGCCAACGAAGGGTCTACGATGCTATACCTGTGGTGGCCCCAACCACTTTTCCAGAGACTGCAAAAGCGGTACAAGGCGCACCCCTAATTATGGAGCACGACAAGTAATACAGTGTCACCAATGCAATAAGCCAGGCCACATAGCGCGGAATTGTCCGGGAAACGGGCAAGGGGAGGACGCCGCAGCGCTAGCACCCTCCCCAACGCGGCATTGAACAAAGCGCTGCCTGCAGTAACAGTTCAAGTTGATGGATGTGAACGTTCAGCGCTGGTTGACACCGGCTGTACCCAAACCCTTCTTTGAAAGGAATACTGCGCCACATGGAAGAAACGAAGGATCCCTGTACTTACTGTCGGCCAAGGCTCATTGGTGTGTTGTGGGGTCAGCGTTGTTCATATCAGCATTGGCAATGGCTCTCCGGTTGCTGTGACGGTGTTAGTGCTCGATGGGGAGCTGCTCGGATATGACCTTCTCTTGGAATGGACGCTATCACACAGCTAGGCGGAATTACTGTGAACGGCGCCAGTGATGTGAGCTTCTCTCGACCAAACAAACAAATGTGTGCAGCAATCACTCTCGATGAGCCCGACTTCCATGCAGAATACGATAAGGGCACAAACACTTGGACAGCGTCCTGGAAATGGGCAGGCGACCAGCCACCAGTGTCATTGCGGAATCGACTTACAGAGTATCCCCCTCCTGCGTGGCTTAGGGGGCAGTACGAGGCAGAACTTCAAGTGTGGCTGGATAATGGCTGGTTAATTCCATACCCAGAGGATGAGCTCGGGCCCCCGCAGGGGCTAATTCCCCTGATGGCTGTCAGACAAGAGAACAAGCAGAAAGTTCGACCTGTTCTTGATTACCGGGAACTTAATGAATACATTGACCCACACACTGCGGGGGCTGATGTCTGTGCTCATAAACTACGGGAGTGGTGGCGGCAGGGTGCGGAAGCAGCCATACTGGACTTGCGAAGAGCGTACTTGCAAATACGTGTTGAGAAATCGCTGTGGCCGTTCCAGATGGTGGTGATCAAAGGAACTCGCTATTGCTTGACCAGGCTAGGATTCGGCCTGAATGTAGCCCCTAACATCATGACAGCAATCATGCAGGCGATCCGGCGTCAAGATGAAGCGGTGCAACGTGCGATATCGTCGTATATAGACGACATTTTTGTCAATGAGAGCCTCCTGTCTGCCCAGGCGGTCAAAGAACACTTCGAGCACTTCGGATTGTCGTGCAAGGAGCCGGAGCGGCTACAGGACGGGGCGAAAGTGCTCGGACTGCAGGTGAGCGGAAGTGCAGATGGCCTTCAATGGGGAAGGAGTAGTGAAATCCCGGAAATCCCATCTACCATTACACGTGGGAGCACGTTTTCCATTTGCGGAAAATTGGTGGGTCACTTCCCTGTGTGTGGGTGGCTCCGAGTGGCTGTAGCGGCCATAAAGCGACGGGCAACTTCTATGTCGACTGGATGGGACGATGAGGTGCATGATCCTGCCCTGCGAAGCATGCTGGTGGAAGTTGTGGCCAGAGTGACCAATGATGACCCTGTACGGGGGAGCTGGTGCGTCGATGGGAGTGAATTTACAGTTTGGGTAGACGCCAGCTCACTTGCCCTTGGCGTTGCTCTGGCGGTCGACGGAAGGATAATAGAAGATGCCTGCTGGCTTCAGCTGGAGAATGACCCCAAGCATATAAACCTAGCTGAACTCGATGCTACACTGAAAGGAGTCAATCTAGCGCTTCAGTGGCAGGCTAGAATCCTTCACATCATCACGGATTCCATGTGTGTGCATCGGTGGATGACACAATGCCTTGAACGGAAAAGCACGTCTGACAACGAAGGCGTCGGCCGAAATGTTGATCCGGAGGCGGCTTGCTACCCTAACCGAAACCACTAAGGAATACGACTTGGTCATAGATGTGACACTGGTGCAGTCCTGTTTGAATCAGGCGGATCGTCTGACCAGAGTGCCACGCCGTTGGCTAGACCTGCCAAAAGAAGTGAACGAGTCAGCACCTGTAAATTGCGCTGCAGTGGGACATAGACTCAGCCCGGAGCATATTAATGATGTCCATTGCCAAAGCTGGCACCCCGGTGTAAACCGAACGCTTTACTTCGCCAGATTGGTTGACCCCTCTGTGTCTCAGAGGGCTGTGAAATCTGTTGTGGGAAGCTGCAACACCTGCCGATCGATCGACCCAGCACCTGTCCGGTGGAAGAAGGGAATACTCAGTGTGAAGCGTAATTGGGATAGGATTGCGATGGACATAACGCACTACAACGGGAGGCATTTTTTGACGCTTATCGACTGTGGACCATCTAGGTTTTCATTGTGGCGGCCCATTCGCCGGAAGGACGCGGCTGCCATTATCCATGAGTTGGAAGGTGTGTTCCTTGAGCGTGGCCCTCCTTCTGAGATACTCACCGACAATGGCCCCGCTTTTGTTAGTGAGCCGTTTAAACAGTTTGCAGATGGCTGGGGTGTCCATCTGCGTTTTCGGTGTGCCCATGTTCCCAGTGGAAATGGGATTATTGAGCGCAATCACAGAACTGTTAAGACAATCGCAGCGCGGAAGGGGTGTACGGTACCTGAAGCAGTCTATTGGTACAACGTCACCCCTAAGGACGATGTTTCACCCTCCACTGCGCCAGCCAACACGCTACATACATACCGTGTCAGGGTGAGAGGTTTGGAGAGCAGCTCACTACCCGAACCGGAGCCACCACAAAAGAACATAAAAGAGGGAGATGTCATCTGGGTTAAAAAAAACCCCGAGGCCAGTGCACGACTCGCTACGGAACCGGTCATGTCACTGAAGTGATCAGCCCGCAGGCGGTGCGAGTTGATGGAGTACCTCATCATATTAAAGACTTAAGATCAGTATTCCAAACGCAGCTGCCGCTTGACGAAGATAGTGAAATTGAATCCGTGACCAGCGACCCATCATTCTGGTTCACGACGGCTTCAACGCACAGCGACACCGAGAGTGGTAGTCTTCAAAGTACTGACCCTCCTGCTGATGATGAAGACCCGGACAGTGATACTGCGATGCTCAGCTTTAGGTCTGCCGACCTTCGTGTCACGGAAGACAGCGCAGACGATGATGAAGCCCCAAATCCCCCTCTCCGAAGAAGCACTCGAAGAAAAAGGCCACCGCCTCCCTGCTCTTTCTGTGATAATGAGATCAGGAGGGAGTGTGTAATAAATTGCGAACAGACGGGCTTACCTGACAAACGCTCGAGGTGTGCACTCTGCAAAGCGGGCACGTCCAAAGGAAAATGGCAAGATGGCGGCGGCCGGTTAATATTGCCAAGTAATCACGCAAAATCTCGTGTTCTCTCGCACACACGAGAGTTCAGCTTAGCATAAAAACGGGTAACTGTGAGCAAGAAGAGAGAAGGAAAAACGTAGTCAAGACAAAGACGACGCTTCTGACGACTGAGAAGAAAAAATAAGAAAAAGAGCAAGAAGTAGAAGAGGAAGAAGAGAACGATACATGAGAAGACGAGGTGTGTGCGGTTTTGAGTAAATCGAAACAGACAGAAAAAAAAACTCTGATTACACATCAACCACATAGAATTGGGTATCCAGCCATGGGAAGTTTTTATACTTGCACCTAAAAGTTGTGGTGCCATAACAGTTTATCCTGGTATTGTTGTAGGCTGTTAACAAACATTGTGTTGAGGTGAATGATCCGGGCACTGGGTTTTCAGCTTCGTCTATACTTCTAGGGTACATGTTGTGGAATATGCGGCTTATGCCCCTGTATCTACTTTCAGGTTGGAGGTATGAGTGCCTGGGTGGTCCTTTAGCTTGATACTTAGATCAACAAATGCCTCATTTCGAGGATCTTTCATGTTTGCTGACTTTCCGCTGTTAGTTGTGATGGAGCGGAAGGTGAGGTTCTCCATTGCCGTGCCTATGTAAGTCATGGCTTAGTCATCGTGTTTGGCGACGCTGTTTATTTTCTTGCCAAACTCCCGTTGTTGGTTACGACTGTTATGCCAGGGCCTTCCTTGTTGTCTCTTGGTTTAGTGCTTCCCTGAGATGCAAACTGTAGCCCAGTGACCTGTTTTGCTACATGTGTGGCATATATCATTTTTGGCATGGCAGTGTTCTTTGTCAAAACGGTGACTGCGTCCACAATTTTTGCAGGTTTATCCGCTTTATCGGTCAATCCCTGCCACTGGTGTGTACCACGGCTTATTGCTGCTATCTGTGGTGATAACTGTAACTGGTGGAGCTGGTTGATATAAACTGTTGAATCCTCGTGTGTGAGACTAACTGTAGCCCTCGGCGCAAGAGGGTCCGTGTGTGCCTGGCGTGCGGGGTGGTGGCTGATCCTGTGGTCGGGGCAGCGGAAGAAAGAGTTCCAAGATGGCGCCTGCCTGCTTTTATTAGAGACGGAATCTCGCAGGATCGCGCGAGATCTCGCGGGGATGCAAATTAGCTAGGCCATCTTGAGGAATAAAAATCGGTCCATTGGAGGTGCGAGGCAGTCGGGTTCTGACGTTCGTGGCGATCAGTACAGTGACCGTTGGGTTCCGTTAGTGACCGTTGGGTTCCGTTTTTATTCGTGCAGTCAGCTGAGCTTTGTTAATTACCTTCGCGCCGTGGCTGTCATTGTTTGTTGGTTCGCTGTGTGTTGCCGTGGTTCTTCAGTGAAATGCTTCGTCGCCCACGATGAGACTCCCCGTCTCCTACACGTCGGAAACTGCACAAGATACTGTTACATCGTGTGAACGGGCTAATCTAACAGCTTCCTTGATTCTGTAACCCTTCGGTTTGTTTAACAGTTCCTTTTGCATTTCGGGTATTGGTGTGCTGGCAATTAGTAACTCGACGAGGCGTTCGTTTAATTCGTCGGCACTAAAATCACATTTCTTTGCCAACAGTCGACATCTGTTGATGAAGATATCTGTTGTTTCATTTGGTCTCTGCTGGTATTTTCCGAGTTACAGTCTACAAACGCGGTGATATGTTGTCGGTTCTAGCTTCTCCAAAAATGCAGCAAATATTATTTGTGAATCCTTGCAATCATCATCTGACATCGACCAACTATTATACCCGCGTAAACCTTTTTCACCGGTTGTGAGAAGTATTAGAGGGACTTTATCCTTGTGTTTCGTCGCTTTGACGGTGAAGTAAAGTTTCATTCATTGTCAAAATAGTTTGAATGATTCGGCAATACATGTCGAGCCCCAATCAAAACTAGGGACTTGTAATGAAATTGTGGCCATTACGATAAGAAAGTGTGAAGAAAAAAAGGTACAGACAATTTGTGTTGCGTGGGAGGCTAGAAAAAAAATTCGTTCAGCGGTGAGAGATTAAAAAAATCGTTTTTTTTTGTTTTTTTACTCGCAGTTGTACCTTTCTTTTTATTTATATATTTTTAATTGTCTGTGACGTTATAAGATTGTGTGTTGTATGATAATACCGCTTGCCACCATGTCATGCTGTGTTGTGCATGAATGTGTAATAATAAGATTGGAACACGTGTGTTTGGTTGGTAAGAAGGGAACTGAATAATGGCGCCCCGTTTTATTGATTAATTGTTATGCGCATGTGTGAGTGCATGCAAAAGTTAGATCAAGAAACCGGAACGAAAGAGTCTATATAAAAGTTACTGAAACGAAAGAGCAGAGCAGCAGCAGCGCTATCATTACACCATTATAGAATTTGTATGGATTTTAACAGGTGCTTCTTCAGTTTAATTTATCGTTTTTCCATAAGTAACGTGCCGACATACACCAAGCAGAAGAACTTTAATTTTTCACAAAAATTCTGTTTACATGGGGGGGGGGCAGAAGGGGAGGGGGTGTCGCAATACCATGCAAACGGTAAATTTGCGACAGGTTTGAATATCAGATTCGTTGTCAACGACCCCGAAAACTTTTAAAGAACCACATTTTCTTGGTCGATATTCTGTTGTAGTTAAAGTAAACATTTACGATAAATTTATTTATTCTTATTGTGACGTAAAATGGGCTGGTAAACGGCAAAACAAAATAAACCAAATATAATACGCAAAAGTCCAACCAGAATTCGTCACTAGCAACTTTCTCTCTCAACTTCCAGCACGTCTCTCCCCACTGCCTCTGCCAACAGACATTTTATCAGAAAACTGACCCCATTCCATTTGCATACATGTGCAGTGGCAGATGAGATCTCGTGAGACTCTACGGGACTACACCTTATAAATCCATGGCTGCCATCTTCAATTTCTCTTTCTCTCAGATCCCACCCGAAGGTAAGTTGTATGACCACACGAGACACACATACGGGGGCGCTTTCCTCTTTGATTATTACATTCAACTCTAGATCTTGGAATATTTTAAAGAAAATAATCAGAACAGAAAACAAGCATGCCAAAAGTCATACAGATCAATGGCGTTCGAATGTGACGTCAGCAATTTGACACCAAAAGAAATGAAAAATAATGAAATAAATAAATATTTTTTAAAATCCATTGTAATCTTTTAGACCAATATAAAACATTACAGTAAATGCAGTTAAATGGGCTGATATTTTGGGGCGGGAAAAAGTTCACAGATAGAATTGGACACTGCATTTCCTCCTCCTCCTCACAAGTTTCTCTCTCAACTTCCAGCACGTATCTGTCCCTGTCACCTCTGCCAACAGGCTTTTTATTAAAAAAAAAAAGACAAAAAAAACTGTGTGCATTTCATTTGCATATGTGTGCAGGTGCGGTTGTCGCAGTTTCAAAATCATCGCCTTCATTTTTTCTTTCTTTCCTCACCCCCACTGTTCTCTTCGCTTTGCCTTATCTTGAACAAAGGACGTGATTGGCTAATGCGAGCTAACGTATGAACAATATCCGGGTTCAGTGAATACATTTAACTTCTCTTTCTTTTTATCATCCACTTCGCTACGCACGTCGGTATTCAAATATATCAAACAAAACAGGCAGTTAACTTTTTACTTTTAGACGAAATTAATTTAAATGGCATCAACAAACTCCCAATCTACTTTTGATTGCATAAATTTCGTTCTGGAATTAATTAGAGTCGTTTGTTTGTCTTATTGGGAGCGACACCACTAACATCACGCTGCCCAAATCAATACAGCTCATTTCGGCCCAGTCAAACATCTCGGCCAGGGAAAGCGACGGCTGGCGCTACCAGTCATGTCAGATTCCCAGCAACACCAGCCGTCTCAGAAGTTTTTCCAGCGACACCAGCCGTCTCAGCAGCAGTTCAAACAGCTCTTATCAGGGCTACTAATACGTTTTTCTACTAATGCGATTCACTACTGCTTACCTGAGACCCACCAGCAGCGAACCTCATTCCCAGTGTCCAGTGCTCCCAGCTCACTCCAGTGGCTTCCTGCTCATTCCCACAGCCTTTCCAGCCCTTGGTACCTCCAGCGCCTTCAGCTTGCTCCTGCAGCCTTTCTGGAAACCTCGCTTCCATCTTGCTCCTCCAGCCTGCAACCTCGCACGCAACCTGCACCTCGCTCCTCCTGCTGCAACCGTGCTTGCACCTCGCTCCTCCGACCAGCAACCTCACCTGCACCTGGCTCTCTACAGACCATCCGTTCCTTAACACTGATTCCCACGTTCTCAGTGTCGTTCGTTCCTTAACACTGACCCTACCTTTTCAATGTCGTCTTTTTCTAAACACTAAGCCCTATGCTCTCAGAGTCGTTCGTTTCTTAACACTGACCCTACGTTCTCAGTGACATCCGTTCCTAAACACTGATACTACGCTCTCAGTGTCGTACGTTCCTTAGCACTGATCCTACGCTCTCAGTGTCGCTCCTTCCTTAACACGACCCCTATGCTCGTAGTGTCGTTCTTTCCTTAACACTGACCCTACATTCTCAGTGTCGTCCATTCCTTAATACTGACCCCTATGCTCTGTGTCGCCCATTCCTTAATACTGACCCCCGCGTTCTCAATGTCCACCATCTGTCCCAGATCGCCCTAACGGCCACCCCATCGTTCCAGACCCAACGAGCAATCCTAAACTACTCTACATCTCGAGTACCTGTTCCAGACCTCCAGACCTTAGCTCTGGTGACATGAGACCTTCCAGACAACTAACATCCAGATCATACGATTTTTCGCTTTCTTTGCAAATAAAAGGCAAACCTTCGTCTTTAACTAAACAACCTATGTCTGTCATTCTTCTTTGCCTTTTTGCTGTTTACTTTTTGCCTGTGTCTACCTTGTCAGTTGTTCGGTCGATTGTCCCCAGACGACCGGCCTCGCAATATGGTGTGATCTTGTGCGATTCCATGATATCACATCTTATAAAACCACGGTCGCCATTTCTCTCTCTCTCTCTCTCTCTCTCTCTCTCTCTCTCTCTCTCTCTCTCTCTCTCTCTCTCTCTCTCTCTCTCTATCTATCTATCTATCTCTTTCTCTCTCAGATTCCACCTGAGGTAAGTTGTTAAGCCACATGTAGGCGCTTACTTTTGGACTATTACATATAACTCAACACTTACCCTCCCCGGTCTCAAGGCCACACATGTGGTATTGTTGACGCGGTTTTTTGTTGCGGGACTACAGGTGTCGATGTTAGTCCCGCAAACTCAAAATAATAAAAATCAAGTGTAAAATGGATTTGTGATGAGGGACACGATGGTCTTTTTTGATGAATGGATTGGTAGTGTGATTGAAAAGCAAAAGGTCGCATAATGATAACGAAAACATACCGGTGTATATCAGTGAAAGGATGCAGATTTATTTACATAAATTTACATGAGAAATATTAAGGATATAGATAGAAAGAACAAGAGTTTGTTGAGAATAGGAGTTTGTTACTTGCGATTGAGTAGAGGCTGACGGGTTAGTCAGGAGCGCTGTTGGTGGCTGATGCCACCGGAGCGGTATCTGTTACATCTTGACTGCTTGAGGGTCCAGCACGAAAGAGGAAGAGAAAAGAAAGAAACAGGAAGTCACGTGGCTGTGTCACTTTCTGGTTATCAGAGTTAAAGGGCGACAATCGAATTTACCTGGGAGTTCCAATTCCCAAAATACTCCCTTCCTAGTGAGCTGGAAACTAGAGAAAAGAAAAGATAATTGGAGAAAAAAAAACATGCATGTATGTGTGCATGTCAACTGTAGAGAACGAGAAAGAATTTTTATTTATTAAGTATCAAGGTGAAAAGAAGTTGTGACGTTAAAGGATATCAGGCAAAAGTGTTCAAACTTGTACAACTGTGGAATGGTCACAGAAACGACGTTGTGAGTTTGAGTGCGAGTGTTGTGGTCATAGACTGTATTCTCGTGGAGTTTATAAAGCATGTACAAGGGTCAGCATGGTGGGTTGAAGTTGGTTCGCGAATACGTCGACTACACATGGGTCTGCGAGGAAATTGGTCCGTCTGTAGAGAGCTGTGTCAACATTGTTCAGGTGATTGGCATACTCAGGTGGTCGACACGGGTCTGAACGTCCCAGTATGAGTGTCTTAGTGTGCATGATGTAGCTTACTCACGTTAGCTGGGGAACTTCAATTAGGTGAGGTGAGTCGTTGTGAGATCCAGAAGTGTACAGAGTTTGTTGAACATCTTTGAGTTGGTTGTCGCGTTTGTTGCTAAAAAAGGTTGATATCCTGTAAGGTGTTGCTGGAAAGGGTTGATATGCTGTGACATGTTGCTAAAGAGGCTTGTTGTCGCTTTTTCCTTTCCATAATTGTAGAAAACTGGAGTTGAAATAGCATGAGAATTGCTATTTGAGTTTTGCCGTGGGTTTGTTGCCACACGTCCTCCATGATAAAATTGAAAAATATAAAAGCCAAGTACGTCCAAGGATGGAATACTGTTGCCATATCTGGGCAACAGTATTCACGAAAAACACCCGTCTAGCTGAATCCACTGTGAAAAATTTCCCCCACTCTTTATCTGTGCCTAAATCAAAACGTGGATTCCATGAACAAAGCTTCTTTCTTAGAACTGCACGCCTGTGGAACTATGTTCCGTCTGCCTACTTCCCACCGGACTACAACTTGGATGTCTTCAAGTCCAACGTTAACAAATTCCTAATGAACCACCCCCTTAAGTAAACACTTCATCAAATCTCCACACTAACGTAATGTGCTTGCAATAACCCTTATCCCTGAGTGGCTTCCGGGCCTTGATAAGTGGTGATCACTGTGTAAAAAAAAATATATCACACATGGCACAAAAAAAATATTTAGATATAATGAAAAAAGTTTAAAGCTGTGATACGTAGCTAATACACGTGTGTGATGGAATGGTTTTGAGACTTCGTCATCCACACAAAATTTATATATAACTAGCGAGGGGTACCCGGCGTTGCCCGGGTGTTTGTAGGTGTGTGTGAAAAAAAACAGGTGCCCGTAAAAAAAAACAAAGCCTTGAGGACGCGCAGTTGGAAAATAGTAAAGTGTGAAAAAACAGGTGCTCGTTTTTTATTTACGTGACGGCGATAGGTATTCAGCAGTCAGCATTTTGTGCGGGACAGCTTTTAATGAAGTCATTAAATCAGTTTGTTTGTTTTTAAAAACCCGCTCCCTCGTCTCGAAATGAAAGCTACCGTCTGATATGACGAAGTCAACATTGACCAAACTGGCTCTGGGCCTGTTGTATTTATTTGCTTCCCCACTGAGCAAATTAGGCACAAGGCCGTTTTTTAATATGGAGAGAGAGGGAGGGGGGAGGGAAAGGGGGATCCAGCTCCCGAGAGGTGGGAAATGGGAGCTGGATAGTAACTGTGGTCTGTAGGGTGATCCCTACATTGACCAAGTTCAGGTATGTGGGGTTATCCCCACATATGGTCTTTGCTGGTCATTGCTTGCAGCATCTGTCGGAACAGATACTACACTTTGATCTTGTCCCCCGTGCCACAGAGGGCCGGGGGCCGATGTGATTTATTTGCTTCCCCACTGAGCAAATTAGGCACAAGGCCGTTTTTTAAATGTTTTTATCTGCGTTAGTATAAACAATGGGAGTCAGAGAGTTTCGATGACTTTCTAGCTCGATGTAAATTGCAAGCATTAAAGTGCAAATCCGGGATATCCAGGAAACAGACGAACGACTTATCGAGCAGGTCATATCTGGAACGAATCACCCAGAACTTCAAAAACAACTTCTAGCGAAGGGTGAAGATGTAACACTGCCGGTAGCTATAAACTGTGGCAGGACACATGAAGCTTCCATAGACGATATGAGTCAAGTAGCTAAACTAGACGAACGGAACAAGCAAGCAATAGATACAGTGCGATGCCAGTATTGTAAACGATGCGAAGGCCCCCACCTGATCGGAAAATGTCCGGCATGGGGTACCATATGTTCAGTTTGTGGACAAAAAATCATTGGGCCAAAGTCTGCACGAACAAAAATGAAAACGCAGCAAGGTATGTGCCGACACGCACAACATGGAAAGAAAAAAATAAACCAGGGCACACAGAAGTACAAAAGAACCAGTACAAGTACAAGAACCACAGCAACCGGATGCGCTCGGGAAATGCTTCTCAGAAAGACAATAAAAGGATGTTTATTAAGTTTGAACAAATGTCTTTGACTCTATCCAAGAACAAAGCGACAATCAAACAGAGATTTCACAAACCTTGTGATTAAGCTTCCCAACCTCCCAGGCACCCATTTTCTGAAAGCTAAGGTTGATACAGGGCTGAAAGCAACATACTTCCATTACGTACTTTCCGGAAGATGTTTCCACGCCTGATAAGTGCAGCAGAACAGCTACTTCCCGGTGCAACAAAGGATGAACAAACTGTTATAACAGATATAATGTTCTCACATTACACAGCACGGATCCATTAAAATAGCTTGTTCGCACAAAGGAAAATGGAAGACCCTCGAGTTCTTTGTTGTGACAACAGAAGGGCCTACTATTATAGGGATATTTTCTACCAGAGATCTTAAACTGGTACGTCTACACTGTGTGATCCAGGAAACTCCAGTCTCAATAAGATCAATACAGGATCTGGTAAATATGTACTCAGTCCGTGTTGACAATTTCGGCAATTTTGTAGGGTGAATATCATATTGTCCTGAAACCAGACAACCACCCTGTTGTACATGCACTGGGGAAATGTCCCATACATATGAGGGAAGAAATCCAGACCAAGTTGGAGAATATGGTGAAACAAGGTGTTATACGAAAAGTAACCGAGCCTACAGAATGGGTCAGCAGCTTGGCCCATGTGGGTAAAGGCAATTGAAAACTCCGCCTGTTTTTGATCCGAAAGATTTAAACAAAGGTTATCATGAGATGTCATTACAAGACCCCTACAATGGAAGAACTTGCACACACATAAACTCTTTGGTGCCAAATATTTTTCTAAATTTGATGCAAAAAATGGATATTGGTTCATCAAACTTGATGCAGCCTCACAACTATTGACTACCTTCAACTCCCCTTTTGGAAGATTTTGTTTCCAACGGATTCCTTTTGGTCTGGTGATGTCTCAGGATGTGTTTATCCAGAAGATAAACATGATCTTGGAAAAGTGTCCCGGAACTCTAGCCAACTCGATGATGTAATTGTCTTTGGAGAAACCCAAGAACAGCATGAGAAAAACCTTCATAACTTCATGAGAATTACACAGAACGAAGGACTTTGTTTCAACCGTGGAAAGTATACCATCAGTGAGATACAAATTCATTTTTTTGGTGCAATCTACGACCAGAATGGTATACACCCTGATCCCAGCAAAGTAATAGAAATAAAATGTTACCTAGTCCATTGAAAATCACTGACCTGCAGAGGGTGCTATGAATCATCACATATATGGTACTTTTCATTCCACACCTGTCAGATCTCACAGCACCTTTAAGAAATCTCCTAAAAAGAAAAAGTGGGGTACCAGTGGACAGAAAATCACCAGAGATCTCTCCAGAAAGTTCAGGATCTCATTTGCAAAGTCATACGTTGACCCTTCAAAGCAAACTGTTATCCGGGTCGATGCATCAGGTAGCGGACGTGGTGCAGCGCTCCTTGAAGAAAGTAAACCCATAGCATTTGCATCCCAATCTTTAACAGAGACTGAGAAACGCTATGCCAACATAGACCGGGAGCTCCTTGCTTTTGGTTGTGAACGATTCCGGACTTATATCTATGAGAGTACGTTCCAGGTGGAAAGTGATCATAAGCCTCTGGAAATGATCAACTTAAAAAATTAGGTTGCAGCTCCACCTCGCCTCCAATGCATGCTGTTACGTTTGCAAGGATATGACATGCCAATCGTATATCGCCCTGAGAGAGATATGGCACTAGTGGATGGATTCTCAAGGCTACCAAGCAAAAAAGCTAAAGAAGCTATCGACTTGGAACTGAGGATAGATTTTGTTCAATTTGCAACCCAACAACTGACTCAGTTAAACCAAGCAACAATTGAGGGCACCACACTATGTGAATTGAGGTGGATTATTTTAAGAGGTTGGCCAGACACACTCAGAGAAGTGGGACAATAAAATGAGACCTTATTGGCCCTATCGGGGCGAACTGTCCATCGAAAATAATCAAACTGAACAATAATTCCCAAATCAATGCAACAAGAGGTAATACAGAAAATACATTATGGACATCAGGGAATGGATAAATGTAAACTCAAAGCAAAAAGTTGTGTTCTCTGGCACAACATTAACGAAGACATAGACAACATGGTGCAACAATCTACCATTTGTCAGCAGCACCAAAAAGCGCAGAGTGCTGAACCCCTGATGTTCCACGAGATGCCGGTGAGGTCACGGCAGATAGTGGCCACTGACTTAGTTCACCTTGACGGTATTAACTTTATGCTCATTGTGGACTATTATTCCCAGTTCCCATTTGTGAGATTGCTAAAGGAGTTCTCCAGTAATGAAGTCATCAAACATACAAAGCAAATATTTGGTGAACAAGGAATTTCAGAGAGAGTGATAAGTGACAATGGTCTACACTTCAGCTCTATTTATTACAAGCAATTCGCAAAAGAATGAATCTTTGAACATTACACGTTTTCATCCAGGTTTCCGCAGTCACATGGCTTTGCAGAGCGCTGCGTCCAGGTGTTAACGAGCATCTCTTCCCCCCCCTCTCTGGCTTTCTTACTCTTTCTATTTTCTCTCTCTGTGTCTTTATAAGAGAATGGAGAAGGAGAGAGGGAGAGAGAGAGAGAGAGAGAGAGAGAGAGAGGTGAGTAAACGTGGAGGTAGACACGTTTACCAGAACCAAAGGTCAGCTGACCAAATTACGTATGTGTGACGTGGTTGGCTAGATCTGTGAGATTTGATTTGAGCTTTGAAGAAGACGGACGTTTTTCCGTGGTCTCCTCCTCTTAACTGGGGAGGGGGGAGACGAACGCTGACGTGTGTGAAGAAGAACCACACAAGCAGATTTCACTTTACACCTGCTGCAGGACCTCTGGGGAAAGTAAAATAAAAACTATAAAACCATTTCATCGTCTTGGAGTGATAAATCTTCGTCAAACAGGTATCAAGTCTCCCTCCAGGATGAGAAATTGCCAGATGGTTCAACAGCGAGAAACAGAGGTAGGTTCAGAAATTACATGTCACACACACGATTCCCTTTATGATAATTGTTATAGAATAACACGAGCGTATGGAAGCAAGGAGAACAAACGAAGTAATTTGGTTTAAACCTTTATTGAGGGTCAATGTGAATAAGAATATATATCCTCAATCAAGGCCGGAACGGTCAGCCGGGCGTCAGGAAGGCCGGAATAGGGATTAGAGAGGTTGGAATCCAGGGCTGATCAGGTTCGGGCAGGTACAGGGGCCTAGATGCTGGTACGGTCTAGGGATGACGTCCGGGACTGGAACATCGCCACCGCTGTTGCCGCTGAGGAGTCGCTGGGATGAGTCGGGGTTCGCTGGTGGTATTCCTCAAGGGAACAAGCGGTGATATGGTGACTAGGCACTTTTGAATCAACTGCTGTCGCTGCTACTGCTGCTGCTACTGCTGGATGGAGCTGAAGAGAACGGCTATTGCTGCTGCCGCTGCTGCTGCTAGAAAGTTGAGGGGAACGGCTGTCGCTGCTGGTACTGCTGGATGGAGCTGAAGGGAACGGCTATTGCTGCTGCCGCTGTTGCTGCTAGAAAGTTGAGGGGAACGGCTGTCGCTGCTGCTGCTGCTGCAAGAAAGTTGAGGGGAACGGCTGTGTCCGCTTCTGCTGGTAGCGAGGCGACCTGCTCTGGCCAGCGATCTGCTGGAAAACTGACTTTTTCTCTGACGGCCGGCTTATTTATACAACACGTGCGGACGTAGTAAAAGGCACATCGGCTCCGGCGTCAAAATGGCCGTCGCATTTTTTATTTGTGTTTGTTTTTCGTGCTTTAATGAATTGTAGAGAATTATCTGTTTGGTGTGTGTATGCATGTGTTACATCGATTTAAAGCTGAGAAAGTTGTGAATGTAACCTAGTCGGTGTCGTATTGTTGGGGTGTTTTGTGGAATCATTATTTGCGTTTTTATGCTATCTGAGTTGCGTTTACGGTAGTGTCTGTGATTTTCTTTTTTGATTTTTTTTTTCTTTTGCTGTGCAGCTTTCTCTGGAGGTTTTCTATGTTGAGGTAAGGTGCGAGTTATTCTAATGATGTGTGTATCTAAAGAGATGGGATTTGAAATTGTCCTGTGTATTTATTGTGTTTGACTACGTTGTAACGGCGAACAGATTTGTCTTAGGGTCGCCATTGTTGCTGCCGTCATTGCCTTGCTGATTTCTGGTTTATTCATGGAATGTGGAGAGATATGCGAATATAACAATGCTCCCCCAGATCTCGATCATATTTACATGATAAAGTCTCTGAAGCGTGTAGGGAGTTGTCCTCTTGTTGTTCTGGCTGGTAATCTCCTGGGTTGGCTGGCTTGTGAGGATGGCGTCCGATTCTCGTCCGGATTGCATGTGGGGCCGTTCGTGGAATGCTGTTCGTCAGTGATGCTGGGTGGGGGTGTGAGGTTTGTGATAGACAGGTGCGGCGGACGTGGTGCTATTCGTCGGATGTGCGCCCGGTGTACCCAGGTTGTGATGCCGCTCTCATCTTGTACTTGGTACATCAAGCTGTTGGTTTTGGTGATAGTGAAGCTTCCTATCCATTGCATGTGTGTTGATTGGGCCGTGGCTGATTGAGGACGGTGAAGTAGGACCTTGTCTCCTACTTGTAGCGGGTTCTCGTGGGAGAAGTGCTTTTCGCGGTTCTCCATTTTATGATCTGCTTCATCATTGGCCAGGGCGACACGGTGATGAACCTGTCTTAGCAGAGCGTTGATTTGCATGCCATATGCACCTGGGTCATCGCTCCTGGCTTCCTTTCTGTGGGGTGTTGGCAAGCCGATGCTAGGGTGGCGACCCGTGACTGTGAAATGCGGGGAGACACCGGTGGCCTTGTTGATTGTGGCGTTCATGGAAGACACAACAGATTCGAGAACATCTGTCCACTCGCAATTTCTGTCTTCACACAGCATGTAGATGGCGTTCTTCATTGTCCGATGTTGTCTCTCTATGTTCCCTGAGCTTTGTGGGCGCCAAGGGCAATGCAGTTCCTGTGTGATGGCCATTTGTTCGCAGAACTGTCGATAGACTTCCCCTGTGAAGTGTGTGCCTCGGTCGGAGGACACTATACGTGGGATTTCTCTGTGTCGGAGGAAGAACTGGTATAGACCACGGGCGGCGTCGATGGCACGGTCTCTTGCACATGGTATAGCCGTGAGATGCCGGCTGAAGCTGTCCAGTATTGTAAGTATATATCTTTTCCCCTTTGAGTTGGGCATTGTGACAAAGTCAACAAAGACGAGTTCAAATGGTCTCTTACCCCGCTTGCAGTGGCCCATAGGCCAGTGGGTGCGTCTGCCATAATTTCCCTTGCATTTTGCACATGTGATGCAGGAAGCAGCATAAGCCTTGATGTCGTTGTTCTTGGACTCCCACCAGTAACTGGAGAGGAGTTCCTGCATCCGTGTTATGCCTGAGTGGTTGTTGGCGTCGTGTGCTTGATGCAGGTATTTGGGTCTGAGCTTGTATGGTACGACCAGCCTAGGGGAATGTTTGTGGTCTCTTATCATTAGGACCGTGGTTCCTGGTTCTAAGAAGAATTGATGTAGCTTTCTCTTGAACAACTTAGCTCGGTGGTCATCGGGGTCAATTTGTGGGCCGTCCGGGTATGATGTTTGGAGTGCGTGTATGATTCCGGCCAGGGTCTCATCCTTCTGTTGTTCGGTTGCAATATCCAGGTGTTCACAGATTTGTTCAGCAGGAATGGAGGAGTAGGTGTGGTATGCGAAAAATGCGTCACTGATGCGTCTTTGCGTGTGGGCGTTCCGTGGTGTGTGCGTCTTGGGAATAAGTTTCAGACTGTCGATGTCATTGATGCACCATAGTGGGACGTAGATGCGTAAGCTTGAGCCATCCAGTATGAATGTCCTTCCTGCTGGATTGGGGGTCGCTGGGAGTCTTGATCTTCTTCTGTCCACAGCCTCTGCTGAGCATATCAGCCCAAACGTTAGATTCGCCCTCCACGTATTCTAATACGAATTTGTAGCACGATATCTCGTCCTGCCATCTTCGTATTTTTGCATTGTTGAATTCTCGTTGGTCAAGATATGTCAGAGATCTGTGGTCAGTGAACACCACGAAGGGACGGTTACGTAGAAAGTAGTCAAATTTCAGTATCGCCCACTTCACTGCATATGCCTCGCGTTCCGTTGTGGACCAGTTTTGCTCTGTTGTATTGAAGGAGTGGGACGCGACTCCGACAATGTTCTTCTTCCCGTTGCTGGACTCTTGCATCAGGATTGCTCCGCATGCGACATCACTGGCATCAGTAATGAGCGTGAAGGGCATGGAGAAGTCTGGAAATGAGATAACCGGCGGGGAGGATAATCGGTCCTTGATCTTCCTGAATGCTCTGTCTGCATTCTCGGTCCAGTGGAATGGCTTGTTGGCCTTGTTGAGCTCGTGTATAGGAGCCAGGAGTTTTGAGAACATGCTTGATCTGATCTGTTCATGAAGGCGCGTCTCAAGGAATTGTCTGATCCAAACCAGGCGGCCGATGAGACTTTGGAGTTCCTTTCTTGAGGTTGGGGGTTTCATTTCTCCTATGGCACGAACATATTCGGGGTCGGCCTTGAACCCTTCGCTGTTTATTATGCAGCCGAGAAATTTGGCCTCAGGTGCGAGGAAGGAGCATTTGTCTGGGTTCAGCTTAAGTCCAAACTTTTGGAGAGCCATGAACAGTTGTTCTAGCGCGATGATGTACTCCTTGAATGTCTTAGCATGCACCAGGTTGTCGTCGATGTAAGATGATATGTTGCTGCGTGATGTGACCGTGGCTAAGGCCTCTGCTACGCAACGGGAAAAGATTTGTCCGGCCGAAGTGAGACCAAATGCCAGGCGTGCGTACTGGTAGCATTTGTCCTTCCATGTGAAGGCTGTTTTGTGCCGGTCCTGCTCATCTATTTCAATCTGCCAATATCCACTACGCAGATCAAGGGATGCAAAATACCTGTTGCCCTTGCCGATTTTGTTGAGCAGGTGATCCATCCTGGGTATTGGGTAGGGGTCCAGGTCGACTAGCACTTTGTTTAGCGTTCTTTTAAAGTTTGCAACAACGCGAATTGACCCATTTTTCTTACGTACGGCGAATACTGGACTGTTGAAACCTTTGGGGTCACTGCAGGCTTCAATGATGCCTTTGCTTGCCATGCGGCCAATCTCGGCATTGACCTCCTCTTCCAGGGATTGAGCAATCGGATGTTGTTTTTGGCTGCGTGATTGGCCGTTGGTTGGTATCCGAATGGGACGGATGAATGTGCCCTTGTCACCATTCTCAGTACCGATGATGTCGGCATAGCGGATTAATAGGTTGGTGGTGGCCTCTAGTTCATCACGGTTAGGATGGTTTGGTAGTGTGAGTCCTGTGTTGTGTTTTAGCCATGTAAGCTTTTCATCCAAGGTGTGGAGTTCGGGATGGGGTCTGATAGCTAGGTAGTCCTGGATGACCTTGGTCTGGGAGTTGCCTGTGGGACTGTTTGGTGACGACGTCTGCCGTACGATGTTAGCTGTGTGTGTGGAGCCTCCTTGGGCGAGTGTGCGTTTGAACTCCACTTTCCCTTTTTCGTTGTCGACCGTGTACGAGATGAGGGTATCATGGCATAGGATGTTTTGGCCGATCAGGATTGGTGTAGATTGTGCCGTTATTAGGGCGTTTATGCCACAGAATGCGGGTGTGTTCTGGTTGCCGATTACAATGTCGCATGTTAGTTGGCCAAGCGCGGTAATGCTGCCATTGATGCCCCTCACTTTGACGTCCGAGCGTTTTATGTGCTTCTTGGCTTCGTCTGGCAGTTGCGATGCTGGTATGATGCAGGTCGAGCATCCTGAGTCGAGCATCGCGATGTCTGAGAACTTTGTGTCGCCAATGTAAAAGGTGGAGTAGACAAGTGGTGAGTAGCTAGTTTGTTCTTGAAAGTTGAAGACGTGATGGCTGATATTGGAGCGGGTCGGGCGGGGCATCACATCTCGTCCTGACCGAAGTGAAAATCCTGGTCCTCTGTCTCCGGCATGTTGTTGCCTGTTGTTGCGACAAGGGCTTGTGTTTGGGTGCGGGGTGGGTGACGGTATCTGCAATTTTGCCTAAAGAAGGATAGGCCTCTGAGTTATCTCTGGCATACAGGGAAACTTACTGTTTGCCTGCGAGCTTCTTGCTGCTGATGTTGACGTTGATCGGTTTTCTTGTGTGCGTCTATCAAGTTCGAGCGCTTGCGTCCACTAGAGTGGGTGTGCATGTTTGTTACATGATAAGGTTTTCTTTGGCTCAAGTGGTGCTCTTGAGAGAGAAGTGCGGAGTCTTGGGAATTGGTGACATCAGATTTTATGCCGCGATCCAGGTATCGCTGTGCTTCAGCCGCTATACCAGTTGCCGTATAGTGGTTGTCCATTGTTCTGACGAGGTGCGGGTAGATGTTTGTGTTCCATGCTTTCACCTTTTCACTCATAAGCATTGCGCCTATGATTGATATGAGTCCGTCAACGGATATTTCATTGTTTCTGTCCTTTCTGTGTTTTGCCTTGATATGGACGGCCGCTTCCCTGAGTGTGGTTTCGAGTCGACCGGCAAAACCTGTTAGTTTTTCGCCGTCATGTCGTTCTAAGTCCCAGGCCTTGCTTAGATGTTGGAAGGTGGTCATTTGGCTGCCGTGTGTTGTTAGTAGATACTCCTTCAGGTTGTTGAAGGTGGATGTATCTTGTGCAGAATCCAGCATTTGCTGAAATATACCCTGGTCCAGCATGTCTTTCGCGGCCTTGACAAATTCGCCCTCCAGGCTTCGGTATGTTGTTCCCTCCGGTAAGATGTGTATTGCGTATATTTTGGTGAACGCTGATATGAATTGGTTTACGTCCTGTTCAGGGCGGAAGGGCTTCTGTTGTCTCATGGCGTCCCGAATTGTTTGCTGGCGCATTAGCATACTATAGTCGCTGCTTGTGTGGGGGGTGGTAGCTGTTTTTATTGCTGTTGATCTCAGGGCGGTTGTCATGGCATCTATGTCATTTCGGATCTCCTGAAGTGCCTCTTCCGATGGTTGTGTTGAGCCTGTCCTCAGGTTGAACAGCAGATGCTTCTGTTCTTTGATTAGTGAGAATAGTTCCGACCGCGTGAAACCCTCGTAGCTGTCTGTACTCATCTTGCTGAACGCTCTGACACCAGTTGTTATAGAATAACACGAGCGTATGGAAGCAAGGAGAACAAACGAAGTAATTTGGTTTAAACCTTTATTGAGGGTCAATGTGAATAAGAATATATATCCTCAATCAAGGCCGGAACGGTCAGCCGGGCGTCAGGAAGGCCGGAATAGGGATTAGAGAGGTTGGAATCCTGGGCTGATCAGGTTCGGGCAGGTACAGGGGCCTAGATGCTGGTACGGTCTAGGGATGACGTCCGGGACTGGAACATCGCCACCGCTGTTGCCGCTGAGGAGTCGCTGGGATGAGTCGGGGTTCGCTGGTGGTATTCCTCAAGGGAACAAGCGGTGATATGGTGACTAGGCACTTTTGAATCAACTGCTGTCGCTGAGCTGCCGCTGCTACTGCTGGATGGAGCTGAAGGGAACGGCTATTGCTGCTGCCGCTGCTGCTGCTAGAAAGTTGAGGGGAACGGCTGTCGCTGCTGCTACTGCTGGATGGAGCTGAAGGGAACGGCTCTTGCTGCTGCCGCTGTTGCTGCTAGAAAGTTGAGGGGAACGGCTGTCGCTGCTGCTGCAAGAAAGTTGAGGGGAACGGCTGTGTCCGCTTCTGCTGGTAGCGAGGCGACCTGCTCTGGCCAGCGATCTGCTGGAAAACTGACTTTTTCTCTGACGGCCGGCTTATTTATACAACACGTGCGGACGTAGTAAAAGGCACATCGGCTCCGGCGTCAAAATGGCCGTCGCATTTTTTATTTGTGTTTGTTTTTCGTGCTTTAATGAATTGTAGAGAATTATCTGTTTGGTGTGTGTATGCATGTGTTACATCGATTTAAAGCTGAGAAAGTTGTGAATGTAACCTAGTCGGTGTCGTATTGTTGGGGTGTTTTGTGGAATCATTATTTGCGTTTTTATGCTATCTGAGTTGCGTTTACGGTAGTGTCTGTGATTTTCTTTTTTGATTTTTTTTTTCTTTTGCTGTGCAGCTTTCTCTGGAGGTTTTCTATGTTGAGGTAAGGTGCGAGTTATTCTAATGATGTGTGTATCTAAAGAGATGGGATTTGAAATTGTCCTGTGTATTTATTGTGTTTGACTACGTTGTAACGGCGAACAGATTTGTCTTAGGGTCGCCATTGTTGCTGCCGTCATTGCCTTGCTGATTTCTGGTTTATTCATGGAATGTGGAGAGATATGCGAATATAACATAATCAAACACACAACCATTTATATTAGAGACAATCACACGGAATATTTCTTATGTTATATAGAAAACGTAAAATGTGCCCCTAAATGAAGAACTCTATATAACATATTCAAATGTAACGAAAGCTCAATTTGGTCCCCCTCAAGGATAACCTCGATGATAACGAATATATAACATATTCAATTTGGTGCCTTAACTGACCAGACCACCTAGCAAGGGTGGGTTTAAAAGAAAAAAAAGAAGAAAGAAAAGAACTTCGATTACCACGGGGAAAAAAGGACGAAAAAAAGACAAGAAAAACACAATAAAATGTCTGGAAAAAAAAAAGAAAAAAAAAGAAAGAACAGTAGAAAAAAATGCAAATCATCACACACAACGTAGGGTCCATTAAAACACTAGGCGAATTAGAAAAATAATTAAGAAAAAAAAAAGAAAAAAAAAAGAAAAGCAATACACACGTACAACCTTTTCACGAAGAAAGAAAAGGAAGACATACAGACACACAGATGTAAAACTTTATATATAGAAAATAGTTAAAAAAAAAAGTGTTTATCGTATTGGGAATTAGCTCGTTATGAACGAAGAAAAATATCACTTAATGAAAACAAAGAATGGCCTTATTTTGTAAATTTTTAACAACAGTCAGTGAGAAAACCAAAAAGAAAAAAAAAAAGGAAATCGAACATATGACCGTAACGAGCCTTTACCACAAAGATAAACATGTCAATCACAAATATGTTGTTATGAATATTTTGTGTCATTTTTAAACTGTGAACTAAGCGTAACTTTTAAGGAAAAAACAATATGTACTGTTGATGAAAAGACAATGGTCATGTCCTGTAAAATGATTTTTTTTTCTTTTTCGCTGATTGTGCGAAATAGAAAAAAAAAGCAAAGACTTCAGTGTGTTGATATGTTGTCATGGGTGTGTGTGAGTTGTATTGTCGAGGACATTTATTTAGCATGACAAAGAATTTCCTTTGGGTACGCCCAAAGGAAATTCTTTGTCATGCTAAATAAATGTCCTCGACAATACAACTCACACACACCCATGACAACATATCAACACACTGAAGTCTTTGCTTTTTTTTCTATCTAATCGACTTTCTTTGCTCCGGCGACTATTAGCTATAAACACGTGTTGACCGAACTGTTCTCTCCTCAACAAGCCGGCAATATATTAATTCTATCTGTGGCGAATTACAAGAATAAAGAATACCTTTAGGAGATTTAGGTTTTATTCGACTAGAAGAACACACAATACATATTCAAGATGGTGATTCGGTATATCAAACTGTATCAGAAGTCTTTGTCTGACGCAAAGCAACAAAACTTTTTGGCTAAAACGTCAAGCAGAGGTTCGCTAGTTACAAGTTGAGTCGAGTAGAGTTCGTTGTTCACAACACGAGATACACGTCGACGTTCTCTATTCGCATGTCTTCAACTCCTCTCCCACTCCTCCCAGCGACTCGCCTTTTATAATGTTTCGGGCACACCCAATTTGCATATACCACTGACGTTAAATTTGAACTTAACCTCAAATCAAAAAAAAAGTCTCAAACTCAAATCCAACTGTTCTCTTCTCTCTGCACTTTCCACAGACGCCCAAAATAAAGAAGACGGCTCTTTTATAGAGAGACCCAACCACATCTCATTTGCACCCCTCCCCCTCTCGTCACATCACGTGATTTCCAGTCCATAAATACCAGGGGGCGGCCATTTTTATTTTCTCTTTTTTTTCTTTCCTAACACGAGCCGCACGATGCATGAGGTAAGGTTCTTTACTTTTAACCACACGCCTCCTTGATCTCTAAGATCAATAATTAATATCCTAGTCTGCCATCCACGCTGGGCGTCTTCGTTCACGGTGCGATCGTCGAAGAGGCTCTTCTTCAGACACTTCAACATCAGCATCAACCTCCCCTTCCTCTGATGGCAAGGAGACTCTCCGTATATCTAAAATGTGACGAGTCATTCCGTCAATCGCTACCTTGTTTTTGGAGAGTACTTCAGTCACTGTACCTTTTCCCCAGCGAGTCGTGCAACGAGAATTGGGTGGTTTCACCCACACCTCTTCACCAACTGCGATGTCCACGCAGGCCTGTTCTTCTCTCTGTGTTACAGTCAATGGATGTCGCCATTCATAAGACAAAATAGGCCGGTGCGGCACTGAATTTTCGTCTTGACCAGCCTTTGGCGTCATATTGTACCAAAAAAAACTGCTTCTTGGGGCGAAATCTGACTTCTTGATGCCACAGCTTTTATAGTGCGATGGCGCCTCTCTATAATTCCATTTCCACTTAGACGGTATGCAGCTCTAAAATATAGCGCCACATTCCACTTCGCACATAAGTCTCTAAAAACTTCCGAGCGGAAAGACGTACCATTATCCACCAACACCTCTCTTTACTGCCCCCCCTTTCCATAAAAACCTCATCGACAAGTCTCTTTACCTCTTCTGCTGTTTCATTCTTGATTTTCCGCCATATCGCTACTCTCCCAGGCCCACAATCTATCATAGTTACATGCGGTTCATGTTGATAATGTGTGATGTCAATGGCCAATCTCCGCCAATTCTCTTCAACATGCAGTGTCCCTTTTTCATGTCTAGCCGATGCAGGGTCGATTGATTAGCATTCCCTACACTGTTCCACCACCTTTTGGACATCTTGCATTGTGACGTGCGGGTTTACTTTTCTTGCCAGGTAAAGGGTCCGTTCCTTTCCAAAATGATGCAGGTTATGCAGGTCTTTTAAATTCTCTACTGCACAACATGCTGGAGCCCCGTCTCTTTCCTTGTGTAGCCAGGCTTTCTTGACTCTTGTCATCCCATCTGCTTTATTTTTTGTGACGGAACTAAGATAATAGTTACCTTTAGTTCGAATTCTCGAACTAAGTCTCCCAGCGCTCCAAGTCTACGCTTGATAAGGATCTTCGCTGTTCCTTTTGTTTTGATCCGCTTATCATCAGACAGCTCCGATTTAATCCACGACACCACTGTTGCAGAGTCTGTTTTAACGTTCACTATCTGTAGCCCCCATTTTAGAGCTAGATGATGCTTTTCATCACAGCATCGAGTTCCGCAACATTGATATGGGCGCTATCATCCTTTTTGCGTAGCCAAGCAGCATTTTCAATAGCCACTTCTCCTATTTCCAATAAGACCTCTAATGCTACACTGCTAGTATCAGTCCATATAACCCCTTCATGGCCCTCCTTTACATGCCATTCTACTCTCACATGGTCCATTTTTTTCTTCTGCAATGACTGCTTGTATCATACGAAGCACTTTTTGATCAACTGCATCTTCCCAACTGTCTGTCCCAGTCTGCCTTTTAATAAAACTGCATGCAGTTCGCAGCCATCCAGCTATTGGGTAGTCGCCAACCAGCTTTCCAAATATAGAAAAAAGCTCTCTCTTGGCTAGGTCAACCTTGGCTTCAGGGATCTCATTTCCTCGCCCAAACATCAATTTTCCTGCCTTATTGTTCTGTAGTCGAAATCCCAAAACCATTCTGTTTTCCAGTGACTCAGGCGGTTTTGTCGTCAGTCCATATACTTTGATATGCTCTCTCACCCTTTCCGTAGTCACCTCTGTTTCGTCCACTAGTACATCGTCGATGTAAGAGCAGGTGCCTCTCTTCACTGCATCGTCTTTGGCCAGCACTGTCATTATCTTTGGTGCGGAGTTCAGACCAAATCCTCATCTGGTTAGACAATAAACTTGACCTTTGTACTCTACCAATTGATATTTCCACAATTTCTCATTCACATGAAGTTGGAGGTAGGCTGACTTCTGGTCCACAATTTTAGTTGCCTGATTCATCCTCCTCCATTTCCTTACCACTTCTTCACACACGTCGATTCCGTCCTTTGTGTGACAAGCGACAAATTTGTTCAGCTCAGGGAAATCCAACACTGGCCTAACTTTCTTCTTAATAGGTTGAACCACAGCCATGAGTGGCAAAATTCGTTCAACTTTCCCTGACCACGGCATTAATATTCCTTCATCTATCCATCTCTAAACTTCTTTTTCAAATTGCGGCTCCGCAGCTCCTTTCAGTGTGCTTTTGTAGCAGCTGACCCGATTCGTCAATACAGGTGGCTCCGCGGTCCATCGCCATTCTACCATCCATTTTTCGCCATCGAAGCAGGCTCGAAAGTCATCATCCTCAGTCAGACTTGGTCGGGGTTTAGACGGTTGGTTGGTATCACCCCTGGTTACACTTGCTGTTATTCCTGGTGCACTCTGATTGCCAAATTTCACTGGCCTTTAGCAATAGTAGCTCATCCCAGTCGGTCTATCGCGTCCAGGCCCAGCACCACATCAATTCCTGCAATCAGTCTATCCAGTACGATCACTCTTAGTCGCAATGGCATATTCCTTACTACAATCTCCGCATAGGCCTCTCCACAGCATTCCACTTCTCTGCCATCCACCGCTCTAACTTTGCTGGTTCCATTCCAAGAGTTGGCGACGCTCGTAGTAATAAGTGTTGGTGTACATCCAGTATCAACAAGAGCTCTAGCCCTCTTTCCATTGATTGTGATCACTAACTATGACAACAAACTTTCATACGCCTGTTCAGTATAAAAGGGGTGACTACTGGCGCAATAGCACCCCTTTACTCGTTTCCCGGAAGCGAAGGGCAATTCCTACTAATGGCCACTTGGCCACACCGAAAACAGATAATGTCTGGCCGTAGCTCCCTACAGTCTCTCATCAGGTGTGGTCCTTGACATCGAAAGCATTTACCTGTAAATCCACGGCCTTGCTTCATCACTGGTCGCTCCTTTCTGCATGCCATAGCAGCCGCGACTGCCCCCAGCTCACCGGGCTGTTTCGCCAAAACTCTAGCATGCCTTAGAATCTCCTCTACCTCCATGGTTTCAATATCAGTAAATCGTTGCAGTTCCATGGAGATGCGACCAGGGAAACCAGTTACAAGCGCCAGCTTTACAGTTTTCTGAAGGCTGCGTCCCCCATATTCAGCCAATCCTGCTAGTCGCCTTATCTCTGCCACGTAAACGTCCACAGACTCCCCAGTCCAGGTGACTCTTTTGAGCTTGTTGTAAGCCTCAAACACGCTCTCGAAAAATGCGGTCTTTAACCGGTTTTCAATGCTCTCAGCAATGGCCTGATCCGTCTCTCCCATTTCTGGATAGACCGCTAGAGCACTTCCTTCCAAATACATTGGTATTAACGTGGCTACATCCTCGATCTTGCCACAAACTTCAGCTTGTTAAGCCACGCAACTACGTCACCTTCCCCAGTAAATAGCTTCAGGATATCGTTGCTCAATCTTACTCGGTCACCCATTTTTGTCACTGTGCCGAAATAGCTTGACGTTAAATTTGAACTCAACTTCAAATCAAAAAGTCTCAAACTCAAATCCAACTGTTCTCTTCTCTCTGCACTTTCCACACTGACGCCCAAAATAAAGAAGACGGCTCTTTTATAGAGAGACCCAACCACATCTCATTTGCATACCCCCTCCCCTCTCTCATCACATCACGTGATTTTCAGTCCATAAATACCAGGGGGCGGCCATTTTTATTCTCTCTTTTTTTTTCTTTCCTAACACGAGCCGCACAATGCATGAGGTAAGGTTCTTTACTTTTAACCACAACCACACGTGACTGCTCGAGAACTATGCGTGACCAGAGGTTTTAAAAGACAACAGCCGCCATCTTGGGCCTCTTTTTTTCTTTTTCTGTCTTTCAGCCTGCTGCCGAGAAAGATTCTCGCTCGTTTCTGAGGGAGGTCCTCTCTGTGTCTATGTCTATCACACTCCCTCCTGATCTCATGGTCATAGACATGGCAATGGGGTGGTGATCGTCGTTGCCGGGTGCTTCTCCGAAGGGGAACGATGCTTGTCTCTTTTTCACTTAAGCTCTAGTCCACGGACTGGGGGTTGAAGAATACCGCTTCCGCTGGAGGGCTACTGATATCAGAGTCATCTTCTGAGGGAGGTGCTGTGAATCAGAGTGATGTCTCACTGGTCCCTGGCTCAGAGTCAGGCTAACTCCTGGTGTTTATGGGTAGCCATGATTGTGTTGTCGACCGTAAGTCCTTAATATGACGGGGCAAAATTTCTGAATTGTTAACTGGTGAAAGCGGTGCTGTTGTCAGTTAGTATCTCCATTGGGGGCATGTTCGAGGAAGATGCCGTTTAGCTGACGGATGACTGCTGCCGTATCTTGCCGGTGGAGCGGCCGCCATATCGCAAACCCAGATGGGCTACAGTCAATGAGTGTTAGGTAATCTTTGCCATTGTGGTGAGTAATATCTACCGCCAGCCATCTTCAGATGCTCTTTACGTCCAGTTTTCCTTTTTCCCAGAGAACAGATACCGGGTCGATGGATTGGCAAGCCACGCAGCTCTCAACCACTCTTTTAACGTCTGCTTTTCGTATTCACGGTCATCCATCCAAGCAAAATACAAAGTTCGCTTGATCCCTGGATATCCACTTTGGTGGTGGATTTCCTTGATTTGATCAAACTGAGCAGAACACGCGGCTACAGTGCAAGCCGATAGTTCTTCTAGTGGCGTCAATCCATCTGTGGGAAACTCTTGTTAAAAAATCGGCCTTGTTCAGGCTTTATCTGACCAGGGAGATTTCCATTGACAGCGCATATTCTTTTTTTATCCTCATGATTGTATCGAGCCGCCATCGGGTGAGCATCTCGCTCGTAGCTTTAATTTCTACTCTTGCCTCCCGGTAAGGGTGTCCGACATCGACTTGTGGACACCGGCATAATCTGTAAACAGCCACAGGATAGTCGACTTCCAGAGGATCGCCAGGTTTATCCCCTTGGTGACGGCATCAAGCTCTGCCAGGTTTATATGCTGGGAGTCCCGTTCTGGGCGTAACCAGCAGGTATTTTCCACCACGGCCCCATCATGGACTATTGATTCAGTGTCTGGAAGGATGTTAAAGCCTCGCTTAATAACGGAAATTTTTTGTGGATTTCAGATTTTTAATTTTGTCCGAAAACCTACTTATCCATTCGGCATAATATGCAAACATTCCAATCACGTCCCATGCTGGTGATTCTACAAGTACGCCTAGACGTTCTGTGTCAGGCTTGATGGTTCCCTCAGATATCCGGTATCCCAAATGATCAATTGTTTGGGTAGAGAATTTGCACTTATCCTCATTGTAGGTCCAGTTATTCAGTCTGGCAGCCCTCTGGAAGCGCTGAAGATTGATCTCGTGTTTTTCCAAGGTAGTGCCACAGATGATCAAATTGTCAACATATGCATAAGTTTTCTGTAAACAATGTTTTCCAATTAATTCATCCATTTTCCTTTGGAAACAAGCAGTCCCATTAGTCACTCCAAAAGGCATCCTAGTAAACTGGTACAGTTAACCTCCAGACTGGAAAGCAGTATAAGGCCTGTCATTAGGATGTAAGGGGATTTGCTGGTATGCACTTTTCAGATCTATGGTACTGAAGTATTTATACTGTGCAAGTTGGTTCACAGTGCTTTCAATGTTGGGCATGGGGTATGCATCTTACAGTGTATATTTATTGACTGTTTGCGAATAGTCAATAACCATTCTTTTTTTTTTGTTACTGTCCTCTTTCACGATCAATGGTTGTGCCCTCCATGGGGATAGACTTGGCTCAATAATCTCCTCCATCAATAACCGTTGTGTCTCTGAGTAAATAAACTGCTGGTCTGGCTTTGAGAATCTCCGCAGTTTGGTTGCGATAGGGTTGCAATTTTTGGATAAGTTAGCAAACAGGGTTGGAGGTTCAACATTGATAGTCGTATAACGTGATCGACTTGAGTTTACAACTTCCAGTTAGCCCCGAGGAAGGGTTGTGAGAATATTATAACACCCTAGGGTGTAGTGCGCGGTTAGAAGCTGAAAAAATATTAGTGTTTGTGTTTGTACCCCTCTGGGATCAAGGAATTATGTACGAGGTTTATCAAGTTACCACTCCACCCGTTCCCTATCCACTGGACACACCCAAGTTGGGGTTGGTAGCCAGTTACAGTGTAATGTTATGACACTTAAGGCTGCGATCATAGCGTAGTATCTGTTAACTGTGGCAAGCGGGGTCAATGGTCAAAACATTATTATTATTGTTATTGTATTCTTATTAATTGATTTGAGCGACGGATGGTCGCTGGATCAGTTATTATGATTAGAAGAATAAACAATTAAATTGGGGAAGAAATGATTGACATGTGAATCGCAAAAGGAATGTGAAAATAGAAAATAGATGTAAACATTATTTTGGGGGTTTGAATAAACAAATAACTAGCTGTGAACATTAGGTTGGTCTAAGACACGTTATTAGGTGACGTAAGAGAACACGTGATGTAGTTAGTTTTGGAGAGATTCGGAGAGTTGAGGATTGACCATCAGAGCGGACAGACGTCTAGACAGGGGTGGACAGACAGCTAGGGAGCGAGCTGTTAGAATAGAACTTGTAGACGAACTGCAGATCCTGTGAAAACCATATGAGACAACTGTAATAAATTTATATTATAAAAATATAAAGAGTTGTTTTATGGTTTCACAAATAAGAACAGATATCTCAATTGGATGGTGCTGATCGTTTCATGGTTCGTCACGGAGCAGCGGAAAGATACAGAAGAACTCTTCAAGAAAAAAAAGGTATGAAGCATATATTATTCTTCTTACATATGAACTGTAAAAATATCCGGTGCAATAAGTCTGATACAATATGATTCAGTTTACACGTCAATATCATGTCCTCCTGGCTAAACAACATACATACGATTTATACGTTTATTATCTGTCTGTTAAAAGAACAATATCTCCCATCCACTAGATAACTCATGGCACGTTTTAATATATCATCTCCTCCAATATAAACCAATATACAACAATAGGGTGGAGTCGGAATATGTAGCGTTTAATATGGCAAGGGATAGACTTATGCTGTTGAATCAGCAAGAGGCAGGAGAATGCCGAATCAATGGCTTTGGAATTTGCCGGTCACAGAGCCCGTTGTATATAACTGGAGATCATGAGTTGTGTGTGTTGGGATTGTTTAATGGGGATGAGAGAGTGATAAATCGCGTCTGCAAGGTTGAAGTGGCAAGTGAAGGTCTTTTGCCACTGGCTGAAAGAGTAGCCGAAGGCACCGGGTTGGTATCCACGTAACAGAAGATGGAATTTCCCAAGGTATACGGCAACATGGCTGCTGGGATAATTAAGGTGAGTCCGCCTTTAACTATGGTAGAACTGGACAGGGGATGTTTAGCCAGGGGAAAGGGCATAGGGTTACCTGCGTATTATCAGGTTGAGGAACGGTATTTATTAAAGGCACCTGAAGTAAAGTGGGCGAATGTTCAATTGCTTACTAACCTTTGGGATCCCCTAATCCGTCGTTCACCGCCGCATACCCGACTTAGGTTACCAAAGGTTCTGGGAGGAGTTAGGCCAATAGATTTGAGTGAATTGCAAGCCCGATTAAATAGTCTGGATAATACGGAATCTAGGGATAGACTTCATAAGGTAGTAATTACAGGAGCAGGAGTGAGCACGCTAGTAATGATAAGTGTGTTGTTGGTGCCGATCGCATCGTGTATAAAAAAAAAGAACGAATGAGAGGAGGAAGCGAGGCGATAAGCATTTCGAGGTTGATTGCACAGACGGCAAGGGAGACTCTGGTATGAACCCGTTGTCGGAATTTATCTTGCTTCCAGATAAATTCGACGCTAAAGTAACTAGGCTGAAAAAAAAGCATGAAATAAAAGGGGGGGTAAGGAATAAAATATAAATGTCTTGCTTTAAAACGAAGAAGAAACTTTATTTACAATAAGTTGCAAATTTTTCCCTTTGCGGGCATTAAACTTAAAACGCCAATGTAACTTAAAATGAAAAAGTAACATGTAAAGAAAAAATAACGACACAGCTGGTTCTTATAAAAAAGTTGTGCGTATCCATTACGAATACAACAAGAATATACAAAATAGTACTATCTCCCATTCACACTCGCATATGAAGTTAATTTCAGGAGCGTACTCACAATTGAAAGCCTGTTTGGCAAGTGGCCTTTTCCTTTTTTTTGTTTAAAGTTCTTTGAGAATTTTCCTTCCCTGCGTGAAAACCGTAGACACACATGTATTACAGGAGCAAGACCTCGTCGCTTGTCCGGATAGGAAATTCCATAATACCTTGTCACGTAAAAGGTATTTTCTTTAAATTCCACTCCTTGTAAAATAATAATAAAATAAATACGTGCAGGATCGCAGCCACGTAGTTAATTTCCAGAAGCCTGTCTCGTCACAGCCGGGTTTACTTCTTTCAAGGAGGGCTCTTCAAAATTCCATCTTCAGCGCCGGGCAAAGAACACGGTCTCTCTCCTCGACAGCAGAATTTCAAAAGAGGGTGAAATACGCGCTGAGCTCGTGACGTCATCACAGAGCTAGCATTTCTCTTTTCTCCAAATTGAAGGGAGTTTCGTACAAAAAAGGGACACGGAACCCAATCCAATAAAACAATATATATATAAATATAAATCATGAACCAGCATAAAAAATATAAGTATATACACAGGGGGGGAGTATACAATTGTTGGTGTAAAAACAGAAAAAATTCCAACATTCTCCCCCAACAGGAAATGGCAGTCAACCTACAGTTGGATGACACCTGTAAAATTTGAAATACAAAAAGTTATTCTTTATATATACATACATATACTACTACACAATGCATGGTCAGGAGCTCTCCAGGAAACACATTCGAACAAAAAAGCAGAAAAATTCAAATAGGCTTATTCTACAAAAATTCACATGAAAACATTCATGTTTAAGGTTAGAACAGAGAATATTCTGCCAGGTAATCAACCATTAGCATATAAGAGTAAAGGCTTGAGAAGTTCACTTACCATCCACCCTCCTCATCCTTATATTATCTCTGGCGAACATCAAAATATCTCAGCTCCCTCGTAACCACAAGAGCCCAGTGAGATTAACACCGGTGCTACAAGAGGGACGAATCCAATCAACCCTACGCTTGGACGAGTTCTTCAACTCGGTGAAATAAAATAAAACTGCAACCCAAATTTTGCACAAATTATTCAGGGCAATTGCAGTTTTAAACGCTTTCATAGCTATATACATATAGCTAAACAAACAAAGTTGAGTATAGGTGTCAGAAACACCTAGGTAGCTTGAGATGTAATATTTATGGAAGACTCCTATCAAGGAGAGATCCAATGTTGTGTTCAGCACTGAAACAAACATCTCAGCATTAGAAAAATCATTTCTAACTAAGTATAGGATGGTTCTGAGCGCCTCAGAAACACCCCTGGACAAATCAAGCTTGACTCCGATAGCTCTTGCAATACTGCAGTAAGCTACGTCAAGGCAGATCTCCACAAAATATTCAAAAACAAAAACACCTGCATGTGACTCCCAAGCAGGAACCGTCCTGCTTAAAGGAGCAACTTCACAGAATGAAGGTTCTGCAAGTGATTTCTGCACAACATATCATACACTCCCGTAGGAACTCGGAGAAGCTGAAGTACACACCATATAGTCAGCAAATTCAACAGGATCCCTCATGGGATTCTTTATTGAGTTACACTCAACCTGAATCTGGACGCCCCAGTCCAACTTGAGTTCACGTAACTCTTCAAAAACCATTCTCCTCTTGGTTTTTATACCTTCACAGGTGGATATAGTGCTTTCTGCTCTATACCCTAGATGGAGAATTTCTCTCCCAGTGATAACATTAGCACTTAAAGAAGTGCACAAAGCTTGCACTTCCACACAGGATAGACTCCTGTCCTTCAACCACTGACCATTGTCAGAACCACATGATCGGAGTAATATCCCACCGTCATGATTAAGTTCCTCGGTATTCTGACAAGGTTGTGGAAGATAACCACTTATGCGAGTTTTCGAACTCACATGGTTAGAGGGCAAAACAATTCCAACATCCCATGGAAATCCCTCCATAAATTTCATAATATTCATGCCCACACTTAACAAGTCGTGGACACGAGTGGTATCATTCATGATACCTGGGAATCTCACTCCCAATACCTTCTTTAAAATACTACAGGCAAACTGCCCGCCAGAAAAATCGAACTTCAGCGCCTGACTACGCAGATCCTCTGAAGTGGCACTTGCAACACTGCTCTCAGGCTGTGATGCAACATCTTCCAAGCCAAACTTGCCAGAACTCAGCGAACAGTTTTCAGAGTCTGGACATTCGGGCTTAGTCGGAAACTCGCCAAGCATCTCCCTAGGGGTTTCAAATATCTCAGGGTTGCACAAGGAATCACACTCCACACCATCTGCCAACCTCGAAAGAATGAATCGAACCTGGGACGAGAACACTACAACATTAATAGCATCCGCTTCTACTAGCGAACAGTCCACGTCCTCACGTAAGGAACGATCACCCAACAACTCTGTAATATCATCTACCGATGACAACCATTCATCGGCATCGGCCTTCATCGTCATAAAATAAGGTTGGGGTAATTCCCTCTGCAACCGCAACAAATCCAAGACGGCGATAACTTTCCCAAAATAAAACTTTCGTTTCTTTACAAGGAATCCGGAAGAACGAGTGACCAACATCGTGCAGCGTTTTTTTTCTTTTTCTTTCAAAAATATGGAATAAATCCAAACAAATACAAAAAATAGGCGTTCGAGAATTATACACAAAAAAATGCACACACAAAGGTTACAAAGATATTTGCATAAAATTCCTTCCTCATAGCACAAACAAAACAAGACCAATACAGCATATTTAGCCGTGAAAATATCAAGGGATACAATCCCCAGTTACAAATTAAAAGAGTCACTATGACTTAAATTAAAATTAAGTGAATTTAAAATTCAAACTTCTATATGGAAGTTAATTCACTGGAAATGGATAATAGCGTTAACACGCTTACAGCAATATCCTCACTGAATACGACCTAGGAAAAAAGTGGAAAGAGAGTTTAAATATACAACTACGTCGGGGGAGGGTACATGCCACTATGTCACATGTGTATTTTCAAAGGAATTCAAATAACCAAATGCAAATACGGGCTAAGAAAGAAAAAGGGGGCTTGTCTTTTCACAAACTCCTAGAATAACAGTCTGCAAAGCAAATGGGTATAAATTCGCTATAGAAAATAATAAATATCTTCAACGTATAAAATATTTCTAATACTGTTGTCCGGTTAATTCACAACCCGGAAACATTTAACACATGTGAGAGAACGCACGAGTTCATTAAATCAAATAGTGGGGTATATACTTATTCCTTTTTTTCTAATATATTGAGGAAAAATACCTACATATAACTAACACCGGTTTGGGACACAGCGTCTCTATTTACTAGGCTCCCCACGAAGGTATAATTAGATAAAAGTCGTTTCTTAAAGTGGGGATTATCCAGCTTCCGAAAAATATCGAACACGCTGAATTAGGACGAAAAATAAAATTACCTCAGTCTAGTAGGATTTCTTATTCGCTGACTAGGGACAGAAAGTGCTATAGTTTCTCCCACCCTAACTCACAATACCCGTGGAAATTCAACTAAAGCGGGTAGGATATAAATTATATTCCGAAGGAGGTTTACGAAATTTACAACTTCAATTCTAAGGAATAGAGAAAAAGAAAGTGTATACTTATCGCTTAATCTTTTTATTAAGAAAAATATTATGAAAAGTGCGTAAAATATTACTCAGATATAAATAAAGACACTAGACGCACATAAATGCTAAATTCCGGAATTTTCATTAAGCGAAAGACGAATGTTGGAAACACTAAATTACATTACACGCTTTCTAAATTCCGGACATAACAGTCCTCAAATATTTTAAGGAGAGCGTTAACAGACGCGCTAAATTACAAGTGGGGAGGGAAGGCATCAATAAGACGTGTTATGGACGAGGAAGTGACAGAAACGCGTCTCGAAATAGAAGGGGCATAGGCGTCGTATCATACAATGCGTATAGTAACTTAGTTCGCTAAATTATTTGAGATAACTGACCACTTAGTTTGAAAAGTATTCTGAAATAAAGGAATACGAGTTTGTAAAATGCCTTCAAATAACGGAAGCAATTTACAGTGGTCGAACGAATATAAGTGACGCTGATAGCGTCAAGTAGCGAAGTTAACAGAAATTTCAATCCTAACTCGAAAGAAAGTGAATTAAAGCGTATCTCTATTAGAAAAGGGTACACGATAACGGACAAAAAAAATGGCTAAATGTACTTAATATAAAGTTTGCAAAATGCATTTACCGAAAGAGACTAGCGTATCTCGATAAAAAAGGAAATATACTTAATTTTCAAAGGGTTCCAAGAAAGGGAATAATGAATTTGCCTAATGCATTTAATATGGGACAAAATTGGCCCAATGCTTTCAAATAAAAGAAATTTCCCAACTACTTACAAGAAAAATTTGCAAATTGTCGGGAAACAATTTGCAAAGTGCCCACAAATAAAGGCAGAAATTTTCTAAACTACCTTTAAATAAACGAAAGAAAATTTGCAAAATGTCGGAATTTATCTTGCTTCCAGATAAATTCGACGCTAAAGTAACTAGGCTGGAAAAACAAAGCATGACACAAAAGGGGGGGGTAAGGAATAAAATATAAATGTCTTGCTTTAAAACGAAGAAGAAACTTTATTTACAATAAGTTGCAAATTTTTCCCTTTGCGGGCATTAAACTTAAAACGCCAATGTAACTTGAAATGAAAAAGTAACATGTAAAGAAAAAATAACGACACAGCTGGTTCTTATAAAAAAGTTGTGCGTATCCATTACGAATACAACAAGAATATACAAAATAGTACTATCTCCCATTCACACTCGCATATGAAGTTAATTTCAGGAGCGTACTCACAATTGAAAGCCTGTTTGGCAAGTGGCCTTTTCCTTTTTTTTGTTTAAAGTTCTTTGAGAATTTTCCTTCCCTGCGTGAAAACCGTAGACACACATGTATTACAGGAGCAAGACCTTGTCGCTTGTCCGGACAGGAAATTCCATAATACCTTGTCACGTAAAAGGTATTTTCTTTAAATTCCACTCCTTGTAAAATAATAATAAAATAAATACGTGCAGGACCGCAGCCACGTAGTTAATTTCCAGAAGCCTGTCTCGTCACAGCCGGGTTTACTTCTTTCAAGGAGGGCTCTTCAAAATTCCATCTTCAGCGCCGGGCAAAGAACACGGTCTCTCTCCTCGACAGCAGAATTTCAAAAGAGGGTGAAATACGCGCTGAGCTCGTGACGTCATCACAGAGCTAGCATTTCTCTTTTCTCCAAATTGAAAGGAGTTTCGTAAAAAAAAGGGACACGGAACCCAATCCAATAAAACAATATATATATAAATATAAATCATGAACCAGCATAAAAAATATAAGTATATACACAGGGGGGGAGTATACAATTGTTGGTGTAAAAACAGAAAAAATTCCAACACCGCCTGTGATTCCGGAAAATGCGATTCCTAATGCTGACATAAACAAGATGCATCCTGGGCCCTCTCCGATGCTGAAATCCAAAGGAACTGAAGACAACTTGAAGATTCTCTTCTTTTCTTTTCTTTTTCTCTCTGTTTTATTATAATTCTTGCAGGACACTGAGCTGAGAATCGTCGAAAGAAAATCCCAACGGTAGCTTGAGGGCTGTGAGAAGAAGTCCTCAATTCAACAAAATGCTTATAAAGACCTGAACTGTGAATTATAAGGTGAAGTTTCAACTGCGACTGCTTAAGTTTAGAGAGATTCACCCTAGCTTAATAAAAAGCGGGTACTTAAGTACTCTAATTAGGGCTGTATACCCTCTATTTAAGAGACTGTACTATTAATAACAAAGTGAAAAGAAAAATCTTATGAATTGTGACTGAAACTCTGTGAAAAAAATCTTGTGAATTGTGACTGAAACCCCGTTAAAAGAAAAATCTTATAAATTGTGACTGAAAATCTGTGAAAATTTTCATTAACTGTGACTGAAATTCTGAAAAAACAACAACGGTAAAAGAGGAATAACTCTTATAAAACCCTTGAGAAAAATCGAGTAACTCTTTATTTAAAAAACAAAACAAAACATAACTTTTTAAACAAGGGAAGTAACTGAATTTTTAAAAAAGTAAATGAAGTTTAAAAAAAGGGGAGCGAATGCGAAATTAATTAAGTGAACTTCAACTTCTACATTTTATTGAGTGACATTTATAAATGGTGACTTTTTTGAGTTATTATTGTAAATTGTGAAAGAAAAACTTGCATGAAAAAAAGAGACTTAATTACCTGATGGAACCGTGGACTTCTGCATTTTATTATCTCTTATGATTTTTTGATTTTCTGTAAACCAGTGAAATGACTTTCTTATGAACTTTTGATTTTTTTAAACCAGGAAATGTCTTTCTTATGAACTTTTGTGTAGAAAGGGCGATACGGTGTATTGAGGAGTTAGACGTCATTGGTTCTATCGATGCAATGGGTCCAATGGGGGAGAATATAACGTGATCGACTTGAGGGAGCGATTTGCTCCCCCATTGAGGAGGTTAAACCCCCTTGGGACCTGAGAAAGACCAGGTAAAAATGGTGAAATTGTTTAATTGGATCCCGGTTTAGGGTTTGAGGCAAACTAACTGGCAAGTATGTTAGCTTTATCAGTTGATGTGCAAACAATCTCATGATTGTGGGATAGTGGGGGTATTGTTGATTGCCCATTATTTACTACACTATTATAAAATTTCCAGAAATCATTTCCTAATTTCTGCACTTCAATGCGTTTCCTGGTGGTTTCAGTATATTCACTCTTAACTGTCGCTACTTCTTTCTTACAATTACTTCTAGCTTCTATGTACTTTTGTCTGTTTGTACATGATGTATGCCAGATAAATCTGCGGTATGCATATTGCCTCTGAGCAATGGCTGCTGCACAAGTAGAAGTAAACCATTGGTGAAAGTGTGATTTGCTACAGAACTTCCGTCTATGAACATATGCTTCAATTGCCGTATTGAATCATTCAGTAGTCTCATTTACACACTGTTCCGCAGGAAGAGAAAAGATATTTCCCCACGAGGTGTCTCTGGTGTGATCTTTAATGGCATCCCAGTCAACCTTATTTTAGTACTTTGTCATTTGGAGCAATGGCTCTTCAACTTGGGGTCGAGAGTTTAGAGTGATGTTTATTATTATCACAGCATGATCAGCATTCTTGAGTGGGCAATGAGTATTTGTTACACAATCCTCAGAAACTGTTGTCAGAAATAGATCCAGAAGTGAGGCTTGCTGGTCCTGGTGATTTCAGAGACGGGTCGGAAATGTTACTGTCTGTGTCAAAGAAATGGGATATAGCAAAGTTATGGATGATGCTACCACCTGTGACAGTGTAGTAAGAGAAGCCAAGCCAATTTCTGTGGTGGGGGTTAAATCACCAAATACATGTATTTGAGCACTAGTGCCATGGGAGATTGCTACAACTATGCTGTAAGAGACATGAATGAGTATAGTGCAGTTCTAGGTTGTTGGAGAGCGAGAAAGAAAACACAGGTAGCTAGTGCTATGTTGTAAAGTTTGTTTAAAGCACATGAAGGCCTGGTCACCTAATTCAAATTTATATTTCCTATACATGGGGAGGGTGTTACGAATATGGATTCACATTTCGTGCATGTGTCTGTCAGAATCCTTATGACAAAGCGGACGATAACCATACATGTGAAAGTGGTTAGATGGGATTGAGGAGTGCAAGTTAGTTTCACTTAGTGCTAAGATATCCGGGGAGTTTGCTAGGAGAAATGATTCGACACCATCTAAGTTAGCTCGTAGTCTACGGATATTTGTAAATGCAAGCCTCAAGGGAAGAGGCGAATTGCTTGAGTGTGTGTCTAGTTTAAACGTCATTTCATTTTATTTCGTAGTTTCAGACCTAGGGTGCAGTGCTAGGCAAAACGGATGTGCATAGCCACCACCATGCAACACAAGTAGACCATCAGCCGATTCCTCATCTACAGGAATGTTGCCTCAGGAATGCCTACCAGAGATTAGTACAGGGTCCCTTTCCATGCGTGACATTGCTCTACAAACATCCTAATATTATACAACTGGTGATAGAGCAGCCGCTCTAAGGGCTACCAAAGAGTTAGGGCTCCTCTACTGTCAGTCAGAAACAGCAACCAGCAACTGTCAAACCGGTACCTCCAAACCTGTTCAACAGCAGTCCAATAATGTTAGCATATATGGTAAACAAGCACCCCCACGATGCCCAGCAATAGGGAAAGAGAATGAGGCAAATGTGGGGGTACGGCATTCAATGCCTTAGTCAAGAGACAAGGCTAAGCACTGGACGTCTCTAATGAGCCTCTACGGCTGCACCTCTGCTCCTGGCTAATAGGCAAAGAAGGAGTATGGAAATCTATCTACTCCTTAAGCAGTTTAGTTTGCAAACCGGTGAGTTGATTAAGTCACCAGCTCTAGGGAGGTTTTCGTCAAGGACTGCAGAGGCCTCCCTCCCCTGCTTGGTGCCAAGACGTATGAGGTCAGTGGCACAAGTTTACAAATCGGAGTCATTCTTCGAGATTGATGACCTGACCAGATCTATGGTCCATCAGCACCAAAAGGATTTTCCCCGCGTCTGGTTTCAAAGCAATATATTTCTATGTGATAGTTTGGATTAATAGAGTTAGTATCAAAGAATTAGTATCTGCTTTGAAGTTACACTCCTCAGAATAGGATTAAAATTGAAAGATGTGATAACGTTTTGAAAGGAGGTATCTATGAGTATGGGGTGTAGATTTAAGGTTAATATCTACTAAGTTAAGTAAAGATCAAATATGATTTGTGGATTAGTGACTAATTGGAAATTATAGTATATAGGTTAGGGTGCTTTAAGTGTTAGTTTTCATGTAAAGATAATCAGCAGTACTTTATCCTATCTAGGTGAAAGAAAGATATAGTTGCTAGTTAATATAGATCACTTATAATCTGACCACAAACTGTGGCTAATAGGTATCTATTTTATAGATATTCTATAGAGTATAAATAAAGGTTAAGCTAATGCATGCTTAGCAATAGAAATCTATAGATGTTTAGTATTTATTGATTTTTAAAGAGCCAGCCTACTACAGTTTAGGACCAAAAGCTACCCCCTCCCAAGGTAGGTGCAATGAATATGATTTTATATCAGATTGGGGAGAAGAGCAATTGTTTTTTTTGTTTTTTGTTTTTTTGTCGAGTTGGAACAAGAGAGATGATATACGTACAAGAATACCGCATTAATATACAATATAGATATACCGGAATTTAGGGAGGATTTAGGAGTATAAGGATTTTTAATGTTTATCATGCAAAACAGATAGGCAGGTGTCTTGGAGGCAAAGTATTATCACTTTAAATCAGATATTTAGAAATAACATTTGTGCCAGTTATTTTTGTAACATGCATCAGTAACAATATACATGTGGCCAGTATAGGCCTTATATTTAAACATTACACTTAGTCATAGAATCATAAATTATGATTTTCAAAAAGAAGGAAGCAGTATAAGTAAATAAGAGCAGGAAAACAGGTTTGGTGAATAAGCAATAACTTAATTGCTTCCAAAGCAGTGGTTTGCACAATTTAGCAGTTTTGTATAGTTTTACTTTCATTTTTGGAGATATATTTTGTACTGTACTGTAATGCTTCTACATCATCAAGATATTTCGGTCTATCTTATCTCTGTAAATCCTGTCTGGACAGCTGTTTTTGTTTTGGTTGTGACATCATACAGGATCAAGGAAAATTCTTTCTTTGAGTCAAAATCACTGTAGATTACATTGGATAACAATCGGATTGTAATCTGATAATTATCCAGTTCCTGAATCTACTAGAATTTGGCAATTTGATTAGTCCGGGATCGATCTGGAATTACAATCTTATCCCCTCCTCCCCCCACCAAAAAACGGGCATAAATCAATAAGAAACAACCAATGGAACTATAGCCCTTTATAGCTTTTCCTTACCTTTTTTTTACATAGGAGTCACCATTTATCAAGGTCAGGAGGTCACTCGAGGATAAGGATTAATGAGTGCACAGAAGTAAATGGGACAATATCGTAGTTATCGTTATAAGTGGAAATTTGGTAAATTGGATTACTTAAAAGGAACGGCTCATCAAGAATTTGTTTACGTTAGACTTAAATATGACTAAATTGTAGTCAGTTGAAAGCAGGCAAACGGAAGAGAGTTCTAAGAAAAAAGCTTTGCTCATGGAATGTACATTTAGGCTTAGGTGAAACAAACTCACACTTTTCAATCCTCTCTAACTACATTAACATGACAGGATACCTCCTTCTTTGCTATAAGGACTCGGATAGATATATGCACGGGCTTGCAGTTTATATTCATAGCACCCTCCGTTAAACTAGAGAGAAAAATCTTGAATCGGATGACCAGGCTGTTATGTGCTTTCAACTAACATTTCACCACTGCGGTAGTTATGTATATTTTCTCTACCGTTTTTCCTCAAGTCAGGATTGTACAATAATCGGTCATATCTCTGATAGTATGGATGCGGCAATCTCCTTGGATAGTAACGCCCAAATACATGTGTTTGGTGACTTTCATGTCTACCATAAAAATTAGCTTGGTTGACATCACATTTAAATCCCAACCTAAAGGTGAGGAATCATTGTTCAAAACAACAAAGTACTACAACATGGCTGACTGGGAAACCATTAGAGAACACATCCAAGATGCCCCATAGACCGATATCTTCTCGCTTCCTGCTGAACAGTGTGCCAATGAGAAAACTGAATGATGCAAAGCACGTTCCCACACGGAAATAATATAGCAAGCCCACTCACGCCCATGATTCACTACAGATTGTGCAGCTGCTATTGCACAAAAACAGCATGCATTCCATCGGATTGTACGCCATAAGTTAAATACAAATAAGCAAAAATTAAAAATGCTAGAAATCATTGTAAGAGAGAAATAGTGATAGCCAAAAGAAAGCATGATGAAATAATCAGGGGGCGCATAGAATTGCAAAAGATAAGAATTTGTGATTTCTGAAAAATCTATAATAGTGTAGTGAATAAAGGGAAATCAATAATTCCTCCACTGAGCAACAACCAGAAGGTTGCATGCACGGCAATAGACAAGATGGAACTGCTTGCCTAGCGATTCGCCTCCAAATCCACCTTAGAGCCAACAAACAACTCTCTCCCAAATTTCCCTATGCGGACTGAAGCCACATTAATTGAGTTAAAAATCACTCATGTCTGCAATATCATAAAAAAAATCACTCATGTCTGCAATATCATAAAAAACTTAGACACCTTATAGTAATTAAGAAATGTTCAGCTCAGCTAGCCCCTACACTTTCCAAGCTCTACAACAAATGCATTGCTGAATCTTGCTTCCCTGATAGCTAAAAGATGGTCTCTGTGGTACCAGTGTACAGTAATTCCGGTAAAAGAAAAGACCCTCTCAATTATCGCCCCATTAATCTCTTCCCCCTCTTCGCTAAAATCTTTGAGACCTTAATTAATCAATCACTAGTGCACCACATCGCAAAGGCAAATCTTCTCTCTGACAAACAGTATGGATTCAGGCAATGTCGTTCTACTGCAGATATTTGAACATTAACCTCTGAACGCATTTACCATGTACTGGATAAGGCAGGCAAAGCCATAGCTGTAGCCCTTGATATATCCAAGGCCTTTGACACAAAGGGTTGTTAATGAAAATTAAATCGTACAGTATAACTGGACATATACTAAATCTAATTAGATCTATCTTAGACAATAGAAGCATGCAGGTTGTCATTGACGGACGTACTTCCAAGCAGCATAAGATTTATGTGGGAGTGCCTCAGGGGTCGATCCTTGGATCATTATTTTTCCTGATATTCATAAACGACCTCCTTGATAATATTGTGTCCGAGATGGGTATATTTGCTGATGATACAGCGCTCTTTAACATGCATGAGGGAAGAACAGATGTACATAAATCTAACACAATGGCAGAATCGTTAGAAAATGACCTTCAGACCATTATGGAATGGGGCCGCAAATGGATGGTAACATTTAATGCTAGTAAAACTAAGCTGCTCTCCTCTAGCAATTACAAGACGCCTCTCCAACCACCACTATCCATGACAAATAACACCCTACTTGAGAATACTACCTTCAAACTCCTCGGCCTAATATTTGCAGGCAATATAAACTGGAGCAAATACATAGAGGACATTGCAAAGACTGCTGCAAAAAAGGTGGATTCCTCTATCGAGCTAGAAGACTATCCACACCTGAGAATATCCTGCAACCTTTACAAGGCCACCATTCGCCCATGCATGGAGTATTGTTCTCACATCTGGGCTGGTGCATGTATCACTAGCCTCTAGCAACTATCAACTCAGCTCCAGCCCTTGTCCCATTGCCGCAACGTTGCATCTCTGTGCCTGTTTTACAAATATTTTAATGGTATGTGTTCTGATGAACTCGTTGCACTGGTACTCCCCTCCTCACCATACATATCCCTGACAAACCCACTTAGCAATAATTTCTCACCCTTTCACTGTTGAGGTCCCTAACATCCATAAAGCTTTCTATTCTAATAGTTTCTTCCCTCGAACAGCTAGACTTTGGAATTCCTTTCTTGCTACTTGCTTCCCTGGTCGTACTGATATGCAGAAGTTAAAATATTACATAAACTAACATCTTGTTAATATTTCCCAGACATGGTCCCAAAAAGTAGCCTTTTACGTCCAAGTGGTGATATGCCTTGTTAGGGGTAGACGTGAGTAAAAAAAAAAATAAATAAATAAAGTTGGTATAGTGTATATGTGAGTATATTTATCATACAAGTTAATGTTAGACGTCAAAAGTGATATACATGAAAAGTAATTATAAAATGCATTCTGAATAGATGTGCGAGGCTGGTATATGTATCTGCAGAATAGATTTCCACATAGGAGTCAAGGAGTCGAAGTCGGAGGCGGGAGTCGGAGTCGGAGTCGGAGTCAGTGTTGAAGTCGAGAGTCGGAGTCGGAGTTGATGATATCAAAGGAGTCAGAATCAGCATCTTAGGAATTTCAGGAGTCAGAGTCAGAGTCAGAGTCAGACTTTTACCATCCGACTCCGTAAGCCTGTTTACAGCATGCTGACTTGAGGTCGATTCATTCGATTGGGTGCAAAAATACTCTTTTTATAGATCCAAACCGGCCCCATGAAGACCGTAAGAAAAAACATTTTTTTAATTTGTTTTCCTCGTAATCTGATTGGATGAAAAGAATAACATCTTTATGACGTAAGACATCTGCGAGAAAAAGTAGTGTTTCATTTAAAAGTCTACAGAATTTGCGTGGGTGGAGAAAGGCGAATGTGCGTGCTGCTGAAACAATGTATACACATCTGCGCTAGCGTGCAACTTGGTTTCACAGTTGGGGCAACGCGCCATTAATCTGTTTGAGTAGTCTTGAGTGTCGGGGCTAAGATAATATTAATATTCTTTCTTACAACTGCCCGCCTTTGGAACACTGTTCTGCTGGCTTGCTTCTTGACCGATACAATATCTTTGCCTTCAAGTCCAATGTAAACAAGTTCGGAAAAGTCTGACGATGTTCACTCTACAAAGGTCTAAACGTGTTCTTTCTTAGAATTGCCCGCCTATGGAACACTAGGTATATCAGAATTGTAGCCAACCCGCCATAACAAACGACTGATGGAATAGACCCCCCCCCAATGTATACAAGCTTATAACAAAATGAAAATGTAATTTCAAACCTTAATTTTTATTTGTATAAAATGAACAAACACCCAATTTTAATATCATAAAAGATTTAATCGAGAAATATACAATTTTTTTTTCTTCGATTTTGTTTGAGAAAGTTTTCATGGAAAGCCAAAAACAAATGCTAGTTGAATTCTTATATAAATAGATAACTGCCAAAAATAACTTACCGGTTCCATTTTTACTAAGATTGGCTTTCTCCTATTCTTTCTGTATGAGCATTTATCAATATTTATATATTATAATCTATGTATTTTTTAAATGAAAGGATTTTTCAACCAAGATTAACGGCAGGCCGTGTCTCCGATAATAGTGTTTCGTCCATTAAAGAACTCGGATGTTAAAGGAATTCTCACTTTGATAGCTATGGAAGCATGTAAGTGGAAAAAAATAACTATTTCCCAAAAATTAACTGTTAGCGCGCCGATATTAATAGTGCATTTCTTCATGGAAGCTACTTGTTCCCTGGAATGTTTAACAGTAAATGTTGTTGAGTGGTGCATTTTAAGTGAAACAGAGACAAAAATGGACAGGAATTCAAAGGAGGAAAATAGATACACGTGTTGACTGATGAGGAGAACGCTTTATTGTAAAAAGGGGAAGAACAAAAGGGATTATGGGATATGTACAGGGAAAAGGGAGGTAATAGGGATACAAGAGTTATCGGACCTTCAACACCCCCGCTTGCTCTTAGAGTGTAAGCGTATTTTTTTTTTGATTTATTTACTTATTTGTTTATTATTATTATTATTATTTTATTTTTTTTGTGTTTACAAAGAAAGAATACGCGTATATATAAGAGCATCACATCGGCAAAAAAACGAATTTAAAGCCCGAATAAAAGTGGTTTGAATTTTTCTAGTTTTGCTCGGGTTGGGGGTTTGGTCATGATGTCTGCGAGCATGTCTGTTATGGGGCAATATATAATTTTTATGTTGCCGTTGTTCAAAGCGTCCCTGATGAAATGGTATTTTATGTCTATGTGTTTGCATCTTTGTCGATGCACTGGGTCTCTAGAAAGTGCTATAGCGCTTTGACCGTCCTCGACTATTTTGATAGGTGTGTATTCCTTATACCAGTCCATTTCTTTTAATAATTGTGTGAGGTACATACCTTCTTGGGTTGTTTTTGCTAATGTCACATATTCGGCTTCGCATGTGGATAACGCTACCGTGGGTTGTCTTTTTGACTTCCAGGAAATGGGTGGACCGCCTTTTGTTAGGCTGAAACAGTATCCAGATATACTGTGTCTGTCGTATTGGTTTGATGCCCAATCGGCATCGCTGTACGCGAATAACTGGAGCTGATCGTTTGATCTTGTATAGCATAGTTGGTGTTGCATAGTACCTTTTATGTACCTAAGTACATGTTTGGCTGCCGTCCAGTGCTGCTCATGCGGTTTTGATAAGTGTTGGGACAACTTGCCAACGATATAGCTTATATCTGGTCTGGTACAGATCATCAGATAGATTAGGCTGCCGACGACTTCACGGTACTTTCTGGGGTCGATGAGGTCAGAGTCATTTTCGGTTAGATCACACTTTAGTTCACATGGAGTTGTCCTGGGTTTGCAATTGGTCATATCAAATCTTTCCAGTATTTTTGTGACGTACCGTTCCTGGCTCATCAGTATACGACTGGGCCCATAACCTGTTGAGTGGTGCATTTTAAGTGAAACAGAGACAAAAATGGACAGGAATTCAAAGGAGGAAAATAGATACACGTGTTGACTGATGAGGAGAACTCTTTATTGTAAAAAGGGGAAGAACAAAAGGGATTATGGGATATGTACAGGGAAAAGGGAGGTAATAGGGATACAAGAGTTATCGGACCTTCAACAAATGTATTTTCTGTTAAATGAAAATACTGATATATATATATATATATATATATATATATATATATATATATATATATATATATATATATATATATATATATATATAATGGGTTAATAAATTCCAACGAAAGAAAGATGTATATTTAAATAAGGAAGTAGTCACCAACAATGTGTATTTTTTAACATTATTTTATTATTCCGTGTCTTGGTTTTTCATTGAGAATTATGTTTGGATCATTTTAATAATGTTTTTAAGTCATTGAAATTGTTTACGCGCGTTTCAAACGGTCTGTGATGCGTCCTCGTCAGAAATTATTTTCAAATGTGTAAAAATGGCGATTTTCGTAGTTAGTTTGAAGTTTTTCCAAGGGGTGGAGGCTTGTAAGTGTTTATTATACATTGGTATGCTGAATTTTTATTGCTTTTTTATTTGGTTTGTCCAGGGAGCCGTTGATCTCGCTGTAGTCAGTCGCTATCTCTTTCTGCTAATGTTTTTTCTTTTTTTTTCTTTAGGGTGGGGTAGGGTGTGTGTATGTGTGTGTGCGTGTGTGCGTGTGTGCGTGTGTGCGTGTGTGTGTGTGTGTGTGTGTGTGTGTGTCTGTGTGTGTGTGTGTCTGTGCGCGCGTGTGTGCGTGTGTGTGTTTGCTTTTATTGGTTTGGGAATGTGTATATTGTTTTATAGTATTTTGGGGTTATTTGCTTCCTTAGGAAGGCGGCTGTGGTCCGAGGTCGTTACTAATGTGTATGTGTGGGGAGGGGGGGAATGGCTCTTCTGAAGTAAGGGTAGAGGTGCTTTCATTCTATTTTGATATTTATTTTTTGGATTCTTGGATTTTAGTATTGTGATTTTTCGTTTTAGTCTTTTCGGGTATTCCTTATATTATGTTTGTTTAGAAAGAGGGGTGTATTTAAAATAGATGATGTTTTAATGTTTCTATTTATTTGTCTCCCCATGTGGGTATGACCAGACCTAGGATCGGTTCCTAGTGTGGGGAAGATTTTGTTCCTCAGAGGGGGGGCATTGGAGAGGGTGTAGGTATGGGAGGGGGATGATAGAAGGAAGATAGTCGTTTCAGTCATGAGGGGGTTCTCCTCCCCTGACTGAGGAGGGAGCGAGGTGTTGGAACAGATATTATACTATGGTTCTAGGTGTCTCCTAGTGTTGTTGGTTTCGAGGTTAAGTAGGGTTGGTATTGTTCAGTGTGTTGTATTAGAGATAGGGGTGTTATGTCTGTGTGTGGTTGTATGCGCGCACGTGTGTGTGTTTTAATGTGTCGCTTCTGATTTATGTGTGGGTGTGTATATGTGTATGTGTATGGGTGTGCATGCGAGTGTACCTTGCATTTCATGTTTTTGTGTGATGGTATTAGGTTCTGTTCAGTTCAGGAGTGAATCTGGTGATAAAGTTTTTTTCCTGTGTAAGTAAATAAAAATAATTGTCTGTTTAGAAGATTGGCATTATTTTGAAGCTGTTTCCACTGCATGTGTGTACGTGTTTTGAAACATAGAGGTGTGTGTTATCTGCAATTTTGATGTTGCTCTTATGTAAGGCCACTCTATTGCTGAAATTTTTGGTGGCGCCTATGTAGGATTTGTTGCATGTTGTGCATCTTAGTGCATATACTACATTTCTGGAGGTGCAATTTAGATCCTTTTTTATTTTGAATGTTTGTGCTGGGTTTTTGAATGTGTATGTGTTACCTTCTATTATTATGTCACATACTCCACATCGCGGTTTGTTGCATTTTGTAACTCCTTTTGTAGTATGTGGGACGAGTTTTGAGGAAGTTAGGATGTGTTTTTTGGTTGGCGTTTGCTTTTTATTATTTTTGTTGTTTTAAGTATGTTGTTTAGTTTGTCGTTCTGGTTGAGGTGGATAAGGTTTTTTGTTATCTGTGTGAATAGTTCTGGGTTGTTTGTGTTGTGTGTAGAGACGTATGCTAGAATTTGTTCTTTGTTATGTTTCTTTTGGGGTTCTTAGTTTCAGCAATAGAGTGGCCTTACATAAGAGGACGCATCACAGACCGTCTGAAACGCGCGTAAACGATTTCAATGACTTAAAAACATTATTACAATGATCCAAACATAATTCTCAATGAAAAACCAAGACACGGAATAATAAAATAATGTTAAAAAATACACATTGTTGGTGACTACACCCTTATTTATATATATATATATATATATATATATATATATATATATATATATATATATATATATATATATATATATATATATATATATATATATAAAGCAAATAAGCTTATTCCAACGACAGAGGTTTGTTTGCGCGTACGTGAACGAACTTGCAACAGTGGGTAAAAGGACCATTATTTAGCTTCGGTTTTCTCCCTTTGTAATATATGCTAAACATTAATTACCTTTAGCTATTTTTTGCAATATTTCATTTCCACTCTAACTGGCTAGAATGTGCTGTTGCCCGGCTGCCGTACATACAAAATAAAAACATTTCATTCATGGATTTTGACCACTCACAGCTCCATGGATCAACAACTTTTCCATTTTTTTTTTTAATCTCTTAAAGAAATACATGAATTATTGATTTAATATATTGAAATTCTTAGTTAGCGACTGGAATTTTTTTTTTTAATATCGAAAAAAAAAAAACATTGAATAAAATAGGAAAAAAATGTTGTCATCGGCCAATATTAAGTGAATTATGTAAACATAAAATAAGCTTCCACAAAAAAAAAAAACGAGAAAATCAACGTGTTTTTTGAAAAAAAAAGTTTTAAACTTTGAACTTTACAGGTAATTTTCTAAAAAGAACTTCTTTTTTTGTTTTAAATTTGAATATTTTATTTATTGATCTTTTATCTTCAATTTGTGATATACATCTTTGGTGGGTCAATTAATTATATAAATTTTAATAGACATTTCAAAATGGGGTGGTAAATTTCATAAAAAAACGTTTGTCTAAAATATTAAATTTGGTTTATTGGAAAGAGCATAAAATGACCCTGAAAATATCGTAAAAGTTTAACCATTAAAAAATTGCGTCATTAAAGGTGCGCGTCCGCGTCGCCGCCCCTGTACTTTGTAAACACTGTTTATAAATAATAAAAATAATATTTCTATTATTTTTTTAACAATTTTATTAGTTTAAATTTGAAGTATATTCCATAAAGAAAATAAACAACCCACTTTAAAAAGAGAAATTACAAGTTTTTTTATATTTTATTCGCAGTTTCGTGTTAGGGGTATCAAAAATTCCCAAAAAATTCTAATACACCTAATGGAACAGTGGAACACTGTTCTGCTGGCTTGTTTCTTAACAAACTACAATATCGTTGCTGACGTTGCTTTCAAATCCCATGCAAAAAAAAAGCGATTCCATTTGTTTATTTTATTATTTTTATTCAAATTCCAGTTAAATGAACGATTCTCTTTCAATAGGCGGAGAGCGCGTGTTATTGCTCGCTCGACTCAACGTTTCATATTTCGCAATTTTGATTTACCAGATGATTTCGGTCATTATTTTTTTCGGACGCTCTTTATCAAAATAGCTAAAATAATAATAAAATCTATTAAAAACAAACAAACAAACAAGCAAAAAACATCGGTTCTGTTTAAAAATTGTTTATTTAAATTTCTTCATTTTTTAATTTTCTGCGAACTTGCTGTTCCGGTCGCCATGTTGACCTCTTTTTTATCAGTTAACTTTTAGTTAACAAAGTCATTTATTTCTTTAAAGCAGATAACTCAATCGAAAGCAGATTGTCAAACAAAAAGTAAGTCTTATGTAAATTTAATTGTTTTGATGTTTTAGGTGAAAATCTTTTTATTCAAGACACGTCACAATTTGGGGGGAGGTGGAGAGGGTTATTTTGCGTTAGGGACTCGAAACGGAACAAAATGTAACCAGAAATTCTAACGAATACATTGACGAAAAAATTGACTTTAATAGAATAGTACTCCAACTACAGCAAAATAAATTTAATATATAAATAAATGAATACCGACTACAAAGGTAATGAAATAAACCTAATATAATGCTAGTTATTATTAACAATTTGTTTCAAGTGTTTTAAAATTTAATCTTTTAAAGTTTGTTTGTTTTTTTAGTTGTTTTGGAGGTTATTTTGTTTGTTTGTTAAAACATGACGCCAAATTGCTGACCTCACATTCGATCTATGTTTACATGTACGATTCTGAAATTTATAGAAACGGTCGATTTAATCGCAGATTCAGCCCCCAAAAGTGAGAAGTTCGGTTTCGCACAATCAGACGAAAAGGCATCGCGCATAAGTTCTACGGAAACCCAAAATGTCAGAAAGTCAATTTTATTTTAAAATTCATAGAGGAATTGAAACATTATTATACCCTTATTTCTTAATTTTAAATTTCATAAAAAAATATTCATAAAAAGTGTTTATTTAATTAGAATAGTTATTTACTTTTTTACATGATGACTCGATTTATTCTCTTTTTATTTGTAGCGATAAATTACTTATTTTTAAATTAAAAAGTAAATATGTTTGAACTTTGTTTTTGATCATCTGGAATTTTCGGTTGTGATAAAATGTTTTTGTTGTTTATAACAAATAATAATTATGGATGCAAAACTGTTGGAAAAAAAAAATCATATAACTGGGAGTAGCTAACCTGAAGTGAAAAAATACAATCTTCTTCACGACCTTCTTCTCAGGTCTTGTAACCACAGTAACATAAAAAAGAAAGATATGAAGTACTCTTCACAAAGGAGGAATGTTTTTATAACAAGTACCTTACTCTATTAGTATAAATAACCACAAGGCTATTGTTCTTCTTGGCTGTTGGAAGAGCATCCTCACCTCCGGCAGATACACCCAGGTAATTTATGTATTAGTCTCTACAAAACTTAGTATTCTACTGCCACTAGTTAATGGAATGAATTATCTAACATAGAAAGTTCAATACAAGATGGTACTAATGAAAGAGGGTGCCTGGAGAATTGTGGATGGAACGGAACTTGCTCCTTGGGAAGCAAGTTCCGTTCCAAACCTTGATATACAAGCACACATAATGTATATGCTAAGAAGAGACCATGCATTAGCCACAATTGTTCACTCAGTGAAAGCAACACTGTTATATTTAATTGGAAATTCGACTGACCCCATGATTATTTGGATGAACTTGGCTGATCAATTTATAAAGAAACACGTTAAAACGATAGTTGAGATATTTGATGAGTTGGTAATCATTGGGGATTTAATAAACAAAGAGGACAGAGTTGTGCATCAAGCTACACTTCCCGATTCATATAATATGTTGGTGACAGCATTAGAAGCTAATCAAGAGGTTCCTAATTGGATATTAAAAATATAAGCCACACATACACAAGTATACATCAAATTAAAAAAAGATACATATAGTCAACAAATAACTGTTATCAAAGGTGAAAATATTTAGTTTTCTACTTAACTGCTAAAATTGTTTGTTTTTAAAAGATCTTTTATTTACATGGTTTATTCATAACTTCTGAGGCTCGTGAATCGGACATATTCAAATGGCGCTTGGTTTTAGTTGTTCTAAAATTTCGCTGTCATATATTTAGCAACACATAAGTTATAAATTACACGAAAATTTAGCTAATAGCTGTCACCAATCGTTTGAAAAGTTTATTTTTCTTAGCTTAAAAATAAACTTTTCAAACGATTAGTGACAACTATTAGTTTACTTTTCATATAATTTGCATTCGTTTCAACTTTCGACTTTAGAGTTGTAGGCAACAGGAAAAATGTGAATAAAATCGCTTTAAAATACAATTAAACAGAATTATTTGGCAGATAAAGTCAAGAGTAAATTTTCTTGACTTCTGTTACAATTATTCATTGACTAATTGATGTTTTGACCCGTTTTCTTTGTTGGTAATTGCTCACAACGTTAACAATCACTTGTATCTTTTTAGATTCTAAAACAGGGAATTTATTTCGCATATAAAATTAAGCATAAAGTGATCAACCATTTTCTAACAGAAATTGCTTGGCCACCAGCAATTAACACAAGAATTGAAATGAATGAAGTATCTATAAATTCCGTGTCGATGGACATTTACAGTAAGAAATCAGAATATTCAAGATATCAGAATAGCGCATATATATATATATATATATATATATATATATATATATATATATATAACTACTTCATTTACTCACATAAAATTAATATACGAAAGTATAGATTTATGTGTAAACTTTAAGTATTTACTTCAAAAGTGCTCAATACGTAGGTAGAGCTAGTTAGTAATTTATAAAATATATATGGCGATTAAGCTACACTGAATATTCGGCGTTCCATCCACTCTAGGATTCGTCAGGCTTATGCGCGAATTCTGTGGTTGTTTCTCGTTTTTATATGGTCCTCTTCTGTTGAGGATTTTAGTTAGCCAATCAGCTTTCTAGTATAACCGGGCCCCTTCCTATCAGCCAATGGGCATGCATTTTATCGAACAAAGGATCTGTTTTAGAACTAGGTTAGTGGTTTAAGCCAGACCTTTTCCTCCTGTTTTATATATATATATATATAAATATACATATGTGTACATACATATATGCACATATATATACATATATATATGCATACATATATGTGTGATCGTTTATGTATATTCATGTTTATTTAATTTATTTATTTTCTATTGTTTTTGTTAGTTTTAAAGCTATTTTGTAGCTAGAGTAAGTTTTATTTTGTGAACACAGTTATTTGCTATTTCTCTTCTACAGTTTAATAGATTTTGGTGTTCTTTAAAGTACAGGATAGCAAATTTTTCATGAAGGCATAATTTACATGGGTCGTCTAAATGCCTCCACGTGGTAGCTTCAAAAGTACATTCAACAATAAAAAACATTGTATAAAAACAACACTAGTGAATAAATACTGGGAAATCAAAGAAAGCGGACATTCGCCAGTAGTCGAATGGAAAATAATAAGACAAGCTACCACGTTAATTTTATTTTATTTCGGACTACTAGTCTCATCTTATCTTTTTTATTTGGTGCACAACGTTTCGGCCAACTTCCTCTGGCCTTCATCAGGTGGTAACCGCGACGGATAGGAACTTCGAATCTCCTAACTGCATTCTCAGCTATCACTGTCATCCGTAGTTGTTGTCGTCTCACCACATTTTTGACCAATTACCTCTGGCATGCTTTGGGTGGGATTGAAACCGCTATCTTCAGATAATGTTTATCTGGAACCGTAGAGATTCAACGTCTCTATCAACTGCGCCACGGGCCCCGAAGGGCGATCAAGGTTGGATTCTTTGATCTTATAAATCCATATTTATTTATTATCTGATCTTCCATAGTCGGGTCCGTACCGATTGGTATATATATATATTATTCCTTATTGGAATTTTTTATTTTTTAGATGAGCATTGTATGTTAATTTTATTTTATTTCGGACTACTAGTCTCATCTTATCTTTTTTATTTGGTGCACATCTCTACGGTTCCAGATAAACATTGTCTGAAGATAGCGGTTTCAATCCCACCCAAAGCGTGCCAGAGGTAATTGGTCAAAAATGTGGTGAGACGACAACAACTACGGATGACAGTGATAGCTGAGAATGCAGTTAGGAGATTCGAAGTTCCTATCCGTCGCGGTTACCACCTGACGAAGGCCAGAGGAAGTTGGCCGAAACGTTGTGCACCAAATAAAAAAAGATAAGATGAGACTAGTAGTCCAAAATAAAATAAAATTAACATACAATGCTCATCTAAAAAATAAAAAATTCCAATAAGGAATAATATATATATAAAAGCTACCATGTGTAGGCATTTAGACGACCCATGTAAATTATGCCTTCATGAAAAATTTGCTATCCTGTACTTTAAAGAAAAAGTTCATTCATATATCATTCTAAAGTACTTAGATACATCTGGGGATATTTTTTCAATGTCAAATTAAAAAAAATTGACCTTGACCGTGACATTTTACCTGAATTATCTCAAAACAGGTCATTTTAATTTTTTTGTAATTTTGACAAAGGATTTGTCTCTTATGACAGTATATATTCCAAATTTCATGATGGGTTTTCCACTAGAACCATTCCTACAAGCTTTTTAAAAAAGTAGGCTAAATTCAAAATGGCAGAGTGTAGTACCTGCTACTTCATATAAACACATTTTGATATTTTACAATATGGTCATGTCTGATATCTTCGTAAAACTATTTTAATGCTAATATATACATAAGAATCATTGTCACAAAATCCATACAAAAATTTATGTTGATGAAACTGAATTTTCTTCATTTGTTTTTGTTTTTTTGTTTTTTTAATGCAACAGAGATTTTATTAAGGAAAAAACTGATATAGTTTGTGTTGGGACAGTTTACCGGAATCTGGAAATCGGAACTTTTTGAGGTATCAGACTCAGAAAACTTTTAGCCTAATATGCCATTCCCCCCCAAAAAATGTTACTCTTTGCTATTGCTGATACTAAAAGATAAAATGAAGAATATGTATTTTTAAACTACCAGTAAAAGTAAAACCGAATAACATAAAAATGTGATGTGGATTTATTTGTGCTGTTTCAAAAAAAAAAAACCTAAAACATGACCCTTCGGGTTTTGTCAAGTTCGTCATCATTGACAAACCTGACAAGAAAGTGCTAAAAGTTATTAAAAAATACTTTGGATTTTCAATAAGTTAGTGAACTGAGTGAAAGTTTTATCACTTCTATGCCAGACAAGCTTTGTTGACAATGTTCCTTTGATTTTTTTAGTCTGTTTGGTTACTGGTTGAGGTTGCTGCTGTTTACTGGTTATAAAAACAATTCTAAATATATAGTAGGGGATGGGTAAAGATAAAAAGCAATAAAAGATTATAAAAAATAATATTATTGGACAACTTTCCCAGTTGAGTCTGTCTTGGAATGGATAAAACACACAAATTCAAGATTGAAATTTTGCCAGGCACTATATACATGTAAGTTATATTTTCATGTAAATGTAGAATTTAAGTAAATATTTCTACTATATAAAACTACTACTACTAATAATAATAATAATAATTATTATTATTATAATAATACTAATACTAATAATAATAATTATTATTATTATATAATAATTATTATTATATAATAATAATAATTATTATTATTATTATTATTATATCTTTTTTAAATAAGTCGTCAGCAAAATTCACCTAAACAAAAGTTGTATTCTACAGTTTTTGGTACTCCTTGAGCATTGAGTTCAACAGTGACCCCGGCCTATTTGTTTATTAGTCGCTCCTTTACATAGGCTAATGCAACCGCTGATAACATTTTTTTCATTTATTTACTTATATTGACTTAACTTTTTGAATGAATATTAAAAAGAAAATTAACCATTTATTGATAATTTCTCAGTGTTACATACGTTTTTTTATTTATATGCATGGATAACTTTTTAGTAAATATTTATTACTCAGTTGAAAGAGAAGTTTGCTGCAAGTGAAAAGAGATAAAAAAATTCAAATTCTGACTACTTCCAAAAAGTTGGAGTCTACACAAAATGCAAACAAAATTTGGCACTACAATGTACGTGGCGAGACAAGCACAAAGATTTGTGAATAAGGAAGGAATTTTAGTTTTGCCAAATACACAAAAAGCAAGATTCCCACAAGAGACAAGTCATAAAGTGAAGCAGTTTTATAAAAGTAAAGAAGTCAGTAGAGTGATGCCTGGAAAAATGATTACAAGACTGTTTTAAAGGATGAGAAACGGGTTCAGGAACAAAAATATCTTGTTCTCTGTAACCTGAAAACGGCATTTGAATTATTTAAATCAAAGAACCAAAAGAAAATAAGCTTCTCTAAATTAGCTTAGCTTAGACCAAAAGAATGTGATCTTGCAGGTGGTGCAGTGACCCATGCTGTCTGCATTTGTACAGTTCATCAGAATATGAAGTTGATGATTGCAGGATCTCATCTTGCTAAACTGACTGAAGGAGAAAGTTATCATTTGACAGATTACCACCAATGCATACTTGCTGTTACATGCAATGAAGCATCGACAAATTGTTACTTGGGTGATTGCTCAACTTGCCACATACTGATGGATAATTTTGTTTTGTATATGGAAGAAATTTTTCATAAAAATCTAGTTGATGATTTTGTATATAAACAGTGGTTATCAACTGATAGAACCATTCTACAAACTATCACAATCCATAGAGGAATTCATTGAAACTTTCCATGCAGGCGTTCAAATATTAAAGAAACATAATTTCATTACCCAAGCACAATCAAAATTTTGTTCTGACAGAAAACGTTCTTTAAAGGTTGGCAAAATCTTAGCAATAGCAGATTTTTCAGAGTATTATTCATTTGTTTTGCAAGATGCGGCTCAAGGATTCCATTGGAATAATGGTCAAGCTACATTGCATCCATTCATCTGCTACTATCAAAATGGAATTGACCTTGAGCATATTAATTTTGTAATAATATCTGATTGTCTCAAGCATGACGCAGTCGCAGTCCATTTGTTTCAAAGAAAGTGTATTGAACAATTAAAAGAAATTCTTGATTTTGATGTCCAAAAATTGATATATTTCTCTAATGGGGCTGTTTCACACTATAAAAATTTTAACAACTTTATAAATCTGCAATCATAAATTTGATTTTTGTATTGATGCAGAGTGGCACTACTTTGCTACTTCTCATGGGAAAGGACCATGTGATTGGTTAGGTGGCACTGTTAAAAGGTTATCAGCAAAATCTAGCCTGCAGCGACCCTATAATGAACAAATCATGATGCCAAGACAACTATTTTTATGCAAAAAAAAAAAAAATTTCTGAAATACATTTCTTATATTCCTGAACTGTAGAATGGACAGAGGAAGCAAACATCTTAGAAGATTGATTTAACAATTCCTCCTCGATTATAGAAACACGGAAATTACATACTTTCATTCCTGCCTCTCAAATAGAAGTGGAATTAAAAACCAGTGTCAATTTACAAAATAAAGGAAGAATATTTCGAATTCCAAAAAGAAACAATATGGAGTTCAAAGACATTAATGGATTTGTGACAGCACTTCATGAGAGGAATTGATGGTTAGGATGCATACTTGAAAAATATCCAGATAATGGAAAGGTGAAATTAACATTTTTTACAACCAAATGGATCCTCTCCATCTTTCTATTATCCATCACATCCAAATATATCAATTTTGAAATATTCTGATATTCTTAGCTCAGTTGATCCAATAACTAAAACAGGAATATCTTATAAACTTTCAAAAAATGAGATGAAAAAGGCATCAAATATTTTAGAAAGAAGAATTTTGAAAGAAAATCTAAATAATTACTTTAAAATTCGTTATTATAAAAATGTTTCAGTGAAACAGGTTTTTCATTTTCTATTCTGAAATGTATTTCTAATGTACACTGATTGATTTATTGTGGATGTATTTTATCAGTAGCATGTCAAATGTCAAATTCACTGTTTACCATCGACATCAAATGTTGCTTATTCTTTTAATGCTATAAACTAATTAGATCTCAACACTTTTTAGAATTCTTTATAACACCATTTTCTGTATCAAAACCCGTGTTGTACAAGAAAAGTATGAAAATCATTCTAAAACAGTTTGACTTGACAACCAGAATTTGCATAAAATTCAACATGCCAAGAATTTTTGTAGAACATTCATTTTTAAAGTTTTTCATTGAAAAGTACCCATAAACAACATAAATTGCCTTTTTGTAGATTTAGAATATCAATAATCGAGAAAAAATGATTCACTATTGAGATCACAAATGTTTTATGTTATAATTTAATCAACCGTTAACACCTTTCAAAATTCTATTTAATATAATTTTTCCATAACAAAATCTGTGTTGCATTAAAAAAAATGGAGAAAATTCAGTTTCATCAACATAATTTTTTATATGGATTTTGTGACAATGATTCTTATGTATATATTAGCATTAAAATAGTTTTACGAAGATATCAGACATGACCATATTGTAAAATATCAAAATGTGTTTATATGAAGTAGCAGGTACTACACTCTGCCATTTTGAATTTAGCCCACTTTTTTAAAAAGCTTGTAGGAATGGTTCTAGTGGAAAACCCATCATGAAATTTGGAATATATACTGTCATAAGAGACAAATCCTTTGTCAAAATTACAAAAGAATTAAAATGACCTTTTTTGTGATAATTCAGGTAAAAGGTAAAGGTCAAGGTCAATTTTTTTTAATTTGACATTGAAAAACATATCCCCAGATAAAATTGTAGATCTATCTAAGTACTTTAGAATGATATATGAATGAACTTTGTAGGCCCATAAATAACAGAGATAGTGTCTTTTAAAGTTAGTCACCTCTCCATAAAAATTTACATTTTTGTAAAAAGGTCAAGGTCATATCTCAGAAATCCTTTGACGTTGAGATGTGTAACAGGTACCATTCAATTCCTTTCAGAGATCTATATTTAGCAAATTTGAAAAAATCCGTGTCAGACATAGTTTGTGCCCCCCCCCCAAATTTGTTAATTTGAGATGGAATGAGCCATATATATATATATATATATATATATAAACGCATCTTTATTATTATTTTATGTATCTACTTAAGATTTTATGTATTTATTTTTAGTATTTACTTCAATATTGCTCAATAATTCTGAAGACTGAGGTAGTTAGTTGTAAAAATATACATCGCTATTAAGCAAGACAGAATTCTTCGTGTTTCATGCTACTGAGGATTCGTCAGGCTGTTGCATGGAATTGATATTATATATTCACGTGGTGTTAAGTTTAGTAGTTAGAAGGAATGCTCACATGTTTCAACGTAAAGGTTTACTTGACCTGTAATTCACCCTTTGTTCATTTTAGAAGTGAAGAGCTTATCTCTCTTTGTGCATGAAACATAACCTAGTTTTAACTTTGATAAGTTTTAGATAGGTTTGCTTTTATCTTTATTTCAGTTTATTAATTATAATTTTTATTATTATTATTGTGATTTTTATCTTCTATACATTTTTCCTGAAGGAAAATGTATTTTGATGAGCATGTTTGCTATTTCGCTGCTGCATATTAATACTACTACTACTACTAATAATAATAATAATAATAATAATAATAACGTAGCCGGACATATAGCAATTACTACAGTAGTAAAACAAAGAAACACTACATGGAATCAAGAACACAGAAACTGTATAATTGTAAGTTACCTTCCACCAAAAAAACATGACTGTATCCACTAATACCACACAAAATAACCTAAATTGTTGCTCTAAGAAAACAACACTACAGCTATATTTTAAAACTTTTATTGAAAAACTCAATTCAGTTTACTTGATTATGTAGTAAAGCTGACATATATTCAATGTAGTTACCTTCAGTTTCAATTACCACTTCAATACGAGTTCGGAACTGGGAGCATACCTTTTCCATAAGTGCCGACAGGAGCTTGGTTAAGACTCAGCAAATGGCGGAGATCAGGCTGGTTTTGGTGCTGTGGGAGGTCATGTTGATAATGTTCTTGACGTATGACTAAACAAAGTAGTCCAGCCGGTTTAGTTCGGGGGAGGAGAGAGACTAGTGAGAGAAGAGTACAAAGTCGTAGCACACTTTCTGAAGTCAAGTCTTGGTCTCTTGACTTGTGGGCCGCCACTAAGTCCTGCTGCCACACTCACGGTTTGCTACTGGCCATCTGATTGCACCACAGGAACACCACACTCATCAACACATCTAGATACACTTTGATGTTGACTTTCAAAATGACTTCAAAGATGTGAGGTGGTATGATGTAGCCCTCACTTGAAATCACACCAAAGACCATAACCATGGCCGGAAACTTTGTTTTCGTTACCCTGGGCTCATTCCTGTTATTCGTGGCAATCCAGCAATTCATTTTGAGGGTGGTGGCAATGGTCCTTTTGTCATAATTTGGATCGGTAGAGAGCATGAGTTGTACAGCAGTGCATCTCTGATCTCATTCATGGATCATTTTGTCACTTTCAGACATAATAAAAGGCTTCTATCGCTCTTGAGGATTGTACATAACTGGCCAATAAGTACATGGGTTTCAACAAATACAAAACAGAGATGGAATCATATCGTCTTTTCTAAGGCGACAACTTTATTGGTTCACTCTGCATAATAAAATGGTAACTTTTTCTCACCTATCGACACTATAGGAAAACAAGCGATTCCTATGCAAATCGTTTGCACTCATATTCAAAGCTACAGCATGTTTTTGAGCAAGAATACACACATTGCCTCACTGTTTTAAAAATATAATTTGCACTTGATACCTCACACTTATCTATGTAATCGACATAGGTAGTTGTAAATATTTATCTTTATTTAAATTTAATCATCCCACAAAACCCCAAATAACTAGATCATTTCTTCAAAGTTATACTTAGCCACATGCCACTAGTAAATTATTCAATTTCTTGATTGCTTTAATTTCACACCTACTACATTGGTCTAAAAATAGAAAATAATGAATGCTCCCATTTAATTCTTAGTTTAATACAACAACAGAATAGCCACTGATCACTAGTTGACAAGCACCTTTACATTAGAACCAATCATTCTTACAGATTAGCAGTTCATATTTCTCCATGTCATTAGTAAATATGTTTCCTAAAACAAAACCTTCTTACATTTCATTTTGTAAATATTCCGAATATTATTTTACTTTTTTGTACTAATAAACTATCCTTGCTGTAAACCATTCAGCTTAGACCTTAGAAAACTAGATTCCAAATTAATCTTGCAAAATAATTTCACACATATCACATTTCACAAATTTACACATACAGGGGTCTAAAATAGCAGAATTCTACATTCTCGTCTATTTCACATTGACTGTTTAAAAGCTTCCTACTACTCGTAAAAATATGCATGTTACATTGCCTAAACACTACTACTATTACTGTTACTATTACTCTTACTGTTCTTACTATTACTGTTATTGATATTAGTATTACTATTACTAATACATTTGTTGTTATTGTTATTAGTATTGGTAATACTAATGAATTTGTTATTGTAATTAGTTTTATTATTACTATTAGGTTGATTCAAAAATAATTTATGCGAGTCTCCTGGACCTTTTTATCACAACTATGTTCAGTTTCCGTTCTGTCTCCACTTGGATCTTCTGACCACTCTGTTGTATCAAGATAAAAATAGAATGGTTAATTGTAGGTTTAGACCGTTTCCTACCCTTGAAAAAGTTCCAGCAAAAACCTAACAGCCAGCCACGGTTTTCTTCAGAATATGCTGCTGCCATTGCACACAGAAATTACTTTTTCCATTGCTTCCAACGTAACAGATGTATTGAGAATAAAGCCGCTTTCAGGACTGCCAGCAACCATTGTGAGAAAATAATAAAGAACGCAAGAGAGTTGTATGCTCAGTCCATCAAGTCCAAAGTAGCTGAGCAGCATCTTGGTTCCCACCAGTTTTGACAAATAGCAAACAGAATCCTGAACAGAAGCATGTGCTCTATCCCAACTATCATCAATGGACCTGAGGTAATCTCGTCAGCATCAGACAAAGCCAAACTCTTTGCCAAGAAATTTTCAGCTAATTCTACCCTTTGCAACCAAAGCTGCCAACCCCTAATATTTCCTCCTGTATCAGAAAATAAGCTGTGATATATAAATATCTGTATGTGATGTTGCCAAACTAATCAAAAAGTTTGATTCCAGTAAAGTAACCTGCCTCGACGGTATTCCAATTATAGTACTCAAAAGACTTCAACCAGAACTAGCGTCCATACTTACAAAACTGTTTAAACGTTGTCTTAAGGAGAATTGCTTCCCATCACCCTGGAAAATCTCATCAGTATGCACTGTATTTAAGAATTCAGGTGATCAGGGCAAAATATCAATGTTTAAATGTTTACTTAATTGAAAGATAATAAATAAAATTATTAATTAATAAAAAGTATTACAAAAGTATTATAAATACAGTATGCATTTAGATGGTTCATACGTCATAAGGCAAATAGAATAGGCTAAAATTTATAGATGCTAGAAATGATTGTTAGAGAGAAATAGCCACAGCCAAAATAAGGCATACTGAAATAACAAGGGGATACATAGAATAACAGAAAGTAGGACCTCGTGGCTTCTGGAAAATATATAATAGTGTAGTGAATAATAAGCAATCAGAAATCCCTCAACTATTCAACAAGCAGAAAGTCACATGAACAGCAACTGAGAAGGCAAAACTCTAATTCCACCTTCGAGCCAACAAAGAACTCCCTCCCAAATTTCCCTATGCAAACTGGAGCTACACTTGATGTGAAAATAATCCCTTCTTATGTCCACAATATCATAAAAAACTTGGACACCTCAAAGGCATATAGTTCTGATCATATCCCTGCTATACTAATTAAGAAATGCTCAGCTGAGCTAGCGGACGACTTTTTAAGCTCTACGATTAGTCTTGCTGGATTGTGCTTCCTTAATTGCTAGAAGATGGATTCTGTGGTACCAGTGTATAACCATTCTTGTGAAACGACTGACCCTCTCTATTATTGCCTTATCAGTCTCTTCCTCCTCTTTGCTAAAATCTTTGAGACCTTAATTAATCAAGCATTAATCCACCACCTTTAAAACCTTATGTTTCTTACAAAAAGTATAGATTTTGGAAATGTTCTACGACAGATATTTTAACAGTCATATTTGAATTCATATACCATGCACTTGATAATGCGAGTAAAGCCAGAGCTGTAGTGTTTAATATATCCAAGGCCTTTGGCAAAGTTTGGCATGAAGGACTGCTAATAAAAATTCAATTGTACAGTACAACTGGATGTATACTAAATAAAATTAGATCCTTCTTAGATAATAGGACCATCCAGGTTGTCATTGATGGAAGTAAATTCAAATGGCATAGCATAAATGCAGGAGTGCCTCAGGTGTCGATCCTTTAACCACTAATATTCATTAACGACCTCACTTGTAATATTATGCCTAAGATGAGTATGTTTGTTGATGATTTTTTTTTACAAGGGTGTCACCACTTATCAAGGCCCAGAGGCCACTCGAGGATAAGGGTTAATAGGTATACATTAGTCATTGTGATTTTAGCATAGTAAACAGTGGGAATTTTGAAACTTGGATTACTTAGGGAGACGATTCAATTAGAACTTGTTCACATTGGACTTTTTCTTTTTTTTTTCATAGGTATCAACTCATTATCAAGGCCAAGAGGCCACTCAAGGATACAACATTCTATAACATGCACGAGGAAAGAATGGATATACACAAATCTTAGACAATTGCAGAATCTTTAGGAAACAACCTCAAGACTAGTAGAATGTGGCTGTAAATGGATGGGAACATTGAATGCTAGTAAGACTAAACTGCACTCCTTTAACAATTACAAGATGCCTCTCCAACCACTGATATCCATAACAAATAACAACCTAGTTGAGAATTCTTCTTTAAAATCCTCGGTTTAACATTCACAGGCAATATGAACTGGAACAAATACATTGTGGACATTGCAGAGGCTGTTGCAAAGAGGGTTGGTGCCCCCTATCGTGCTATAAGACTACTCACACTTGAGAGTATCATGTACCTCTACAAAGCCACTATTTGCCTATGCATGAAGTATTATTGCTACATCTAGGCTTATACATGTACCATTCTTTCTCCCTCTTGGATAGCATCTAAAAAAGAATCTTCAATCTAATAGATTCCACTTTATCATCTAAGCTCCAACTCTTGTTCCATCGCCACAGTGTTGTATCTCAGTGCCTTTTTTACAAGTATTTTAATGGAATTTTTGTGAAATTGTACTTGTACCTCTTCAACATACATATGCCTGACAAACCCGCTTAGCAACAAAATCACCACCTTCACTGTTGAGGTCACTAAATGCTACAAATTTCCCACTCTAATAGTTTCTTCCCCTGAACAGCTAGACTTTAGAATGCCATTTCTGTCATCTGGTTCTCTGACTGTACTGATATGCAAAAGTTTAAATGTAATCTAAACCAACATCTTGTTAATTTTTTATGCATGGTCCAAAATAGTAGCCCCTTACATCTAAGTGGCAATATGCTTTGTTAGAAGTTAATGCAAGTACAAAAATGTTTGACGCATAAATAAAAAAATCATAGTAAAGTGTTACTTTACCAAATTTTTATTCCAAAAAACAATTATATTAAAAACCTAATCTTTAACCTTGTTTTATTTAAACAATAAAAAACATAATAAAAAGGACTGTTGTTTCATTAATACAATCGCTGTTTTTTTTTATCTACAGATCAAAGACTTCTATAGAAAATGTTGGTTTTCCAATTCAACAAAAAAGAAGAAAAACTTTTATAGTGGTTTTACATAAGTGTTGCCAAATATTTTATAAAAGAAAAGTATAGTTAGTAACATATGAAAATCATAAATACACATGTATTCAATTTAAAAGTTAGTTAAGTATTTTGTTAAAAATAAATTTTACAAACTGTATGTACATACTGAGCAGTAAAAGGGAATTCTTGTACATTTTAAAGTATTTTAAACATTAAAATGGAAGACCATACAAGAGGAAAACCTTATTCTTGTCAAGTTTGTGACTCTGCATTTTCTCAGAGGGATTATTTAAAAATGCACATGCGGACACACACAGGCGAGAAGCCATATTCTTGTCACATTTGTATGTCTGCATTTTCACAGAAGTCTTCTCTAAATATACATTTACGAACACATACTGGGGAGAAACCTTATTATTGTCACGTTTGTATGTCTGCATTTTCACAGAATGGTGATCTAAAAAAGCACATGCGAACACACACAAAAGAGAAACCATTTTCTTGTCAAGTTTGTGGAACTGCATTTTCAATGAGGTTTTCTCTAAAACAACATATGCGAACACATACTGGAGAAAAACCTTTTTCTTGTCACATCTGTAGATCTGCATTTTCTCAAACTGGTCACCTAAAAAGGCACATGTTAACACACACAGGAAAGAAACCGTTTTATTGTCACATTTGTGGATCTGCTTTTCCACTGGATTCCTCTCTAAAAGCCCACATGCGAACACATACGGGAGAGAAACCATTTTCTTGTCAAATTTGTGGTTCTGTATTTTCAATGAATCATTCTCTAAAAAACCACATGCGAACACACACAGGAGAGAAACCATTTTGTTGTCACGTTTGTCCATCTGTATTTTCTCGGAGTGGCGCTCTACAAAACCACATCCGCATACATACAGGAGAAAAACCTTATACTTGTCAAGTTTGTGGGTCTGCATTCACATTTAATTCCTCTCTTAAAAATCACATGCGAAAACACACAGGAGAAAAACCATATGATTGTAGATTTTGTGGATCTACATTTACAGAGATTTTTAATCTAAAAAAACACATTCGAACCCATACTGGGGAGAAGCCATATTCTTGTCAGGTTTGTGGGTCTGCATTTTCAGAGAATTCTACTCTGAAAAACCACATGCGAACACACACAGGAGAGAAACCATTTTCTTGTCAAGTTTGTGGATATGCATTTGCACAAAATTCTACTTTGAAAAACCACATGCGTACACATACAGGAGAGAAACCATATTCATGTGTAGTGTGTAAGTCTGCATTTTCACAGAAATCCCATCTTAAAAATCACATGCGAGCACACACGGGAGAGAAACCATTCCATTGTCACATTTGTGGGTCCACATTTTCAGATCTTTGTAATTTAAAAAGTCATATACGAACACACACGTCAGAAAAACCCATATGCTTGTGAAGTTTGTGTGTCTGCTTTTTCAGAGAGTTATAATCTAAGAAAATACAACCAAATACACACATGAGCACTGAATAATATCCGATGAGCTACCCAAATCCAAACCTAAAAATGGTGCATCAACACTGTGAAACAAAGGTCAGCATAACACCTCCATCTCAAGACTAAACATTTAAGACAAGATTGTTATACGAATCAGACAGCTTCAGAAAACAAGTCTGATACAGAAATTGCTTAAAACGTCGCCAAAAATATATAGCAATAACTTTCATTATAAAAACTGCAAGTATAGGCCAACCATCGGTGTGCCATGTATTATCTTGATGACTTGACTTTGCTGTGACTATGCTATTTGTACATGCCTAGCAAATGCAGCCATACAATCCGACATAGTTATATGGGACAAGAAAGAGAAAAGAGTCTTTGTAGAAGTTAGTGTTCCCTAATGATGTTTGATTTTAGAGTTGATTGGGAAAAGATAACAAAATACCAAAGCCTTGTGTATAACATAAAAAATTCTAATCTGAAGATCTTTATCATTGCAGTAAACATAAGAGCAACAAGACTTATGAAAAATAATTACAAAATTACCGATCAAATATATCAGGTGAACCAAGTGAAAGAAAGATTTTAAAAAGATCTGTCGTTTGGAAACATTAAAAGCTCTCAATTGGAATGTCTGTGCCAGCGATCAATGTTTTTCATTAGTGAGATTGCTACATCTTTAGCTTGAACAAATTGTTAAGAAAATATTAAAAAATTGAAGTTATATATATATTTAAGTACTTCGTAAATATGAAACATGTTAAATTGAATTTACATATACATTTAATAATTGTATATTTTGTAAATATGAAACAAATATGGCACATTAAACTGAATTTATATATTCATTAAATTATTGTATATTTTGTAAATATGAAACAAATATTGCATATAGTAAATTGAATTTATACATTTAATTCTTGTATATTTTATAAATATGAAACAAATATTACACATATTAAATTTGCACATTAAATACTTGTATATTTTGCAAATATAAAACATATTGCACATATGTAGTTAAAGCTATACACACATTCAATTATTGTATATTTTGTAAATATGCATTCATTTAAATAATTTGCAATGTTAGAAGATTAAAAATTTTCTGTTTCAGTTGTAAGTTAGATGCATCTTATTTCCTTGCATAAAGTATTTATTTACTAATTCATTAATATTTACTTAATATACAATAATTTTCTCCAGTATTATTAAATGTATATTGTTAATGTGTGCTTTGCAAATTAATATCAAAATAATTTAATATTGACAAGTATTAAGCAAATATAACTGACTACATGTAAATGTATATTGGTATGTGGTGTGTATGTAGTAATGTGTGTTGTACATATTTATTGTTACATAAAATAATATATTTGCAAATATTAAGTAAATATCTCTTACTATCTGTAAAATTATACTGTTTATGTGTGCTGTGTATGTGTATAGCAGAATAGTTTATAATTTAAAAATATTAATATTTGTTATAATTCTGTTGCATATCAATAAGTAACATATTCCTCTAAGTTATTTTTATTATAAATTAGTATATCGAAAATATACCACTTTTTCAATGTACTTCTAAGTAAAATGAAAAATTATTGGTTTTTTTTTTTTTAAATGATTATTTGAAAATAAATAAAATGAACCCACCATATACGGACGTTACTTTTTCTAGCTTGGACAACTAAAGAGTAAATATATTTGAGAGTTGAAATTTTCATATCCCTCAAATGATGCTTGGACTCTGTCAAACCCATTTCTTGTAAATGTAATTTTGATTTTGAACATTTTTAATGAACCGTTAAAATTAAGTCCAAGATATTTACATAGGGCTTTTGTATATAATGAACTATTCAAGGAGCAGAAAAACGGTTAAAATTGTAAGAAACCCGTTACATGATTGTAAGACATGACGCATTGTTAATGTTTGCTGTACATGTTAATTCCAAAATAATTTAATATTTCCAAATATAAAATAAATAACTTATTACTTCGTTATGTTTTAATAGCAAATCAATTTTTTTTGCCAATATTAAGTAAAAAACTTTTAATATTCGTAAGTATACTGTACATATTTATAACAAAATAATTTAATATTTGCAAATATAAAATAAATAACTGTTTACCATTTGTAAATGTATGTTGTTAATGTTTGCTGTACATAATTATAACAAAATAATTTAATTTTTACAAATATTAGGTAAATATATTTTATACTTTGAAAATGCATATTATTTATGTGTGTTGTCGCGTCTATATAATTTCTGGTTGTACTTCTGTCAAATGCATGCAAAAGTGTGTACACACTGATTTTTCTTTTGTTGTTTTTTTTTAAATGTAAACAGGAACTTCTTAATAATACAAGTTTATTTACATTTATCAGCCGATGGCTTATAACAAGAGAGAGAGAGAGAAACAAAATGCAAGTACTATAAGTGTTTTGTTGTGAGAGTCGTTCATGACAGAAATTACACACATCATCGCCACTGGTTCTCTCTGGTTTGTGTTCTGTCATCTTCTATTGACATAAATCAAGATTACACTACTTGGGATGTTTCCATTGTTTTCAGTTGGTATTCCAACCTAGATTGGAATGTAGAACGATTCCATTCTTTACAATTAAGTTAATTTACCAGGATATTCCAACTCTACATTAAAAATGTCGATTGATTCGTTTGTTTTAATTGAATTACGCCAACAATCGGATTTAACATTTGCTTTGCATAGATCCTGAAAGGTCATATGTGCCATACTACCGATGATTTTCTATCACTCATCCAACATTAATCCATAACAAAAAATTATTTAATATTTAGAAATATTAATTAAATGTCTTTTGCTATTTGTAAGAGTATATTGTTTATGTATGCTGTACATGTAAAATAATTTCATCGTTGCAAATAGTAGGAAAATGTCTAGTACTATTTGTAAATATTCTGTTACATGTCAATAATTTACATTTTCGTTTCTCAAATTTTATTTATAAGAATAAATAATTATTTATAAAAAATGTATTTTCTATTTACTTCCATTATTTCTTAAAATAGTTTAGTTAAATTATTTGGCTCGATTATTTTATTTTTTATTTAAATCTTTATATAAGTCTGTTAATTCTTTTCATAAAAAGCATCTTTAGTTTGAAATAAACTTCAAACTAATTTTTAAAAATAATATGAAAATGAACTAAGCATACATATGCACATCACTTTCTGTAGAATAAACTGTTTATAGAAAATCCCTACCAGGTCTGAAATTTATCAGTCACGCAAATGATTTATAAACTTCGACGATCTTAGTTCTTTCTATAAAAAGCATATTTTGTATAAAGGAAATTTTTTTACTTGATATAAAAATAAATACAGTAAACTAAGCAAACCTATATGTATCACATTTTGTAAAATACTTATTCAGTGTGAATTCATTCTTTTGTTGATTGAACAAAAACCTTGTTTATACAGTAAAAATTTATATTTTTATATTTACATACTTTTGCAAATACTAGTTCTGTTTCACATTAATCATTCAGTAGAAAATATTTTTTCATTTGGCATAAACATTCAAATCTATTTTGAAAAGATTATATAAAATAAATAGAATGAACCAACAATACCTTAAATTTTGTTTTTCCATATTAGACAATTAAAAGTAAATCCATTCAAAAGTTGGAATTTTGCCATCTCTCAGATGATGCCTGAACTCTGTCAATCCCCAGACATGTAGTTAGTGTGAAAAAAAAGTTTGTTTAAATCTGTTTGTCACGATCCCTCCAAGTGTACTTGAACTCTGACTTATTCAATTAGTTATTTGATATAAACCCTTACCTAACTGCAATGTTAATTAAAAATAATTTCTCTACACGGCACTTAGTCAAACAGAACAAAAATTGTCGACGTGTCATAATTACAAAGAATAAAGTACATGTTGAAATATTTTAAACATTAAAAACGAGCTTAAAATTGAAGTTACATCAATCTACATTGGACGTGTATATATTGAATTATCCCAGGAATAGAAGGTGAACATTTGAAGAAACACATGTATCCCTGTTATTTATACCCAGTGGCGTAGCAAAGGGGTGGTCCGCCCCGAGCGGCTCGTGCCATGGAGAGGTAAAAAAAATACATAAAAATAAATGAAAGCTAACAAAAAATGATTCCTAACTTCTATAAATTGTTGCCTATTTGTAGCTGGTGTACTGGTTGTATTGGCGAAAGTATTTGCCATGAAAATGACGATAGAGCAGAAATGGGATCGCAACTGAAATATTGTGTAAAAGAATACCAAAAGATGAGATTCATTTATGAGAAGCGGAATACGGTCTCCATTTTTTATTCAACTCGAGTTCCGTGTCAAACGGAAGTGAAGGTATATCCGAGACTTCTTTACTGAAGAGTTCTTTAAGGGGAGGTAATGGTTCATACTATCACATCCCTCTTCTTTCAGTAATTGAAATGGAAAGAGAAAAAAAGGAATTTATTTACAATGATGAGATAAAAAAGAAAATAAAAAATCAGTTAGTAACTGTCTCATCTCTGAATCATTTGGAGGGTCTGACGACACGTCCAGATCTGGTGGTTTGAACTGTCGTATGGTTGCTATAAGTGCTCGTATCTGACACTCCATGGGGTGTACGTTTGAAAGGTGCCTGTTGACATTGTGTACTGTCTGTCTCTATACTCGATGAACCGTCCCTGGTAGGTTTCTGAGGAATTTCAGTGGAGTGCATCTCTGGATGTGCTATGCTTCTGGAGGGGATTACTCTAAGATGCTGTGGATTTCGACAAAGAGTTTTTCCGGAGGGGGGTCTGTACTATGTACGACCTTGGTTCTCGGTCCAATTGTGTGACAACTGCAGGAGATCACTCACCTGCTTCTTTATTTAACACACGTACAGGTTGTCCGATGGGCAGTCTCGACAGCTCTTTTATATGTTGAATATGGTACATCTGTTTTTCTTGCTTCTAATACAGTCGTTCCATTATTTTCTCCTTGTTAGAGTTTTGGTTGGTGCATTTGACTGGGATGTTCCCTGCTAACTTCCTTTGGTATATAAGCTCACCTGGTGAGGGAAGGGTATAATCTAAAGGAGTCGAACGCAAGCATAATAGTACCATATCCAAGTCATGACCGCTTGAGGCAGCTTTTTTGAATGCAGATTTCACTCCCTGGATACAGTGTTCAGCAAAGCCATTTGACTGCGGAAACTTAGGTGAGGATGTGTGGTGTTCAAAACCCCATTCTTTTGCGAATTGCTTGAAATGTATCCAGCTGAAGTGTGGGCCATTGTCACTTATCACTCTCTCTGGAATTCCTTGTTCTCCAAATATTTGCTTTGTCAGTTTAATAACTTCCTGACTGGAGAACTCCTTCAACACTCGCACGAATGGGAACTTGGAATAATAGTCCGCAATGAGCATACAGTTGAGACCTTCAATGTGAAATAAGTCGGTAGCCATTATTTGCCATGGCCTCACCGGAATCTCATGGGGCATCAGGGGTTCAGCACTCTGAATTTTTGGTGCTGCTGGCAAATGGTACATTGTTGTACTATGTTGTCGATGTCTTTGTTAATGTTGTGCCAAAAAACACAACTTTTGGCTCCGAGTTTACATTTCTCCATCCCTTGGTGCCCATAATGTATTTTCTGTAATACCCCTTGTTGCATCGATTTAGGTATTATTATTCTGTTTGCTTTCAATAATATGCCATTTTCAATGGACAATTCGTCTCGATAGGGCCAATAAGGTTTCATATTCTTGACCATTTCTCTGAGAGTGTCGGGCACACCCCTCAGAATAATGTCCCTCAATTCACATAGTGTGGCATCATCACTTGTTGCTTGGTTTAGCTGAGCTAGCTTTTGGGTTGAAAATTGAACAAAATCCACCCTCAGATCCAAGTCAATAGCTTCTTTAGCTTTTTTATTTAGTAACCTTGAGAATCCATCTACTAGTGCCATATCTTTTCCAGGGCGATATACAATTGTCATATCATACCCCTGCAAACGTAGTAGCATGCGTTGGAGGCGAGGTGGAGCTGCAACCAAATTTTTTAAGTTGATCATTTCCAAGGGTTTATGATCACTTTCCACCTGGAACGCACTTCCATAGATATAAGTCCGAAATCGTTTGCAGCCGAAAACAACTGCAAGGAGCTCCCGCTCTATGTTGGCATAGCGTTGTTCAGTTTCTGTTAAGGACTTGAATGCAAAAGCTATGGGTTTGCCTCCTTGCAGGAGTGCGGCGCTGAGTCCTTTACTTGATGCATCTACTTGGATAACAGTTTGCTTGGAAGGGTCGAAGTATGATAACAACATGTCTTTGCAAATTAGATCCTTGATTTGCTGGAGGGATCTCTGGTGACTTTGTCCACTGGTATTCCACTTCTTTCTTTAGGAGATCTCTCAAAGATGCTGTGAGATCGGGCAGGTGTGGAATGAAAGGTGCCATATATGTGATGATTCCCAACACCCTCTGTGTTTGCTGGACTAGGTAACATTTTTATTTCTGTTACCTTGCTGGGATCAGGGTGCATACCATTCTGATCATAGATTGCGCCAAAAAGCAAATTTGTTTCTTATTGATGGCACACTTTTCGCGGTTGAAGCACAGTCCTTCCTTTTGAGCAATTCTCATTAGATTGTGGAGGTTCCTATCATGCTCCTCTTCGGTTTTTCCAAAGACAATGACATCGTCAACTAGCCCTAAGGTGCCAAAGCACTTCTCCAAAATCATGTCCATCCTCTGGGCAAACACATCCTGAGACATCACCAGACCAAAAGGCATCCACTGGAAACAGAATCTTCCAAAAGGGGAGTTGAAGGTAGTCAACAGTTGTGAGGCTGCGTCTAGATTGATGGACCAATATCCATTCTTGGCATCCAACTTGGAGAAATATTTGGCACCAGAGAGTTTATGTGCAAGTTCTTCCATTGTTGGGGTCTTGTAATGGCATCTCGTGATGGCCTTGTTTAAATCTTTTGGATCTAAACACAGACGGAGCTTTCCATTGCCTTTCTGCACATAAACCAAGCTGCTGACTCATGGTGTAAGCTCGGTTACTTTCCGTATGATGCCTTGTTTTGTCATATTTTCCAATTCGGTCTGGATTTCCTCCCTCATATGTATAGGACATTTTCTTTGTGCATGTATGACAGGACTGTTGTCTGGTTTCAGGACACTGTGATATTCACCCTCAAAATTGCCGATATTGTCAAAATGGTTTGGGTACATATTTACCAGATCCTGTGTTGAACGTACTGAGACTGGTGTTTCCTGGATTGCACAGTGTAACGTTACCAGTCTCAGGTCTCTGATTGAAGGTAGTCCTATGATGGTAGACCCTTCTGTTGTCACTACAAAGAATTTGATGGTCTTCCATATTCATTTGTGTGAACAAGCTATTTTAACGGATCCATGTTAGGTAATATGAGAACCATTATAGGCTGTTAGAACAGTTGGTTCATCCTTTGTTACACCGGGGAGTAGCTGTCCTGCTGCACTTATTAGGTGTGGGAACATCTTCCGGAAGGTACGTAATGGAAGTATGTTGCCTTCGGCTCCTGTGTCAACCTTAGCTTTCAGAAAATGGGTGCCAGTGAGGTTGGGAAGCTTGATTACAAGGTCTGTGAAAACCTCTGTTTGACTGTCGCCTTGTTCTTGAATAGAGTCGAAAGACATTTGTTCAAACTCGTTATAAATCCTTTCATTGCCCCTCTGAGAGGTATTTACCGAGTGTATACGGTTGCCGTGTTTCCAGTGTTTGTACTGGTCCCTTTGTGCTTCTCCATGTTTTGGTTTATTACCTCCATGTTGTGCGTGTCGGAAAACGTCCTGCTGCGTTTTTATTTTTGCTTGCGCAGACCTTAGCCCAATGATTTTGTTGTCCACACGCGGAACATGTGGTACCCCATGCTGGACATTTTTGCCTCGGATGGGAGCCTCCACATCACTGTTTGTACTTGATTGCATCTATTTCATGCTTATTCTGCTCTAGTTCAGCCAACTGCCTTATGTGTGTTATGGAAACTTCATGTGTCCTACCACAGTTTATAGCTCCCGGCAGTGTCAATTGTTCGCCTTTCGCTAGAAGCTGCTTTTGGAGTTCTGGGTGCTTTGTTCCTGATATAACCTGCTCGATGAGGCGTTCCTCCATTTCCTGGATATCCCGGAACTTGCATTTCAATGCCTGCAATTTACACCGGGCCAGAAAGTCATCGAAATTCTCTGATTCCTTTTGATTATACTGGCGCAAGTAAAAACGAGCGATTCGGAAGTTTAATTGCGGCTGCAGTCTTTCCTCGAATTTTTCCCAAATTATTTCTGGATTATTCCTGTCGGCCTCGTTTTCGAATGACCAAGTGTTGTATCTTTTAAGGCCTTCTTCTCCGGACAGTAGCAGGATGTGGTCGACCTGTTTTTCCAACAAAATATGTTTTACTGAGAAGTAAAGATTACAACGTTGCTTAAATAATCGAAATGCTTCGGTTAGGTCTGTGGACGACCAATTCATCGACGGTTCGTTTGTAGCCATTGTATTTATTTATTTCGTTTAGTTGCAGACGATATAAATTCAGTCTTCCGTTTATTTATTTTATTTTTTATTTTTTTTTTTTTAATAAACTGACAGAACAAATGTACATGTATATGTGTTTTCCGTGGAAAACTTGAACGTCTGAGAACTTATGCATATACTTCCTAATATATGTATATATATTTTTTAATGACAGTAATGTATATAGATATATATATGTATTTATTTATTTTCGTTGCATTTGACACACGAAACACGAAAAAACAATGCTTACTCACAGTTTGAAGCTTGGCGCCAAGTATTAATTTTTCCCATGCGGTCTGAACGATGCCAATTTTATTTATTTATTTATTATATTTCTTTTACTGTCGTGTGTATATAATAGGAACGACATGTTCGTAAGGTTTCCCAAATGGAAAACACCACCGCTTGCCACCATGAAACATTGTGTAAAAGAATACCAAAAGATGAGATTCATTTATGAGTAGCGGAATACGGTCTCCATTTTTTATTCAACTCGAGTTCCGTGTCAAACGGAAGTGAAGGTATATCCGGGACTTCTTTACTGAAGAGTTCTTTAAGGGGAGGTAATGGTTCATACTATCACAGCAACGTCTCTTCTGTTGAAATGAGATCGCCTGAATGTAAAAAGGGCATTACCTACTAGGTTTTAAAGCCGGTTTGGAACCTTGTCAAGGCAGGATAGGATTTTCCGAGTAGCTCTCGCCCCGATATGCAACGTTACTTCATTCTAGGCCTTATCTTGCTCTTATACAAGTAGAGGATTTCGTTGAGAGTTTGAAGACGATTATAAAATGCTAAAGTCGCTGAATAGAAACCGTTATAGCGCTTAATCATTGAAACTGCCTCCAACGCCAATCTCTCGGATCCAAATTAAACATCAAAGACATGTGGAATTAACAATACATGCACAGTGTAAGATGAAACGTTTGCAAGGATTTAATAGGTTTAGGAAATGTTGCAGTTTCTAAAGATAACATTGGCTACCCACCAAAAATTGTCATGGTGCCTAAGATATTTCAATTGTTTTATTCCAGAAATGCTGTCATTTTTTCTATCAGGTCTGTTTTTTCTGCTAAGGCATACACCTTTCTGTAGGAAACCGATAGCTATAAAAACAGAAAAATCGAAAAAACAATATTTTTATGTAACTTTAAGATACATATTCATGACATCACACTAAAATATTCACAATTAAATTTGGAAGTTGAAAATAATGCTAAGCATAGGCATCATCATTAATAAATTGACGTTTTACTTATTTTCTAGGACGAGAGGCTCCGGTATCATTGTGCTGGATAGAAACACAGTAGTCTGCAAGCATGTGGCATCCTAACGACCTTGATAGCAACCTTCCATGCCGTTGATGTCTTGATGAAAGCGCTCCTCTTGTTCCTCGCTCATACCATCTATATTTTGGAAAATAGTTAAGATGGCTGTGCACAAAATATAACTTGCTCATATTTGCACCGAGTTGATAGAGATTATAAGCAATGTTTCAACAAGCTATTTGTATTTATTTATTTTTACTAAGGAGAATTTGACTACATTCGTAAGCACTATACAGGCACCCAATTCTGCAGGATTCATAAAATTATAAAAATTAGCTTAATTCATTATATATTGAATCTTGGGTCCATAAAAAATTCCAGCTTTTGATTTCTCTATGGGTAAGCTTGAAAATTCCATGCAAATGTATTTGAACCAGTCATGATCGGTCTCAAGTTTCAAAAATTGTTTCATGATGCCAAGTTTCGTGTGAAGAAAAGAAAACACAATTTCAGAATACTCAATCAAATGGGAAACCAGAACATTGAGAGAACCAGGAATTCGTTGACTGCGCACAGGTCAATCCAGTGCTCTGTTCTTGCCCTGCTATCCCACAAATACAAGAAGCAAGGACATTTTTTGTTGCCAGCTTGACCAATTCGTTCTGTGTGAAATCGTTTCCATAATAAATTTAATTTAATCGTATTTTTCTTTGAGGGTTGTTGAATGGCCCAGAGGAACTGATTTATATAAGTTACCATTGTGAAGAACATATTTGAAACTTCTTTGAGAACTGTCTATAAAAAGCCGCTAATCTTCAAAATAATATTGTTTAACACCAAGCTGCCGTAGTAGGCTGACAACGTCGTTTCAATATACTATGTCGTTTTCCGTAGTAAAGTATGGCAAGGATTTAATTTGGAAGAATTCAATATAGAAGATTAGGAAAGTTTCAGGCTAGAGTAGCATTTTGGAGTTTTTAAGCTTTTTAGAAAGATTGAGATCTCTAGTCAAATCATAAAGTTCTCCTTGAGAAAAAAAAAAGCTGCGGTAGTGAAGAAGGGGAAAACCAACATCTAAAACAGTGGCCTCGCTACTTTCAGTAGAAAAAAACATAGCCTGGATCTTCTTGAGAACCAGGTAGTTAGACTGGAACAGGAATTTCATTGCAGTGTGGAATTTGCCTGATTGCAAACTTAAGGTTTGGATAAACCAATGAATTCGTGTTATGCTTGTCGATTCCTCTAGTTTTGCTTGCACAGAAATAGCAGTCATCGAAATGTTTTTTGTTTTTTTTCGGTTCATGCCAGACCATTGGAATACGAAAGCGAAATGACGTTCTATCCTTTTTATCCACTGTCGAAAATGCTCAACACATTGCTTGCTTACGATATGGGATGTCCATGCCTTATCTTGACCATCCAGCATTACTTTGAAGTAAGCAAGAAGCACACTTGACAAATTCATCGATCCGTTTCCTGTTGGATTGAAACATATATTCCCTTCAAATATAGCAAAACAGATTTGAATTGTTTGAACAACATCGCCTCGGAAATGATGAAGAAGCTATCCTTAATTTTTGCTCCAAATATTGGCAACGAAAATAATGCAGCTTAATTATTTCCTCAACAAAACATGCCACAATCCGTAGGGTTATTTACTTCTCAATCTCAACTTCTTACCATCTACATGCCTCATTTTATAACAAATTTGACTTTTACTTTAAGATTTGTGCCTCATAATTAATTAACATACTTCACAATAACAACCGACAATTGCAACTATGAAGCTAGAATGTATATAGAAACACGCCTAATGTACTGCCTTTGGACGCACATATGCTTCACAGTCAAATAAACTATTCTAAAAAATAATGACTCTGAAGATTAGTATATAATCCACAGGCTCGTTTATTTAAAGAGAAAAAGTAAAAAGTAAAAGAGAAAAAAATGACAGGCATGAGAAAGTAAATACAATAGTGATAAACAAGGGTACGAAAATGATGGAGCTAAAAAAAACTCGAAAGACTGAATAAGATCGAAAAAATGAAACATGCATATCACGTTGCATGACAAAGTGAACAAATACATTGTTCAAAAGAATAAATAAGTAAAACATACCGTTGATGCCGGGGATAAGAGCAGATAAAGAAGAAAGAGGCTGCTCTGTCGCCAGTGGAAGTAAAAAGTAAATAAAACCAACCGGAAGAGGAAAATAAGAAGAAACTGTATAGTATAGTAAAGACTAACTGAAAGGGGAGTATGGGATTAAAAACAGGGAGGTAGAAAACCTAATTTTAAGGTAAAAAAGGTATAAAATACCAAGTATCTGCACAATTTGTCCTAATGAGAAAAATATATATGATTTTCAGACTCAGCATCCCCAAATAAGTCTGAATTGGCCCAGAAACTTTAGGCATCAACAAAATGCGTTGGGCAGTATAAATAATCATTTAAAAGTTGCGAAAAATACTTAGAAAAGGTCAAGGTTTCCGAATAAAAATTTGTGGTTGTAACGTTTCTGAATTTTTTACATTAGCATTAGTTATTCGTATTATTTTGATTCCTCATGTTGCTGTTCTCATCTCAGTATAATTTTCATTATGATGAAAATGATCACTGCGCTACAATAATGGCCCGTTAGAGTACTTGGAAATATCAGTTATAAAAGTGATGTTCTCTTGAATATTGAAGGTTTAATTCTTAGTGTGTGCGACCGAAAAATACAATCGCGAATTATTTAGGACTTTTATCTAGTCATGGCTAAGAACATGATACCCCCGTGAAGTAAATAAAGGGTTCCATTCGAAATTCCATATAAATTATCGAATTTGAGAGAAACATTCCCAAGTTCGACAAGATACACCTAAAGAAGGTCGGAGGTTAAATTGACCGAAACGTAGTGAAAATGACACTGAAAATAGGATCAGTGTTCCAAAAATCCAAATAATAGTGGTTGTAAATCTTGAAGAGTTTAAATGAAATGGATTTATATTCTTAGTTGTGCTAAACATGTGTCTAAAATAACAAAAAAAAACATTACACTAAGACTGGATTTGACAATGTTAAATCTAATGTAGTTGCTAAAAGTAAGTTGATGATTGTAAATCTTAATTTTCTCAGCAGGTAATTGTTATGGCGAGATGAGCAATTCACCACCGGAACTTTTTATCGAAAGAACGTTATTACCGGTCACCGGTTGTGAGAGCCTTCCCTGGGAGGGAACACTTAAAAACGTAACATGCTGTCTCTGTAAATATTCTCAATAAACTTCTCTATTTCTTTATTAAATTCAGAACCTCTTTATCCATTTATTTTCCTTGTGGAATACCTTTCTTGAATATCCTTTTATTACGGCCACCCACCGCAGGATATATCAACTGGCGACGAAGATGAGATACGAACTGTAAATTCATCTAAAAAAAAAAAAAGAAAAAAAAACACGTGGTAACCGAGAACATTCTGAAAATTGTTGTTCACAAAGTTCACTTCAAAGTTCACTTTTAATTGAAGAAATAGAAAGCGAAAGACTGGTGTCTGCCACAAATTTACGCAAGTAAAAAATAATTTTTATATTATTGACGAGTTAAACCCCGTTTTTCTCTTTTTAAACTCTCAAAGAGTTGACGTTATATAACGTGTGTGTGTACATTGTGACTTTCTTCATGATTAACGGACGTGTTTTTTTGTATTTGGTTAATACGATAAAAAACCAACAAATGAACAATACTGAGGAATCTGTGTTTATTTAATAAAGAACATTTTTTTAAAGAAGTTTACGTGTGTCTGCTGAAGTAGACTAAAAAAGAGTCTCTTGAAATTTTGTCAAGTGTTATTTTAACGGTGATTTTTTTTTTCGGAACTTTCCTGTGTGTTAACAATTTTCTGTGAAAATAAGCATCTTGTTTTTGAACAATATTTTTTTTCTCTGTTGTATACGTTAACTTGCTATTGATACATTTTAAAGAGAAAATGACATCGGAACAAATAGCGACGTTACCTGAGAGTTAAATCGCCCAACAAAGAGTCCAAATGGATTTTCAAAAACAAATGCTAATTCACCAAGAACGTTTTGAAACTCTTGTAATACAACAAACGACGGATAATCGCTTATTTTGTGAAACGATTTTGTCAGAAAAATCTAAGGAGGGTGCATCCAGATTTTTTTCGGCTGAGGGTATAGCGAACTCGCTTTCAGAGTTTAAATATGACCCAGAAAAAGGTGACACTTTTCCAGCCTATTATCGTAGGTTTAAAGCGATATTTACAAAACGATGCGAGAAGTGGTCGGATGAGGATAAAATAACATTATTACTACAAAAAATGGGCACAGAAGAAAATACTAAATTCACGAATTTGATATTGCATAAAAAACCGGAAGAGATCTCTTTTTCTGAAACGGTGAAAATTTTGTGTGTTATATTCGGTGAAAGAGATAGTCTTTTTCGTACACGGTATAGGTGTTTAAATATGTCAAAAGACGAAACTGATGATATTGTCACATATGCGAGCAAAGTCAACGCCCAGTGTGAACTGTTTAAATTAAAGGATTTATCAGTGGACATGTTTAAGTGCTACATATTTGTCCAGGGACTGACAGCACCGAAGGACAAGGATTTAAGATCAAGGATATTATCAATCATGGAACAAGACCCGGAAATGAACTTGCAAAAAGTGACAGAAGAATGTCAAAAATTGATAAATGTAAAAAGGGACACTACGAGGATAGAGGGAAAAGTCACATCCCAAGTCCAGGTAGTAAAACAGAAGACATTTCCAAAAGACAAAGGGAAAAGTTTTGAATGTTGGAGTTGTGCGGGTCCGTACTTAAGAAAAAAACTGCCTTTATAAAGACCAACGTTGTACCAAATGTGGCCTAGTGGGACACCGGGCGTCCCACTGCCGAACTAAGCAAGACAAAAGACGGAAATGGAAGCCAAAAGTAAATGTGGTCTTGTCCAAAGAAGAAATAAAACGAGGGAAACGGAAATTCATTCACACACATATAAATGGTCACTCAGTGAAGCTACTTTTAGACACAGGTAGCGATATATCAATTATCGACGAAGTGACCTGGAAGAGAATTGGTGGTCCAAAACTGAGAAAAACACAAAAAAATTGCAAAAGGTGTTTCCAGAGAGTGATTAAAATTCATGGGAGAATTTAATTGCAGTGTTTCCCTTGGATCGAAAACTTTTTCCTCAAACCTTTTAGTTGTTCCAGGAATAAATTATTGCCTTTTTCGAATTGATTGGATTGTTTTGTTTGATTTATGGGAGCTACCCATAAATTCATTTTGCAATAATGTAAGAGCGTTGGAAAAGAAAAATTCCAAACAAAATGACCATTTTCTGGCAGTGTTAAAAAGTGAATTCCCCAAAGTTTTTTCAGAGGGATTAGGAGTGTGCACCAAAACTGGAGTAAATTTTGAATTAAAACAGAATGTGAAACCTGTTTTTAGACCAAAAAGAAATGTGCCTTTTTCTTCAAAAGAAGATATTGAAATTGAACTAAAAAGACTACAGAAGAATTGTGTAGTCGAAAAAGTTGACTATTCTGAGTGGGCGAGCCCCACTGTGTATGTTAAAAAGAAAAATAAGAAGATTCGGGTGTGTGCCGATTTTTCTACAGGCCTTAATGACTGTCTGATAGATCATAGTTATCCACTTCCATCTCCTGAAAACATTTTTCCGACTAAAAAGACTTCCTTTTGGATTAAAAGTAGCCCCAGCACTATTTCAGCAAATAATGAATACGATGCTTGCTGATTTAGATGTTGCAATCGCATATTTGGATGACATCCTTGTCAAAAGTAAAAATGTACAGGAACATAAGGAACACATCAGAGTAGTTTTCCAAAGAATTGAGGAATTTGGTTTCAAGTTAAGTGCCGAAAAATGTGAATTCTTTTTAAAACAGATAAAATATCTTGGTCAAATTATCGACAGCCAAGGCAGAAGACCGGATCCTCAGAGAACAGAAGCAATCGAGAGGATGCCAGCACCTTATAATGTTGCCCAGTTACAATCTTTTTTGGGTTTGGCTCAATATTATGCTATTTATATTTCAAACATGCATAAGTTGAGAGCACCATTGAATGATTTGTTAAAAAAAAGGACAAAAGTGGATTGGGTCAAAAGAATGCCAAAATGCGTTTGAAGATATTAAGAAATGCCTGCTATCAGATTTAGCTCTAGCACATTTTGATCCACAGAAAGAATTGATTGTTGCATGAGATGCAAGTGACTACGGAGTAGGAGCAGTTCTTCTCCATAAACTTGAAGATGGATAAACAAAGCCAATAGCCGATGCATCCAGATCACTTTTGCCGGCTGAAAGAAACTATTCTCAAATTGAAAAAGAAAGCTTGGCGATTATTTATGCCATTAAAAAATTCCGTAGATGTATTCATGGAAGGATGTTTACTTTGCAAACCGACCACAACCCCTTATTGACTATGTTTTGCTCTAAAAAAAAAGGCATACCTATGCACACTGCGAACAGACTCCAACGATGGAGCATAATTCTACTAAATTATAACTTTAAAATGGAGTACATTTCATCCAAAAATATCGGAGATGCAGATGTACTGTCCAGGCTCATCCAAAAGTGTGCTGAACCTTTGGAAGACACAGTAATAGCTGCATTAACAGAGGAAAAAGAACTCTCCGGATTATTGTGCAGCACAATCAGAGAGTTACCAGTGACTCTAGACAAAATAAATAAGGCAGCAGAAAAGGATGATTATATTGTGAAAATGAAAAAGTTGGTGCAACTAAATGGAAAATAAAAGAAAGACCCTAAAATTTTACCATTTTCCATTTGTGCTCAAACCTTGATGTACGCAGACAGAGTCGTCATACCGATTACGCTTCAGAGAAGAATTTTAAAAGAATTTCATAGTCGTCATCCAGACATGTCGAGAATGAAAGCTTTAATGTCTGGATATACGTATTGGCCTAGGATGGACCAGTATATTGAAAAACTCGTAAGAGAGTGTCAAGGGTGTCAGCTAGCAGCAAAGGCACCACCTGTGCAGATACAACCGTGGCCAAAGACTGATACACCGTGGACTCGGTTACATATCGATTATGCAGGTCCGGATCAAGTAAAGAATAGATACCCTGTAGCAGACGACGCCGCCTGGCGATGACAAGCGCACATTTCAACTAACACCGGTGATTCGACTTTGACATTGGCACAAGCACATAGCGTCGGTTGTCTGTAAACACGTCAAATATTAAACATGCTCGAATATTCGCCAGCAATTTTTTTTTAAATATATTTACAAAACTATTGAAGATTTAAAAGAAAAAATATATATTTACAAAACTTTTTTTTTAAGTAACAAAACGAACGTATTTAAATAAAAGATATTTAAATAAATGGGTGGCTTCCGTTTCGGATTTTTGCGACCAAATTTTTAAATCTCGATTGTTTATACTTGTGATTTTATTATGCATAAAAATTGCCCCGGCCTAGAAGGATTTCTCCTCACTGAGCACCGACATACATCGCACTTTAAATAAATATTGAATTGTATTATAATAATAAATAAATAATAATGAACCTTTTTTGTAATAAGTTTTATTCAAACAGTTTTTTTATTTGAACTTAATAGACTGTTTTTTTTGGGGTTTTTTTTATTTATTAACTGTTTTATTCTATTTTATCAAACAAAAATAGAGCTTTTATAATGAAATATATATTATGGACTGTTTTTCAAACATCGAAATTTTAAAATTAAAGTTTTATTTAAAAAAAAAAAAGACGAGATGTTTTTTTTCTTTTCGAGATATTTTTTTTCACCATTTATCATTTTGAAATTTTATTCAACAATGAAATGATAAAAACTTTTCGTTAAATATATTTTTAAAAAATTATTATAAAATATCTATAAAGTCTATTTTTTATGCCTTTAAAAGTTTGTTGGAAGTTCAAATAAAGTTTATAATTTAATTGAGAAAAAAAGCGCCTCGTCGTTTTTTTTTTAAATAAAACTAACTTTAATTTGAAAATTTCGATGTTTGAAAAACAGTCCATAATATATATGTCATTATAAAAGTTCTATTTTTGTTTGATAAAAAGAATAAAACAGTTATTCAAAAGTTCTGTAAATATATTTAAAACGCACCCAGAAAGACGCCCATTTATTTAAATATATTTTATTTAAAAAATATTGCTCGCGAATATTCGTCAAAATTTAATATTTAAAAATATTATTTTCAAAATATATTAATTGTCGCTGAAGTTAATGTTTTAAAGAATAATTAAATAAATATTGAATTGTCTTAAAAACGCACACAGAAGTCCCCCTCCCAAATGTTTTGTAAATATATATTTTTCTTTTAAATCTTCAAAAGTTTTGTAAGTATATTAAAAAAAAAATTGTTAGCAAATATTCGAGCATGTTTGCTATTTGACGTGTTTACAAACAACCAACGCTATGTGCTTGTGCCAATGTCAAGGTCGAATCACCGGTGTTAGTTGAAATGTGCGCTTGTCACCGCAAGGCGTCGGCGTCTGCTACAGGGAATCTATTCTTTACTTGATCCGCAGATCCTTTAAATGGACATTATTTCTTACAGGATAACTCCGAACCCAAACACTGATACCGGTGCGTCACCAGCCGAACTGATGTTTGCACGGAAAATCAGATCTGTATTTGACAGAATTTTACCAAGTGCAACCAGAGTAACAACAACAAAAGAAAATTTTCCAACAAGGTTTTACAAACCTGGTGACAGAATATTCTTCCTGAATTACAGGAGTGGAAAAAAATCTTTGGGAGGAGGGGATTATCATGAAAAGAACCGGACATATACTATATTCTGTAAGAAGTAATAAATTCGACTGTCGCAGGCATATAAATCAGCTAAGACCTCGACACACTGATGACTACAAACAGGCAGAAGAAAATGACCTGCCCCTAGAGGTTTTGTATGATTCTTTTAATATTCCCCAACCCTTAACAGAACTTACTCCAGATTTGAGAGTTCCAGCTTCTCCACCAACTCCACCCACTCAAACGAAATTGAGGAGAAAAAGTACAAGGGTGAAAAGAACAATTAACCGGCTGAGCCCCAAGCCAAAAAACAAACGATATTAAGCCAAATTCTCTTGGGAGAAATTGTCTTAGGGGAGGTGTTATGGCGAGATGAGCAATTCACCGCTGGAACTTTTTATCGAAAGAACGTTATCACCGGTCACCGGTTGTGAGAACCTTCCCTGTGCGGGAACACTTAAAAACTTAACATGCTGTCTGTAAATATTCTCAATAAACTTCTCTATTTCTTTATTAACTTCAGAACCTCTTTATCCATTTATTTTCCTTGTGGAATACCTTTCTTGAATATCCTTTTATTACGGCCATCCACCGCAGGATATATCAGTAATGATACCACTTGAAACGTACAAAAATAACACGTTTAGAAAATGTCAAAATGACTGAATAGAAATTGCTGGTTGTCAATCATAAAGAGTATGAATTAAGTGGATTGGTATTCTCAGTTGGCTTTATACGTGTCGCAAAACCAAGATAAATTAAACTAGGAATGCATTTGATTAGCTTTAAATCTTGAGTAGCACCACGGTAAATGTATAAAAAAAGAGAGTGATTTACTATATTTTTCTTGAATGAGATAATACCCACTAGAATATAGTCAATGTAATTTTATACAACATCTAATACCTATATTACTTCGAGAATAAACCGATGTAAAGTATTATTCGGTCGTTTTTGTTAAAATTTGAAAAAATCTGAATGTAGTTATAACGACATTTGGGACATATCAAACAGATTCACTGGAATTTGATAGTGAGTCTTGTTCAGATTTAGTTTAGAGAAGATTTACAACCGTCAAAGTAGGAATCATGCATATGTTAAGTTGTTTAATTACCTGGCACAGTCATGGAGTTATATCATTGAATCTCTACTTGGACTCAAATCTCTGTCGAACCTCATGGCCAAAATGTAAAGGGGAAACAGATTAGACGGATGGACTTATGATTCCCAGTTGCTAGGGAGAGGTACTGAAAACATGTTGAACAAACGGCCTTACTGTGTGATCCATCTTAATGTGATTCTGTGAAATAAAATGAGGCGGATAATGATCAAGGTTGGCAATTTTAGGAGTAATGGCTTAATCGGAACTGCCATCTAATCGATTTTTCTCAATGTTTTCAATCCCTGACTAAATCGTAACACGGAAGATGTAAACATAGTATGGAAGGAGAAAGAAAAGATGAATGTTGGAGCTAAGAAAATAATGCATTATATTGTAATAGAAAAGATTACTCTCGCAAAAGACCTCGTGTTTACTTATCCTGTAAAATGACAAAAAATTTAGGAAAGAAAAAGGAAAGACAAGCATAATTTTGTATGGCGCTCATTAGTGAACGTATGCCACTAATTTGCATATGCACACAATTGGTAACTGTTAAAAGGGACGAGTTCTAAAGTATGAGCATCAAGTTTAGTTTTTGTTCGACAGCTTAGAATGAGAAGGAACAGTGGAAGATAATACCGAATACATTAGGATCTATTGCAAGTTGAAGAAAGAACAGAAAAAAGCTTTTTGTGCTTTGTATCAACAAGAGGACGTTTTGACACTGCCATTTTTTGTTTGTTTTGTTCCCTTTCCATTTTTCAAGAGATTTTGTGTTTTTATATATATATATATATATATATATATATATATATATATATATATATATATATACAGGGTGGCCGAAAAGTCCCAGGACACTGGCCGAAAAGATGTTCGAAGTGCTTTCACAGAAAGATTTGGAAAGCCCGCGCCATCAAGAAGTAATCTGTATCTGTGGGAGAAGAAAGTTTTTGAAACAGGTAGCGTTCTGGATCAGGCAAGAAGTGGCAGACCTGAAACACGAAAGGAAACGTGTGCTGGTGTTCAAGAATCACTGCAACAGTCTCCCAAGAAATCCACCAGAAAACGTTCTGCTGAACTTGGAATACCAAGGGCTACCATGATGGATCATATGAAAAAGGACTTGGATGTCAAAGCTTATAAGCCATGTGTATAGTGTCCTGGGACTTTTCGGCCACCCTGTATATATATATATATATATATATATATATATATATATATATATATAATGTATGTGTGCGTGTTTATTTTAGTTTCGAGTGATTTTGATAAGCGGGTACTTAAAAAAAGGGACAGATTTGACATTTGCTTAATACCGGGATTTGATGGATCTACTCCTGGGTCGTCTGTCATCGAATGGGTTGAGAAAGCTGAGCGTATTTGTAAATTGTGCAAAATAAAGGAGCCAACAACAGTCATTCTGTTTAGGTTAACTGGAGGGGCCTATGCAGTGTACATAGAACTCGGGGATGAACCTGATTAAGAAGAAATTAAGCAGAGCTTATATATAGCATTTAGTACGGATTTTTTGCTGCATGGTAACAGTTCGCTATCTGGCGACTTCACCACAATGAAACAGTGGACGTCTACTTAGCTGATTTACGGAAATTATCAGTACTATTTCGTGGTGTCAACGACAAAATGTAAGGTTGTGCCTTTTTATTGGACTTACCTGACGATGACAATAGACTTTTGAGAGCTTCATCATGTAGTGACAGATTAACAACGGACAAGTTATTAGCATGAACGTGAAACATCCTCAAGGAACTGGAACCAACTACAGCGGCAGTCGGCACTAGTCGTGCAGTATCTAAACCTTATGCAGACAATGTGGATTCTCTCCCAGCTAATGCTAAATTTGAGAGCCCTTACTGTTATAAATGTGAGGATCCTAACCATTTTGCTAAAGATTGCTGGAGTCAAAGTGATACAATTGTAGTATTGGGAATCCCAGCTTAAATGCTATGTAGGTAGTTTTAGAAATAGAAAATTATGTAAGCATATTTTGTTTCCCATCAGCGATTTAGCGGGGTCAGAAAAGGTTGGGTTTGACAGGCGTTAAACTCAAGTCACCTTTTGACGACCTAGATACGTAGAATGCACCGGAAATTAGGGATAAACATAGGATTTGTAGTCGAGGCCTTCTGGTTTATGACCACGTGGGCTGAGAGTGGTTTTGTGCAGCAGAGAAAGCAGACGGGAGATTTCGCGTCTCCCACAACCAGGGTCTAAGATATAGGCTTGCCTTGAATAAAAGATTGAAGCTTCAGTCCATCTTGTCATTAATGAATCTGTCTGCAGTGACTACTCCCCAACGAGATGGAGACCAGTGTCCAAGAAGATATCATTCGTTCGCCAAGGCAACTAGGTATGTTCACATTATACATTGCACATACATGTCTTGAAGACTTTCAAGGCAAGAAACGGTGTAAGGATAAGAACACAAACCCACACACACATAACAGTGCACTGCACGTAACATACGTTATAGCATACACACCCACACCTATATATGTAAGAATACAGACTCTTAGTAGTAAATGTAAACGTACCCGTAAAAGTAACAGTAGGGTAAAACAGTAAAAGAAACCGTAGTGATAGACGTTTTAATAATAATAAGTAATAATAAATAAGGACGAAACACTATTTTTACCACTGATGCCGGAATTTTGAACAATTCGCATCATCGATGCGAGAATAAACCTTATTATCGACGGGAGATCACAACGTGAATGGGTCATTAAAAAAAAAAGTTGCTTACAGAAGAAAAGACGTATCGAGATCATTTGTGGGGTTTAAAGGCGGGGATAAGGAGGCCCCGAGAAAAAATAGGTTTGACTTGCTGTAAAGCGGTCGTGTTGAAAAAATACTATTTTAAATTATGTATTGATAATTTTTGTCTGTGAAACATTGATTGTTTTTTTTTCTGATCGGGCGGCATTGTGATTGAATGTTTTTTTTTAGTATGGAAAAAAAATTGTAGCCGAATTAGCAATAACTGAAAGGAGGGGAAATAAAGAGTTTACCTCGGATATGTCTACTGTGTTTCGGCCTGAGCGGGAGAGAGAGTTCCAAGATGGCGTCCATGGGTTTTATTAACGTTTATTCCATGCAATTATCGTAGAATCTGTCTGCTCTCGCGCAATTATGCAAATATATAATTCCTGGCCGCTATAAAAGCAGGTCACTGAAAAGCAGTCAGGCGGTGTCCTGCAGATTGTGTGTAGGTGGTTCTGGCGATTGGATTATGCTTTGTAACGAACCACGTGTCTGCAAGAAGGGAGTTTTTTTTCTTTCTGATTATTTTGTCTTCTTTTTCCACAGTTATTACAGACAAGAAATCCCTCTCTTCTAGAGGTGGGCGATAGTGACTATTTCCTATCTGTGTTCCTGATTTTTTTTTTTTTTTTTGTTTTGCCTACTACATTTTGTTTCTGTAAGGAGAGCGGATCACCAGATTAGCTAGAAGTGCCTTCTGTGATTATACTCTGAGAGAAGGTGGAACCGCCCAAGCCTTATTGGCGGCTATACTTGGAGAAGCTTTAAGGGATAGAGACGTCCTAGCCGATGTCATTAAGAGTAGCACAGTCGAATTACGGAAGGCAGTTAAATTAGCCCAGTATAGTGAACGAGTATTGATGCAAATTCACCGTCCTTGACTATAGGAAGATGTTACGGAGAGCCACAAACTTATTCAAGAAAACTCCACCTTGGAGAAGAAGGGGCTCAGATGGATATCAGGGGAGAAGGGAGCGACAAGGGAGCCCTAAGCCTCCTCCAGGTGGAAGGGAAATTGCTCGATTAGCCTATAAATGGGAGAGACATGAAACAGAGCAGTCTGATTTGTCAGAAGTGTGGTAACTTCAGCCAGGTTGCTGGTCAATGGACAGACATGGCAGACTGCAGGTTAGGAAGAAAAAGGTATAAGGATAAAATATCTCCTGAACCACCAGAGAAGAGCTCGAGGGGTCAAGTGGTCCAAGTTGAAACCGCTTCCAGGCTGCCCAGGGGCCCAAGGAGGAGGCCGATGGAGCTAAGACTAAATGACACTTGCAGACTGGGGTGTCAGGTGACCCAAGAGGTGAAAGGGTGCCTGAGTTGCTGGACCTGTGGTCAGTTTGGTCATAGGGCCAGAGGCTGCCTGAAAAGGAAATGCTGGCATTGCCAGGACATCATCTGCAAAGAGAGTGCTCCAAGAAAAGAGGAGACTCCTCAATTCAGAAGTGGGGGAGCGCCTGTTTCCAACTTTACCCAAGGATGAAGTTAAGGGGCAAGATGGATGGAAGTCCATTGTGTTTTAAAAGATAGTAGGAATCCTAGATGCCAAATGGTGTTGGGGGCGTGAAAGTGGCAGCCCTAGTAGACACTGTAGCATCAGTATCCCTGGTTAAGTCCAGCATGTATCAGAAGATGGCCAGCCAAAGGTGATTGAATCCGGTCCACCTAGAGTTGACCCAGGCTGATCAAGTACGACTACCCCTGGAAGGACTGGCCAGGCCATGCTCCCCTATGAGGTAGAGGGAATGTCTGGACAAGTAGTGACGCCATGATGAGTGGACCTGAGAGCTTCCCAGTGCTACTAACGAACAATTTCAACAAAATGGTGTGGATCAAACGTGGAACCCAGGTGGGTTGAGCCTGCTCCGTTGAGAGAGTCCAAAGAACAGAAACCCATGTTGAGGGGGTGTAGAGGAAGGTGGGGGAATTGACAAAAATTAAAACGAAAGTAGGTGATAGCACTGCCTGAGTACTAACAGGTGATAAAATTGCTAGAGCGCAATCAAGATATTATCGCCTCTAGCGATCAGGAGTTAGAGTATACCAATACGGTAACGATGAGAATTGATATGGGAGACCATCCGCCTGTAAAATGAAACCCTACTGAACCCAAATTCATAAAAGAAAAATTGTTCAGGTGTCCGACATGTTGGAGGCGGGAATCATTGATTACTCTACCTCCCCATGGAGTTTTTCCATGGTAATTATGGAGAAGGATGGGGCCATAGATTCTGCATGGATTTCTGGAAACATAATGCTATTACAAAACCCTTAGCGGTGCCGTTACCCTTGATAGATGACATACTAGCTTTGTTGGGTAGAGCATGGTACTTTACCACCCTGGATTTGAGATCAAGTTAATGGTAAGTAGTCCTTGATTGGGAGGATCAGAAGGTTGCTTTTGCGTGTCATGTGGGACTATTTAACTTCAGGGTCATGCCGTTTGGCCTCTGTAATACACCGGGGGTCTTCTCACAACTGATATCTATAGTCTTGGAGGGGTTTGCTGTGGCGTACTTGGACAATATATTCATTTTTTCACGGACACATTAGGAGTATTTAAGACATATGACAGAAGTATTTGAAAGCTTACGTTAACATCAATTGAGGATAAAACTGCCTAAGTGTCAGTTTCTTAAGAAAGAAACCAAGTATTTGTGATTTGTGATTAATGAGGCGGGAATAAGGCCCGATATAGATAAAATGGAGGTTATCACGTCTCTGCCCAAGCCAAAGCGACAAGTGCCAGGGTTCATCAAGATGATCGGCTACGATCGCCAGTTGATACCTGCTTTTAGTCAGTTGGCTGCTCCCATAATAGCAATTTTATCAACAAACTGGGAGGCTAATAACTAAGAATTATTTCTTTTTGTGTGTTCTCAACTGCGAGCTAATCTCCAGGGTGAACTGGAGGTGGGGCGCCACCGTGAAGTGCATTAAGTGGTTCTCGACTATGGGCTCAAGCAAAGGGTCAGCTGATAGCGGAGGCACATCTTTCTTTTGCATGCATTTCCAAAGAGGGGCAGACGGATAGTAACAGTTAATTGGAAGTTAGTAGATTGGGTATTGAAGTTGACAGAATCTTCTTGAGCCCTCCTGGGGTGTTTCGAAGTACCCGAGTTCACAGGGGATTCTAGTGTTTCATAGGGGTACATATTAAGGAGATGATGCAGGGAGTTCATATTCGGCACATATATAACAGATAATAAGGGAAAGAAGACATTCATATATACAGTTCTTATAACACATCTTGGAGAAGGGGAGACATTTCTTGTGATAGAGGAGATGTGACACATAATTTGGAAGAGTGTACAATGTTCATTATAAATGATGATAAAACACAATTACCTTTCGTTCGTAGAAGGAGGACACAAGACAACACTTACAAATAATGATGATTCTTTATTTATCTGATCGACTGGCCGATTGACGTCAGAAATTCAAATTTGGATTTACATGGTTAATCTTCTACCCTTCGCTTCCAAGGGATTAACTGACCAACTCTCTGGCTCTCTTGCTGACTGGCATCCTCTCTTCCTCTCTGACTGTTACAAGAAAGGCTGCCCCCTTTTCTTGTAAATAAGAAAAACATTAGATAAGTGGAAAATGAGATTAGGATAAGCCGAGACTCAAACTTTGTAAGCAAGATTCAGAGATAGATTCAGAAAATGGAATATTAAAATTTGGCTATTGTTAAATTTCATATAAAATCGTTTAGATATTGTTTGTTTGTAAAAAGAATTTAATTGTTCATTCTTTTATGGAAATTGAATTAAAAAGGTCAGCTAAAAATAATGAACAATACAATTTAAAAATATATTGAAAAAATAAGTTAAGTTATAAAATAGGTTAGTTCAGAATTCTTTGTTTGCAGAAGTGTGTTTTGGACAAACATGTCCTAAGCCACGTGAGTTTTTCACGTTTTGAACCACACATCAGACGTCATAGAAAAAGGAATTCTCAATATAGGAGCTAGTTTTAATCAGATCAGGGAGATCAATGAAGTTGGGGAGACAGGTTCGAGCAGTCAGCAAAGGTAGTCAGAGTGTCCCTTTAGAACATTTAACCTTGAAGAAACGAATTTGAATTCCTGATGGCAATTATCATTTCGACCGGTCAAATGGAATAAAAGAACATCATTGATTTTGTAACTGTTGTCGTGTTGTCATTCAACAATTGAAGGTAATGTGAAATCATCTTAATGAACTTTGTATAACCCCCATCCCAAGTAATGTATCTCTTCATCATAAGTAATGAATGTTCCTTCCCGTGTTAAACGATCTGATCACCCTCTCTCCTTGCTACTATATGTTATAAGAATCCACAGAACGGTAATGTCTTCTCAGTCTCTCTCCCCCCCATCGTCATTCATTAAATATGAACTCCTCATTATACAACGTGACTAGCTGAATGACTAAAATTCAAACCAATAATATGGAGAAATGTCTTTTGTTTATGACATCAGAAGTATGTTTTTCAAATGTGACTAATGTCACGTGGCTTTGCATATGTTTGTCTAAAACACACTTTTGAAAAACAAAAGAATCCTCCATTCTAAACTAACCTATTTTTAAACAATATAATTTAATTTGCATTGTTCATTCTTTTTCTGACATATTTAATATTCAGATTCCTAAAAGAATTAACAATAGGCTTAATTTCTAACATTCCATTTCTTAACTTTGCTTACAGGGTTCGATTCTAGGCTTATCCTAATCTCATTTTTACTTATCTAATATTCTTCTTATTTACATGGGAAGGGGAAAGCCTTTCCCTGTAATACTAGTGAACTGGATGATTGGGTACATGCCATATCCAAAAAACAAATGGTATATAGCCTATGGGATGCAGAAGTGGTTTTATTGACACACAAAGCTGCTCGAGGACTGGCATTGAGGTTCCTTGGACGACAGATTAAGGAATACCCCTGACTGGCATGAGAAAAAACTACAGTTGGCCCTGGTGGAAAAATATTCCAATGAGCGAACAGCCCTCGATGTTATGAGAGAGATGGTCTGAATCCAACAGAAACCTGGAGAGGAGATAACCGCTTTAGAAGAGCGTATCTCTGGATTAGCTAGAAGAGCCTTCTCCAAAGATACTCTGAGAGAAGGTGGAGCGATCCAAGCCTTGTTGGTGGCTATATTTGGAGAGGTTTTAAGGGATAGAGACGTTCTAGCTGATGTCATTAAGGGTAGCACAGTCGAATTACGGAAGGCAGTAAAATTAGCCAAGAATAGTGAACGTGTATGGATGCGAATTCGCCATCCCCAACTACAGAAAGATGTTACGGAAAGCCACAAACTTATCCAAGAATGCCGACTGAGACAATGCCACCTTGGAGAAGAAGGGGGTCAGACAGATATCAGAGGAGAAGGGAGCAACAAGGGTATCCTTTGCCCCCTCCAGGTCGGAGGGGAATGTCTGGTTTAGCTTATAGATGGGAGGGACATAAAACAGAGAGCTTTCCAATCTGAGAAGCATGATAACCTTCAAACAATGCAAATTATTTAAATGAAAGCATAATTACAAAGTATACAAGTATATAATAAAATGTGCATATAGCTTCAATTACATATGTTCAATATTTTTTATATTTACGAAATATACAAGTATTTAACGTATATATATAAATTCAATTCAATTTGTGCAATATTTGTTTCATATTTACAAAGTATGCAATACTTGAATGTATATATAACTTCAATTTTTTATATTTCCTTATCAATTTGTTCAAGCTAAAGATGTGGCATCCTAGTAGATAACAAACATTCACACGCTTACTCCATATTGATATTCCAATTGAGAGATTTTTAAGATTCCAAGAGAGAGTTTTTTATCTCTCTAGCACTTGGTTTACCTTATATATTAACATTAAATTTTTTTTAATTTTTCCTAAGTTTTGTTGCTCTTATGATTACTGGAATAATAAAGATATTCAAATTCCAATTTCATTTGATGTTATACGTAAGACCTTGGTATTTTGTTGTTTTCCCTCTCAAGTTTTGGAATCAAGCATCATTGGAAACACAAACTTCTACTAAGATTGCTTTTTCTCTTTTTTATTCCATATCACTGTTAGATTTTATTGCTGTTTTCTAGGCGTGTAGGAATAACATAATCATAGTTGATGTTGAATAACTTTTTCTGTTTTCTTATATATACCCAGAATATGCTGCTGCATTCGATATTCATGTTTTTATAGATAATCTTGTGAATATATTTATACACGTTGTTGTATCACATAGTATAGTAGTTGTCCCCCAGCAAAATCTTACATCTAGATGTAAAATTAATGAAGTTCTATTTCTGTATGGCAAAACCGGCACTTGCTACTATTGCAAGATGCAGTCATCAAACTCTGATCTTGGGTAGCCATCATAATTACATCCTGTTTATAGTGGAGTGGTCCATCTTTTTAACCACTCTATAAGCAGTTCTTATCTAGATAATCATCCAGATAATATATGGCACATTCTTCTAATTTTTGTGATGAAAGTTCTTGATATATTATTATGACATTTTTTGGCAATTTCTGTATTAGACTTGTTTTCTGATTTTGTCTAATTTGTAAAACAATGTTATTGTAAATGTTTTGTCAGTTTTGTAATGAAAATAGTATGCTGCCATGTGTTTTATAATGTTGATGCACTATTTTTAGGTTTGGATTTAAAGAGCACATCAGATATTGCTTACGTGTGTATTCGCATGTGTTTTCTAGGATTAAAACACAGAAAATGCAGACCCATAAACTTCAGAGACTTGGTTTTTCTCTTGTGTGTGCTCGCATGTGTCTTTTTAGATGGGCTCTTTGTGAAAATGAAAACTTACATACTTGACAAGAATATGGTTTCTCACCTGTGTGTGTTCGCATGTGTGTTTTCAGTGAAGAATCTTGTGTAAATGCAGACTTGCACATTTGACATGAATATGGTCTCTCTCCTGTGTGTGTTCGCATATGTTTTTTAAGTGAAGAATCTTGTGCAAAACGAGATCCACAAACCTGACAAAAAAACGGTTTCTCTCCTGTGTGTGTTCGCACATGGTTTTTGAGAGAAGAATGCTCTGAAAATGCAGACCCACAAATTTGACATGAATATGGCTTCTCTCCCGTATGTGTTCGCATGTGTTTTCTTAGATTGAAAATCTCTGAGAATAAATTTCCACAAACACTACAAGTATATGGCTTTACTCCTGTGTGTTTTCGCATGTGATTTTTTAGAGAAGAATTAACAGAAAATGCAGATCCACAAACTTGACAAGAATAAGGTTTCTCTCCTGTATGTATTCGGATGTGATTTTTTAGATCGCCACTCCAAGAAAATGCAGATGGACAAACGTGACAACAAAACGGTTTTTCTCCTGTGTGTGTCCGCATGTGCTTTTTCAGAGAAGAATGAATTGAAAATGCAGACCCACAAACTTCACAAGAAAATGCTTTCTCTTCTCTGTGTGTTCGCATGTGGGCTTTTAGAGAGTAATCTAATGAAAATGCCGATCCGCAAATATGACAATAAAACGTTTTTTTCTCTGTGTGGGTTTGCATGTGCCTTTTTAGGTGACTATTCAGAGAAAACACAGATTCACAAATGTGACAAGAAAAAGGTTTCTCGCTAGTGTGTTTTTGCCTATGCATCTTTAGCTGACCAATCTGAGAAAATCCAGAAGCACAAATTGTACAAGAATAAGGTTTTTCTCCAGTGTGTGTTCGCATGTGTTGTTTAAGAGAAAATTTTATTGAAAATGCCGATCCACAAACTTCACAAGAAAATGGTTTCTCTTTTGTGTGTGTTCGCATGTGCTTTTTGAGATCACCATTCTGTGAAAATGCAGACATACAAACGTGACAAGCATATGGTTTCTCCCCAGTGTGTGTTCGCATATGGGTATTTAGAGAAGACTTCTGTGAAAATGCAGACATACAAATGTGACAAGAATATGGTTTCTCGCCTGTGTGTGTTCGCATGTGAATTTTTAGATAATTATTTTGAGAAAATGCAGACCCACATATTTGACAAGAATAAGGTTTCTCTTTTGTGTGTATTTCCATTCTAATGTTTACAAATATGTTTATGTGTACAACAATGCATTTTAACTGTTCAAGTTTGTAAATTTTACTTCTTACAAAATACAAATTAACTGATTTTAAATTTGATATATGTATGTTTATGATTTTAATGTCTTACATACTATACCAATATTTATAAAAAATATGACAACACTTATCTAAAATCAATATAAAAGTTTTTCTTCTTTGTTGAATTGAAAACCAACATTTTCTGTACAAGTCTTTAATCTGTAAATAAAAAACAGCAATTATATTAACAGAACAACAAGTGTTTTATTATATATTGTCTTTTATTGTTTTAATAAAACAAGATAAAAGATTACTTTTGTTTAATATATTACATTTTGGTATTAAGAGTTCATAAAAAAATTATTTACTATAATTTTTGCGTTGTGTATGAAAGTGTTTACTTACATTTACCTCTAACAAAGATATCGCTACTTACACATAAGTGGCTACTATTTTGGACTATGCCTAGGGAAAATTAACAAAATGTGGGTTTACATTACATTTTAACTTCTGCATATCAATACAATTAGGGAAGCAAATAACAGGAAGCGAATTAGGGAAAAAAACTATTAGAGTAGAAGACTTTCTGGCATTTAGTGACCTGAACAGTGAAGTGGCGATTTTGCTGCTAGACAGGTTTGTTAGGCATATTACGTTAAAGAGACACAAGTGCAACGAGTTTATCAGAGTACATTTCATTACAATACTTGTAAAACATGCGTGTAGATACAACATTGATACGGTTAGTTAGCAAAGATTGAAGACTCTTTTTCGGACCCTATCCAATAGGGAGAGACCATAGTTGATGCACCAGCCCAGATGTAGCAATAGTACTCCATGCATGGGCGAATGATCGTTTTGTAGATGTACTGTATACTCTCAAGTGTTAGTAGTCTTCTAGCACGATAGAGGGAACCCACTTTCTTTGCAGCAGCCTTTGAAATGTCCACAATGTATTTGTTCCAGTTTAAATTTCCATGAATGGTAAAGGAATAATTCTCAGGTAGGGTGATATTTGTCATAAATATCGGTGGTTGGAGATGCTTCTTGTAATTGTTAAAGGGGGACAGCTTACTCTTATTAGCATTTAATGTGACTATCAATTACAGTCCACTTCCACTACAGTTTGGAGGTCATTTCCTAAGGATTCTGTGATTATCTTAGATTTGTGTATATCCATTCTTTCCTCGTGTATATTATAAAGCGTAGTGTTATCAGCAAATATATTTATCTCAGACACAATATCATAAGGGAGGTTGTTAATTAATATCAGGAATAATAGTGGTCAAAGGATTACCCAAGGCGCTCTCACATTAATGTTATGCTGTTTGGATGTATGTCCATCAATGACAATCTGGATGGTCCTATTGCCTAAGCATGGTCTAATTATATTTAGTATTCATCTAGTTACACTATCCGATTTAATTTTCATTATCAGCCCTTTATGCCTGACTTTGTCAAAGATCTTAGATATATTAAGGGATACAGCTCGGGCTTCATCCGTCTTATCCAGTGCATGATATATGTGTTCAAAGATAAATATTATAATATCTGCAATAAAACTACATTGTCTAAATCTATATTTTTTGTAAAAGATTAGGTTTTGCAAAGTGGTGGATTGGTGCTTGATTAATTAAGGTCTCAAAGATCTTAGAGAAGAGGAGATTGGTAAGGCGATAATTGAGAGGGTCAGTCGTTTCACTAGAATTCTCGTACACTGGTACTACAGAGTCCATCTTCCAGCAATTAAGAATGCAAAATTCAGCAAAGCATTTATTATAGAGCTTAAAATTCAGGGGTTAGCTCAACTAGTTCCTATCTCCTGCGATTCTATGCATTCCCTGGTTATTTCAGCATGCTTTCTTTTAGATGTGGCTATTTCTTTAACAATCAATTTCAGCATCTTTATAGACATTTTAGCTTATTTGTATTTGACTTATGATATATGAGCCAAAGGAATGCATGCATCTATGTGATACTTTTGTAATACTTTTCATTAATTAATAATTTTTTATTATCTTTCAATTAGGTAAACATTTAAACAATGATTTTTTGCTCTCAATATAATTTTATTAAATCTTTAAAAACTCTGTAGTAAATAAAATCATATTATATAAAATCCTTTTAAATTATAAATTTTAGTATTATCTAATAAAAACGTTTTAATGTAAAAACTAAACTATATATTTGTCATTTGTTAAATACATTACTACTGACACATTGCTTGTTTTCTAAAAAAAGAAGCGTTTGTACAAAATACTCATTGATAAAATGAAAATAACTTACATTTCAAAGGCTTATTTTTTACCTGTGGAAATTTAGGAAATGTTTCTTAAGCTTTTAACTTGAAAGCAATGTGTTGATAGATTAAACATTAGCTATTATGTATGTACAGAGGGAAACACAATATGTACTAACATAAACTTGAAAATAACTGAAGCGTTTATTAAGATATACTTATTATTGTATTATACTACTAGCAGGACAGAGTACTACCATTATCTGGTGGAAGTATGACAAAAAGCCAGAACATACTAAATGAAAGATCTCCTCTCAAAAACAAATTACACTATGGTATGATTCTATGGTCGACCTACAGACGTCAATGACAGAAGCAGGAAGACAAATAAAGTAGGAAATAGATTTATCAATCGATAATGGGCAGAAATTTGTTCTTAACATAGATCGGTGGGATTGAAGTTGAAAGCAGGCTAGAGCAAATCAGGCAGAAAAGTAAATCACTGGAGACAGACAAAACAGACATCAGAGTTACTACTTTTGAACAACGCAGCACATCACACACAGAGAGTGTAACTGATTGAATTCAAGGACTTGTCTTGCATTATTTATCGTGGAGTGATCACAAAGGCAATCGTGCTCTATGTTGTTTGTAAGAGTTACTGTCTGCCCTTAAAAATAACACGCATTAGCAGCAATGCCCAAATTCAAATCATGTGGTTTCCACTGTCAGGTACTGTCTGACAGTGAAAGCTAGCAGAAGCCACTGGTTGTGATTCTCACTGGTGGTTACTGGCAATTAGTGCCTGTTTGGCACAATTATTTGCAGGTAGTGGCGTTAACTCATGAGCCCTTATGGCAGTTACAAGTGGAACTCACTGACGGCCATGATCAGTGTCGAACCTCATGGAAATGTTTTTTACCGAAATCATCTCTTCAATTGTTGGGCACTGGCTATTACAGGATGACTGTGATCGGGTCTAATGGTCATTGGCAGTTAGTGCTGTATTTAAACTATTACTTGCATTTACAGGCGTTTACTATTGGACCTTAGCTGCTGTTAATAGTGTCACTGTTTGTTTCCAGCATACACTATCAGTCATTGGTGGCCTTCACTAGTATCGGTCTTCATTTGTCTGCTCTGAAATTAATTTGTAGTGGTTATTTTCATTTACTGGGAGGCATTGGATTCTTCTGCAATTATCGATCATGACCAATGTAAGGCCTCATAGAAATGAAATCGACTGTGATTACTTGACAGAGGCTGGCACTGCCAGTCATTGGTGTGCAAATACCTTGTCTTCAAATGTCAGGCTATGTTATCTAGTAACGGACACTGTTATCCATTGTGATCATTTCCTTTTAAGATGGTTACTGTCACTGTAATTTTTTCTTAGACAACTCATTATGTGAGAAAAGTCCAACAACGTTTTAATTATGCTGCATTTTCTGAGTGAAGGATGCTTTCTTTTTTGGATAATTCGACTGGAAATTTGTCTCAGTCTTTTCACAAAGCAGTCGACAATCACCTGTAATGTGTTTGCTTTTTCTACAATGATAACACCTGGGCCCCTTTCTGCTGATGTAGTGTCTTCATGTTATGACTTTCAATTCGGCATTATTATCTTCCCTTTCTCAAAATTTGGATTCTTCACTTAATAGTCGGTCAGTTACTAAGATCCGCTTATGAACCCCTCGAAGCTTCTTGTGCTGTCACCAACATATTATAGGAATCTGAAAGTGCAGTTAGAAGATGCATAACTCTGTCTTCTTTGTTTATTAAGTTACCAATGCCTACCAACTCATCAAATATCTCAACCATCGCTTTGATATGTTCGTTAAGAGTCACCCTTTTTTAATTTAAGGCAATATAATTTTCTCCTTAACACTAATTTGTTAGCCCACGTATTCTTCATGAATGGATCAGCAGAGTTCTTCCAAAAATAATGCAGGCAATTGATCGCCAATCTAATATAACAGTGATCTTTTCACTGAGAGAAGAATTGTGTCTAAAGCATAGTTTCTTCTTCGCATATACATTTTGTATGCTTGTACATCAAGGCTCTGTTGGGGAGTAAGTTTTGTTCCATCAACAATTCTTCAAACACAATCTTTCATTAGTGCCATCTTGTATTGAACTTTCTATATAAGGTAATTCATTATATCAACAAGTGATACTAGAACACTAAGCTTTGCATCCATAATTATTATTTGTTAAAAACAACAAAAACATTTTATCACAACCGAAAATTCCACATGGTCCTAAACAAAGCTCAAACATGTTTAATTTTTTGTTGTTGTTATTGTCGATATGTCGATGCTGGTCGCATAACCTTTGATAGTTGATTAATTAGCTAATTAATAACCTTTGATAGTTAATTATGAATTTAATAAAATATACATTGTTAGTTCCAAATAAAATTAATATTGTAAGTCATATTGATGGTTGAAAAAACGCTAAATCAATTAACACATAACATGTTTTATTTTTACACACAGACCGGGAGAAGAGAGACACGCCTGCATTTATTTATATGAGCAGACAAAGGGAATTAGTAAACGTAAACACATTTATATACATAAAGAAAGGGGAGAAACTGTAAGTTATTTAATCTTAAAAGACACGTCAGCAACCCAAGACAAGGTGAAGCAACTCCTTACATGGTCCAAGGCACAAAACTGTTGTAGTCTTCACAATATTAAAACCCGATAAACATTGACAGATTTTCAATAGTGTCCTATGAAGAGAAATATTGGCATTCGAACTTGAAACCTATCTGACACAAAACATAATACGAAAATAAGATTAATGAAAATTTGAACTCTATCAGAGTTTGAGTGTCAGTATAAAAAGATTACGCTCTTTTCAAGCATCAGAAACGGTTTTTTATTGACAAGAGTTCACTGGAAAGAAGAGTAAGAAAAGAAATATATGACTGCTGCTGGTAGAAATACGTAGACATAAGAAAAATTCAATGTTAGCAGACCTTTTGTTCTGCTTCCAAGCTATTGTTATGACATAGATATGAATCAGCAGATATTGTGAAACCGTTTAGTGGCAAATGTGATGTGGTGGCATGGCTGAAGAAATTGAGTTCGCCAGCAAGACTTCAGAAGGTGGATGGCGAGGCTGCAGCTATTATATTTTGAAACTGATGCATTAATCCTCTAGTTGGGGATGTTTAAGAGTGACCAAATGGACATCTAGAAAGTCGAGTCCTAGGTATTTATAGGTGGTGCATTCACAGCCTATAGGATGTTGACTGTAAATGGGCTGGCAAGCAAGTAGACGTTTATGCAAACAACATAGACGGTTGATTAGATTGGCTGGCGTTGATCAATTTTGGGACAAAAGTTGTCCAAAAATATAACTGGAGACTTCTGGTCGTTTCTTTGGATGGATTCTCATTCCAGCTTGGGCAGATTCGCCAACCAAGATCCAAAAGAAATGAAGGTAATGTGTGCCTGTTTGAAGATTGCATGCATTTTTAGATTCTCCTTTTCCTCCGTACAGAAACATTACAGGCCATGTCTCCAACTCTTTTTGTCTGTCTGCTGCCGGTGCTGCCCTTCTCTAACTCTGTCTCGCTTTCTAACTCCAAACTCTGCTTGTATATATTCAGTCAAATCTTTTGTGCTTACGTCATTCGATTACACAAAGACCTATTTATTTTATATCTAGGTTGGAAAACTATTTTGTTTATGTCCACTACATTCTTTCCTTGATTGTTTCTAAACTAACCTAAATATTTTATTAAACATCACTTTCTTTCAAAACGCTCTCCCTGCATAGTTTTTTCTACATAACAGTTAACAAAATAATAATGTTCGTTATATATTTTAACTTCAATAATAATAATAGTTGATTTTCCTAAATTGACTATCAGCAAGGAAACCTGGCATAATCTCAGAGACAGAACACTCAGGTTTGATCTATTGTTAGGGATCGATGCATTGTGGTGTATTACTGTTTGACTTACAGGTCCAGTTTGGATCATCAATGGGAAATTCCTATATGTGTGCCAATCTCCATCAGTGAACCTGATTTACTGCTACATTTGACTATCTGAGACATCATAGATTGCTGGATGAAAATGAACAGATAACCAATCCACTGAATAACTCCATAAGTTTAGTGTCCAACTATGAGATTACTCATAGCATATCCGGAAGAAAAAGACCTACCAAGGGGGTAATTTCATTGATGGCCATGATGCAGCAGAATAAGGCAAATGTGCAGCTACTGATGAACCACTGCGAACTTAATCACGTAGGTTCAATTATGGTCAATACAGATGTCTGCTCTAGTAAGATGCATGAATGGCGCCAAATAGTGGGCAAAAAATCACTGCTGTACCTCAGAAGAGCATATGAGTCCATGGTATGCTGTGGCCATATCAGTGTGAATATCAATGAGAAGAGGTAGGCTGACATGTCTGGGATTTTTATTATCATGAAGAGCATCATCAGCAGGGTACTGTAGTATGTGGAAGCCTATATTTACAATATCATTGTTTATGAAGACGTCAGGGAACATTTGGATCGATTTGAACTAAAATGAAAGGATCTGACGTGGCTGTGGAACAATACATGCACGCTGGAATTGGCAGTCTCAAGAGAACATGGTGTATTTCACTGGAAGCACAAATGCAGTCCAAGAAAGCACTAACACCATCATATGACGAATGATATTCTCTGTGTGGAAGGCTTGTTGAGCACCTCATGCTATATGCATGGCTCCATATGGCATATGGGATGATCAAGAGGAAAGTTAGTTGGATCACAAACAGCTGGAATGTCAAGGTTACAGCCTCCCTACTCCAACATATGATGTGTGAGACTGTGGATTCAGTAAAGTGGAATAATCCACCCACCAGGTACACTAGCAACTGAGCTTGGACTGGAAATACACAGGACAGGGTTGAGGGATGATAGTTGGTTCTGACCTAAAAAGGATTGCAGCATATTCATCTGGCTGAACTTGGTATTGTGTTGAAGTGAATTTATTTAGCACTTCAGTGGCAGAGCAAGGCATTGCATTTAACGAAACACTCTGCATTTGTATGCAACTAGGTATCGAACCTCTCATTGGGAAAGCACAAGTTCACACCAACACTGTGAGTGAGATAGTTATTAGGAGATGATTAAGCACACTGAAGGTGCAGGTAAAGGAATACGAGCTCTCAATGGATGTAACATTGGTTGTGTCATTTTACAACAGAGCTGGCAAATTAATGCACATGCCACAGTGATGGTTCAATACCATGAAGAAGGACAAGCCCTTGATCGATGATGTGGATGTAGTTGAGCTAGACGCAATCTGTGTAACATGTATAGCATGTGTGAGAAAATCAGTAGCTGAAGGATAGCTGACTAGCAAAAATATTGTAAAACATCTGCGTGAAAAGACTTTTGTAAGATAATGAAATGAATTATTTTGGAAGAACCATGAATAAATTTATTTCATTTGCACTTCACCAAATACCGAGTCAGAGTTTTTTCTTTCCTTTTTTATGTTTGTTTCTTTGCAATGAAGTACCAGACGACATGTAGATCCCAGTAGTAATAATGTAATGAGACAGCTAAAGTATAATATCCACATTACACCTACATAATGGCAATTCCCAGAAAAGTGGCCACCCATGAGTGTGATGTAACACTTCTTTTGCAGGAAGAGTTTGTCCTATGATAAAAGCAGCGGTCAAGTTTGCTAAAATGTCATTCTACAGATCCAGTGCTAATCCACTATGGGAAGGGAAAATAAGAGGGGAGCAGTGATTGGCAACAGTTGGAGATAGATATCACACACTACAGTGCTTAATATTTCCCAACTATTACAGATTATGGCCTGTTGTGGTTTTTAATGTGGAGACAGCATGCTAGGATTCAGCAAGCATAATTCTTGGGAGAGATCTTTTGTGAACATAGCCCACCACAGGAGCTACTCACAGATATTGACAAAGCCTTTCACAGAAAGGAATTCAGGATGTTAGCAGATAAATAGGACATGAACCTTAGATTTTGTTGCACATATGTCCTGCTCAGGAATGGCATAGACAAGCGATGTCACTGTACTATGAAATCACAGTCAGAATGTGCTCTATGATATCAGATGATGCCTTTACTGGTACAATGTGACTCCAAAAGACAGTCAATCCTATTTGAACATGCCAGCCAATGTCATTTACAGTAAGGAGATTCGGGTGGTTATGTTATATACTGGGTGGATGAAGATGACGTATATTCTGTATTGTTGTTGTTGTTCGTCTTAGGAAGTGTTTCATCTAGAGACAGGGTACATTCTACTACATGAGCACCCACCACCTATAATTCAACTATACGAGATTTTTTAATATCTTGATAGACAGACTGAGAGATAGTGCGTTTGACATGTTTGTTGTAAATCGTCTAGATTGAAATAACCGCTGTTCAGTTATCAATGAATAACGACACTTTTTTATAAACAAACTTGGTTTATTTAACAAACATTCATATATACACAATACAGCAGTGGAGGTGGGGGTAGGAGAGGTGTAAGTTGCGAACATGACAGGCAGTTCCTCATCGTCTGTGTCTCGTTCTCCGTCTCCCCGTCTCTTCCTGGTTTTTATTTACCATCTCACTTTGATGGACTTTCGACCTGGTAACCCATAAACCAATTGACGTCATTGACCCATATTTTGACCAGCCCGGCGTTTGCTTTTGGTCTTATCTGTGACTGAATTACATCATCTCCAGGTCATCCCATTCCCGGGTTTCATTTTATCAGCTAGGATTTAAGTTCAATCGAACTATGCTCCTTACAACAGCCTGACCTATAAAACGACTTGCGTCATAGGAGCAGGTCATCCAATTCCTGGGTTCCATTTTTGTTGGCCCTGATTTGGAGTTAATTTGCACCTTGCCTCTCCATAAAACTCCTCCCCTGCCACCAAAAAAATGTTATATATACATATAATAATTTTTTTTATTCTAGATTTCATACATATTTCTCTTTTTTTTTGTTTATTTATTATTATTGTTCTTTTTTGAATATCTTTTTCTGTTCCACAATAAATCATTTTAACTTTTTTTTCTTGTCCACTACCATTAATGCATTTTAGTTATTTATTTTTCTAGACATTTTTTTTTCCGTGGACATAATTTAATATTATTAACACGAATCCATTATCACACACACACACATTTTTTAATTTCTTTTTCTGGGGGTCTCTCGATATGTTTTTGTTTTATGTCATATAACATGGGTGGTATTTTCACCCTAATTTTAAAAATTGACATTGAGGCAGCCGACGTCCGATAAACTATGCTTGCTTCTGCTCAAGTTACTTGATTTTTTAAAACTTTACATTCCAATTACTTTTTTGAAATGAGAAGCAGCTCTATCTTTCCCTAAGACGTCAGTTGCTTTAACCATGGAGATAAGGGATCTTTTATTTTCCTTTTATTGAATAGGACGGTGTTCACAGTTTACTTAATTTACCTAAATGCAGAGTATTTTTCTAACCCATCCTAAACAATTCCCTCTCTCCTGTTCTTCCTCCCCGCTACCAAAACCTCGTACTAACTCTATTTACGAGAGGTTGGTCCCTATTTCTACTCTCGTGCACTGCATACGATGTATACAGACAGCTGATTTCGTCTATATTGGTTTCACGTCATGCTCCATGTCATGATTTTTCGTTCCATCAATGGTATGTCAGATTCCTCATCCGACCCCTCTTGTTGATGGCGACTCTTCTGTATTGCATAATCAGCTTCGTCTGTGGCTGATTCGCCGTCTGAATCACTAGATTCCTTTGGAACAGACAATGCAGCTTTTCTTAACGGTCTCTCTGTAGTGGGAATCTCCCACTCCTTGATAGACACTGCCCTGAGATGTTCTGCATGCGCCTTCGTTACAGGGCCCATTAATTGATCCTTAATTCTATATGAAACCAGCCCAGTCTTTTCTATCACTACGTAGTACGGTTTCCATCGTACGTCTAGTTTTCCTCACTTTTGGTGGTTTTTATAATACACCAAATCACCAACCTTAAATTTGACAGCTTTTGTTTTCTTCTCAGATCTATCTATCATTTTTTCTCTAGCATGTTTTACATTACTTCTTACTAAAGTGAAGGTTCAATGCATTTCCTGTAGAGCGTTTTCATGATTCTCATCCCCATAGTATATTCTACGGGGTCTTAGTCCAATGGCAGAACAACATTTCTATTGTAGAGTAAATAATAGGGTGAAAATTTCGTTGTTTCGCTTACATGGAACCTGACAGCTGCTAACATCTGATTCATGTATATATCCCACGACTGTTCATTGTCCCCTATTTTCTTCGCTAGGACGTCATGCATCGTTCTATGGAACCTTTCAACTTTGCCATTACTCTGGGGGTGATAGAATGATGTGGTCACATGATGCACGTTGAGGTCCTCTAATGCCTTTTTCATTATTTTGTTTATGTTCTCAGGCCCATTATCCATTAAAAGCTGCAGTGGTGCCCCGAATCTGGGAAAAATCTCATCAATCAACAGATGCACCACTGTTTCTGCTTTCTTTTTCGGATCCACAAAAGCCTCTGGCCAACCACTGTACATATCTATAAAAGTCACTATGTATTGGTTGCCTGATAGAGTTTTTGGGTAAGGCCCGGAAACATCCAACGCTAGTTTAGAAAAGGAAAAGGAGGCAAATCACTCTCCTGCATTTGAGGTTGCTGCTTCCTCGAATTTCTGGTTTGGCACAGAATACATATATCTATGTATTCATTTACCTGTTTAAATAAACCAGGCCAGAAATAGTTGTGCTTAATAGCGTGAAACGTTTTTTCCATGCCCATGTGACCATTATCATCTTAGATGCAACGGAATATATAACCTAATTATTGGTTCTTTGTCAGGTTGCGACAAGTAATATACTATATCGTCCATTATTATGTATTTTTTCCGTTCCATTTTGGACGCTTTACCATTTTTTATTCGCATCTTTAAATCTACAATATCCCTATCTACTTCCTGTTCCTTACATATATCTAAATCCGATAATGTAGGACGCTCGTGTGCTATCGATGAGTCTTCAGCATCCTTATGTGATGCAAAATCTTTTGGCTCAAAATGATTTGAGTTTATTGCACTCATCGTGTAATTCCTACTGCCTATTTCTACTGTGGGATCATCATTGTCTTGGCTCAAATCAACAGCGCATTACAAGAGATCTGCACAGACGTCTTTCCCCTTCAGGTACCGTATGGTGCAATTATAGCCAGCCATACTTAAAGCCCACGTCTGTATCTTCCTATTTTGTATTGGTGAGTTCAGTAAATACTCCAATGGTCTATAGTCTGTATAGATGGTGAACATTGCACTATGCAAATAGTGATTTAATTTATTCAGGGCATAGTGTATCGCATATACCTCTTTCTGTATCATTGACCATCTGGTTTGAGTATTACTCAACTTATGGGATAAAAAGTAAATAGGTTTTTCTACCTCTTTACCCTCCTTTGGGTCATAGACCATTTGTGACAGACATGCCCCAATTGAATGATCAGAGGCATCTGTATACAGACAGTAGTCCTTATCCAGATCTGGATAAGCCAGGGTTACCATATCTGCAAGCTTCGTTCTTAGGCTATCAATGGCAGACTCACATGCATCGTCCCAATAAAATCGTGCATGCTTCCTCGTTAATCGGATTAACGGCTCGGCGATATCGGAAAATTATTTTATAAATCGCCGATAGTACAATATCATACCTATGAAAGCCCTTACTTGTTTTACAGTGTTGGAGTCGAAATCATCTTTATAGACTTGAGTGTATCCATGTCTGGCTGTATACCCCTCTCATTAACTTTGAACCCTAGATACTGTATTTCTTTATTAAAAATCTCACACTTCATTGCTTTTAACCTAAGATTGTACTTGTGCAAACTACCTAAGACCTTATCTATGTGTTTTATATGGTCTTTCTTTGTATTGGAGAATATTAAAATATCATCCAAATACGGCACAGCGAATTCTTCCTGTCCTTGTAAAACTACGGACATTAATTCCTGGAAGACCCTGGGGGCGTTTACAAGTCCAAACGGCATTACATTAAAATGGAACAACCCCTTGTGGCAGGTGAATGCAGTTTTTTCCTTATCGTTCTCATTCAATTTAACCTGCAAGTACCCTGACTTCAAATCTAACTTTGAGAAGTATTTTGCCGACCCAAGCGAGGCTAAAATATCATCAATAACTGGTAACGCTCGGGCATACTTATTTGTTATTTTATTTAGTGCTCTAAAATCTACACAGAATCTTTTAGTTCCGTCTTTCTTCTCTACTAAAACTATCGGAAAACTCCAGGGGCTGTTTGATCTTTCGATTATTCCATCCTGCATCATTTCCCCTATTGCAGACTCTACTTCTTTTCTTTGCTTAAGCAGTGTCCAGTATGGGCATTTCTATATGGGTTCATGCGTTCCAGAATCAATATGCATCTTCACCGTATCAGTACTGTCCAACTTCTTATCTCCCGTCACGAACAAGTCCTTATTCCGTTTTAGCACCTTATTGATCTCTAACTTGAATTCTTTGGGCACTTTTATCCCTTTCAAGTTTTCTTCAGAGATCTTATCACTATGTTTCCCTGGCATGATAATCTCCATTATTTTACCAGCCACTCTACACCTAGCTATTTTACACCCTCTTCTTAAGGTAACCATCTGATTGGTGTTGTTCATTATTAAAAGGGAAAACTTTTTGATCCTTTAATTTTTACTATGGTATTTGCTACTGAAATACCACTAAGAAATCCTCTATCTATTTGCTCAACCTCATACTCTAGCCCTTGACCGTTTTTAATACCCGCACGAGTTGTGCACGTATGCAAATGCTGGGCTTTAATGTTATTTTTTCCCCCAGTCTTACTATAGCTGAGATATGAGCATCTTCTTCTAACGCTATATATTCATTTCCTATTTTTATCGCCCCTAAGTCAAAGTACATCCTTACCCCATTTTGTCTAAGCCAGTCCCTGCCTACTATTATATTTCTATTGAGGGTTTTCGCCACAACAAGTCATGGTGGATGAATTAACTTCCTATTCTTATCCTTAATTGGGCGATGCCTTCTACAATTAATGGGGACCCATTAGCTGTCCTTAAATTAATTGATCTACTATGTAGCTCAGGTGTCTGTATAAGTGTTTTAAAAACGCTACTTTTTATGACAGAAACCTTTGCACGTGTATCTACTAAAGCCCTGAGTCTATTTCTATCTATTTTAATAGAAACGGAATTTGCAGCGCTCATGTTACCGATTACATTCATCGGTATGCTTTCGTTCCGTCCGTTGGCATTGTACGAATGGTGCGCCTTCGTTTCCCTGCCTGCAATCTCTCCATATATGGCCCACCTTACCACAATTGAAACATCTTATACCCTGTCTAGTTTTTTCCTTTTCTCTAGTCTTATATACAGGCCCCCTATTCTCTAATCTTTTTTTGAGAATTTTGCTGGACCTACGACTTCGACTCTAACCTGTCGTCTTGCATGACAAACCTCCACGGGTTCATCATATTCACGGTTTGTGTTGAGCCGAATTTTCCATTTTACTTTTGCTAAGGCTTTCTCATAAGCAGCATGGAGATCCATAGATTCATCGTTCATTACGGGCAGTTTCAAATCCTTATCTCTGACGCCCTCTTAAAAAAATCCTAGAACTTGTTTTTTTACTAATTCATTACCTTCATCTATCGCACTATATGCTCCTTCTGCTCGTCTCACTATTCTCTGCATATAATCTTGAATAGTTTCGTCTCTACCCTGTCTTATGTTAGCTAATTCTAGTATGTTCTTGTTGGGATTTGCGACTATCCCATAATAATCTTCTAAGACCCTTTTCAATTCTAGCCACGTTAACCCTTCATTATTTGCCATTAATCCGTTAATGAAGAGTCCAACCGGGCCCCTACTAGTCAATAGCACTGCCTGGCATTTTTTTCATCCCCAGCACCGACTATTCCAAAATATTTTTCTATCTCTTGCAACCACACCCTATATCCACCATCCCTTCTATTTTCTAAAGTTCTTATATTCTTTAGAAGGGACTCACCTCGTAAAGTTTTTGAGATGGCCCCCACCGCGTTCCTAAGCTCTAGGATTAAGCCCTGTACGAAATTTGAAAAGATTTGCTGTCCTATCTTTTTTTTCAACTTAACCAAAACAACAAACAAAAACAACGTCAGATGAGGAAACAAAAGTACAATTTAAAAGACAAAAAAGAAAAAAAAAATTTTTTTTTCTGTTTGATTAATTTTGTCAAATAATCACAAATTTCTTTCTTTTCTTTTTCTTTCTCTTGACCGAAAGATTGAAGCGTTTTTTTTGTTTTTTTTAAATGTATGTATATATATATATATATATATATATATATATATAACCTTAGAGCAGAAACAAGCAAAGAAAGAATCAGATTCGACTTACCTCGTTTGTCTTTTGTTCATGCTTTTCTTTTCTTCCCCTTTTTTTTTAATTTGACAGTCTTGATTTTGGGAGGGTTTTTTTTTTTCAATAATCTGTCCGTGGTAATAAGTTGTTTTTTTTTAAAGGACCCTTTTTTCGTTGTGTCTATATATATATATTTTTTTTTTCTAACCACCAGGTTCGATTTTTTTTCACACTCTTGTATAAGTGCTCTGGTTCACTGGCACCAAATTGTATATATGTTATATAATGGGTGGTATGAAGATGACATATATTCTGCATTGTTGTTGTTGTTCGTCTTAGGAAGATTCTTAGTGTTTCATCTAGAGACAGGGTACATTCTACTACATGAGCACCACCTATAATTCAACTATACGAGATTTTTTAATATTTTGATAGATAGACTGAGAGATAGTGCGTTTGACATATGTTTGTTGTAAATCGTCTAGATTGAAATGACCACTGTTCAGTTATCAATGAATAACGACACTTTTTTATAAACAAACTTGGTTTATTTAACAAACATTCATATACACACAATACGGCGGTGGAGGTGGTGGTGGGAGAGGTGTAAGTTGTGAACGTGACAGACAGTTACTTGTCATCTGTGTCTCGTTCTCCGTCTCCGCCTTGTTTTTGTGAACCATCTCACTTTGATGGACTTTCGACCTGGTAACCCATAAATCAATTGATGTCATTGACCCATATTTTGACCAGCTCGGCGTTTGCTTTTGGTTTTACCTGTGACCGAATTACGTCATCTCCAGGTCATCCTATTCCCAGGTTTCATTTTTGTCAGCCAGGATTTAAGTTCATTCGAACCTTGCTCCATAGAACGGCCTGACCCATAAAACGACTTGCGTCATAGGACCAGGTCATCTAATTCCCGTGTTCCATTTTTGTTGGCCCGGATTTTGAGTTCATTCGCACCTTGCCTCTCCATAACAATTAGACCTGATGTTATGCAACCATCAGCAGATCTCAAGCACAGTCCCTACTATGTTTAAGTCTGCATTTGGGTGAGGACACAGGAGAGTCACTGTTTGATAAAATTTGGCTATGATCAAACAACCAAGATAATCAATGCACAGTCCATCCTGGTGAATGAGATGCTCCAATATGTGAATGACCTGCACTCCTGTTACAGTGTCCTTTCGTTAGAAGATTCTGACAGCATAACATCTTATGAGAGTGGGTAAGAGAGTTTAGTATATGACAAAACAGAGTTTATTTTATAAAAGGAAATAAGAAAATATATCAAATCTTTTAATTCTACTGTACATAAAACACTAATAGTGTCCTTGTTTACATTATAAATTTAGCCCATTGACTTATTTTGGACACTTATATTCAAACCAAAGATAAACTTAATAGTCAGGATGTTTCTCTGTAGTACAACAGAATCCTCACCCACCTCTAAAAATATATTTTTTTTAATCAAGTATTTTTGGTTTGAAACTCTACTTTTGAGTAATTTCAGAAAAAAACAAACGAACACAGATGCACAATTTCAAAATGAAGCTTATGTTGTCATGAACATTATTAATTCTTTTTACTAGATTAAAAATCCTTCTTCCTTAAATTGGAATTGGAGAGCTGATGATTTTCATTAATATTATTATTAAATTTATTGCAATGTTAAAAATGTTTGAATTACGATCAATATAAAACAAATACGAAATGGGCAATATACAACGTCTGTTGCAAAAATAAATGAAATACAAAACTCCAAAAATAGATGTTTGTTAAAAAAAAGTCAAACATAAGAACTTGTGCAGCTTTACATTTTCAAGCAAATTTAAAAGCCATTCTTTGCATGGGGAGAGGGGGCTTAGTTAACTATTCCCTTGCACGAATAGCTCTCTTCCCTAAGTAAAACAAATAGGAATGTTAAAATGCACAAGTGCAAAATTATATTGATACACAATTTTTTTACATACCTGTAAAATGAATGGGTGATCTTTAAAATACATAAACATTTTAACTCCTACTTTCGTTTAAAAATTCAGCAAAATTCAGGAAATCAACCAACTTTAATGTGATTTTCAGTATGTATTAACAATCACAGTACATAGTGAACTCATTATTTTTTAAACATTAGTAAACAAAACACCTTTGCCAAAGTAAAAGTTTTAAGTATTCAAAAGAAGACGAATGAATTTGTTTGCTTTTTATAAAAATAAAGCATTGTAGATGTTATGAATTTTAAAATTTTATTTTAATATTCCAGGAATGAAAAATGCACCTAAAGTCTGTGTTAATGAAATTAAAGTGGGGGTGCTGTTTAAAAAAAATGCGTATTGTTTTAATATTGTGTAAAAATAAAACAAACATAAAAAATATACATAATTTATACGTATGCACACGTATAAAAATACAATAACTTAAAGGAATTCTAAATAGATGTAAATATTTGGAATATCTTACGTATTATATTTATTTGAAAGTAAATTCCATTCTTCTTGTTTTAATTTGTGAGAAAAGATTGATAATTTTCTCCTTAACTTCTGAATGACTGCTGAAGAACTTTTTTTTCAATTGAAAGCACTGCAAGTGCATTTAGTCTTTCGCATGGTGCTCCTTAGAAAAGTTTTTATTCTTTTCAGAGTTGAAAAACAACGTTCTGCCTCTGATGTAGTCATGGGAATTGTCAAGATAATTTTTATGAGTTTTGTGATTTCACTAAGAACATCGTTTAAATTGTTTTCCAAAATAAATTTCAGGAGATCAATTACTTTGCAATACTCATGGATATCTGATCTACTATAAAATATTTCTAACTCAGTTTCAAGCTTTTGTTTGTCAATCATGGGATATGCTTCAGTTGTCAAGGATATCTCTTCTGTAGGTAGTTATTTCTTAAAACTAGCAAAGCTTTTCTTGTTAAACAATTTAGCAAGTATTAAATGTTTAGTTGAAGAATATCTGTCCGTTATATCAACAGATATATAGTCACACAGTTCTTTAGCTTCGACCTTGAGTGTTTGTGAAGGATTTTCACAGTATTTGGAGTTTCTTATCTCTAAAATAGCAGTTTTGAAATTTGCTATGTATTCATTGACTTTATATATGCTAATTTCCCAAGATTGTATTTGATTATAAATAATTTCAACATGAGACATAATTTGATGAAATAGCTCTAACCAAAATATGAAATTTTCATCATTCAAATGTTTCAGAATTCCTGTCGCTTCTGCAACGGTTTCATCTACATATGATGTTGACTGAATTTCAGTGAGACATTTTTTTAATGCTTGAACATTTTCATGAACTCTATTTATGGTCCGTATATTAAAGTTCCTACTTGTGGCAGATGGACGTGGAATGCTTACATCCAGATGCTTCTTGAGAATGGACAGACGCTGTGGTAATCTAGAAAAGAAAGTCGGAATAGCCAAAATGTTAGAGATAAATATTCTAGCATTTCGTGTAATGCTTGCTGCATTCCTCATTATTAAATTAAGTTGATGCGCATAACAGTGAGTGAAATGTGCATTACTATAAACTGCTTTTATTTTCGCCTGAACACCAGCTTTTTTGCCTTTCATGACATTTGCACCATCAAATGTCTGAGCTATCAGTTTTTGGTCGATTCTCTTGAAGGATTATATCCAATTGTTGTAGAATACATTTTGATATTCCATCAGCGGTTTGGTTTTCTGGAATAAAGAATCCCCAAAAGCGTTCAAGTATTTTTTCATCCAAGACGTACCGTAAAACAATGATCATTTGTGTATGTTCAGACACATCTGTTGTATCGTCAGCCATGACAGCTACAAAGGAAGCTTTACTAATTTATGCCCTTATTTCATCACGGTATATTTGTAAAAGACAGTCAAGTATGTCATTCTGAATGGTCTTGGAAACACCTTTGAAGACACTACTGGTTTCTAAGTGATTCTTTAAATCTGGATCTGATTTAGATGCAAAATTTATTAATCCTCTAAATACACCTGGATTTACTGAATCATCTTTTTCATCATGTCCTCGTAAGGGAGTTTCAAAGTTCCCACAAAAGAAAATACAATCTATTATTTTAGATAAAATTTCACGGTTCTTCTTAACATTCATGTTATGATGATTGATTGAAAGTCTGTAGGACTCACTAAGTTTTTCTTTAATATTTACGGTCCCCAAAATTGATAGGGAAACTACATTGTCAACGTGCTTCTTTGACTTCTCATGCTTTTCAGTTCTATCTTTCATTTTGCTAATAGTTCTGAAACCATCTTTTGTCCACGTTACATCACCCCCAAACAACAAACAAGGAAAGCAGAACAATGCCTTTTTTAGTTCACAGCCGCAAAGCCAACTTTTCCGTTGGTACCAGTCAGAATTAAAGCTACGAATATACACTTTGTTGTTGCTAATTCCTGGCTGAGATATTTGAATATCAGGCGTTGAACGGCCTCTTTTCTTAATTTCAACTTTATCATGGAGAGGCAGCTGTGAAAACTCAATCTGTTGAAGTCCACTTACCGTCACAGAAGTTATTTCTTGGGGATGCAAGGAGGCCATGGTTAGATTCTTTTATATCAATTGTGTTGGGAAAGGTAAGTACTAGGCAGTCTATTAGTAGAATATTAATTAGGGTAGAAGGAATACAATGTTTACGTGATTCTCTTTTTGCGATTCAACTGAACCGGAAGTTCTAACTGAGTTGAATCGTACTTTTATAACTTTTAGATAACAGATTTTTATCAACGAAAATAGTTTTACTATTTAAAAACGTTTTTATTTATAAAAAGCTTGTTGTTAATAAAAAATAGGCGTATAACAAAATAAGCTTGCCATTAAAATTGTCTTTTTTTAATACAAATATTTTTTAACTTTGCCATTATAAGCCGTCGAAAAAGGGATAATACGCAAAAACATTTTAATAAAAAAATACTATTTTAAATTGTGTACACTTTACAGAGTAATAAAAAATTTACAAATATATTTCTTTAAAACTTTACAGATTAAATAAATTTTATGGGCTTTTCCGCAGGCAAACAAACGAAAAACATTTTTTTAAATACATTTTATTTACAATTTTTTAATAATTTATTTTTTCATAAAAACAAAATCTTTGAAATTTACTTGCTTGCACACGATGGTAAAGTTAGGAGTTTACCATTTAAAAATGGTTTTATTGGATAACAGTTTTATTTAAAATTTAAAAATGTGTTTATAACTAAACTTACTTCGTTAATAAAATATAGAATAAAAAAGTTTACATGTTTGTACTATGAGCAACATTTAAAAACATTTTTTAACTAAAATGTATTTAAAAAATAAAATTTTCTTCGCTTTTCTATAGAAAAAAATGTAAATATTTTTTATTCTGTAAAGTTTAACTACCACAAAATGAATAGATTTCAAACTACATAAAAACACAAACAAAATAAGCTGTACGTGAAAAAATAACATTAGTTATGTTGGTAGCTTTACGGGTAAAAAGCCCGAACACTTTTAATTAATTAAAAAAAAAAAAAGTTTCGCATATTGTACATTTTTGTCTGCTTAAATCGCATTTGAAAGTGTGAGAATTTTTTTAAGGTGGATATTTATTTACAAGAACACTTTACACTTTTTAATAATAATAAAAACAAAACATTTGTAAACAAGCCTTTTAAAAAAATAATAATATAAGCGAAAACACGCAAACACCAGTTTTCACGAGTGTTTGGAACTGCGAAAACGACAGTTACAACTTAGCTTTCATTTGCCGTCTGAAGCGGGCAGGCGTATAAGCGAACTTCGCTAAGAATGTGTAACTGTGAATTTCACAGCTCCAAGCAAAGTTTTACTTTTATACTTATATGAATATGGGGACAGTTATCGACATTAAGCTTCAGGATTATATATATATATATATATATATATATATATATATTATTAATATGATATATTATCACATAGAAAGGAAAAAATAAATGTATTATTTTTACCGTGTATCGATAATATTGAGTAGAAATGATTGGGGGTGCTGCAGTTCCACAGTTCCAGGCATGAGCCGCCACTGTTTCTCAAGCTATTGATATTATCATTGAAGTAAGCATTGGTTATTCAATATGTTGGTTCTAATGCACTTACTGATCTGCACTATTTTTTAAATCATATTTCCAAGTTTAATTAAAGTTTTATGATATGTTTTTATTCAATTGTAAGGTTAAAGTACAGAATAGGTACAAAACACCGTCACCTGCCCATGTTAAGAATGGCTTTTAAAAAAAAATAATGTTATTATTTCAGCACGGATCAATAAGTGCATGAGTACCAATATTTTTACCAAAAATAATATAATTGAAAAATGAATATTTCATGTGAGTTTAATGATAACAATTCGCGCAAAAATTTTAAATGTAATATAATATCTTTCTTGTACCCATGATGGTGTAAACACAAGCGTAAGAAATTGTTTTATAATCCTAAAAATAAAAAAATGAGACAAAATTAAAATCCAAGATCACTAAGAAAAAAAAACATTTTTTTAATGGTATTATTTATAACAAATAATTTAGACAAATACAGATGGGCTAACTTGTAACAAAAAAAAAATAAATAAATAAAAAGGAAACAGACAGGATTTGGATCCTATCTGCCATATTTTTTTAAATTATGAATAAATTGTTTTTGTATATTTTTTCTAATGAATGAATTGGCAGCGAAATCAGTGATTTTAATTAAATTTTTTCACACTTAAAATGCACTTTTACTTTATTTTAAAAAAAGATTAATTCATCATTACAACACGTTGGAGAATAAGTTGTAAAAAAGGAAATAAATATTCTAATTCAATAATCACTTTCTTTTTATTACAACAAATAGGATAACCTAAATTAATGAATATTTTTATGATTTTCAAAAGTAAAGAAATAAGGGTATAATAGTGTTTCAATTCCTCTATGAATTTTAAAATAAAATTGACAAGTGCTTCTACAGAATTGTGACGAGATTTTGTAGTCAATAAATGGAGTTCACAGATAAAAAAACAATGATTTCAACTGATTTTTTGTCAATTGTAATAATTTACAATGGTAGCTTCCAATTTATGCAGTCAAAATTACCTTAATATTACTGAATTATTAAACAAAACACTTTTAATCGTGTTAGCAGGTAAAAATTTTCCGCCATCTTGTCTTAAACCAAAACGGAAAATTACCTCTCTTTTGAATTCTTGTGTGTTTTATGATCGTTTTCATCAAATTAATTTTTTATTTCTATGAATAAATAATTTTCTACCTTATTGGTTTTCATAATTCTTTGATATCAACTACAAAAAAAAAAACGAGGAGTATGTAGATACCTTTGTTTTTATGTGAAATTCAGTATTACGATTTCCGAAATTTGGTCCAAATAGTGTAGAAGCGCCAAATTGACTTCTTATCATTTTTGGCTTCTGTAGAACTTACACGCGATAACTTTTTGTTTGTTTTGATTGTGCAAAGTCAAACCTCTCACTAATTAAGCTATTCTTTGTACAGAAAAAGATTTTTTTATATTTTTCTTCAATATCTTTAGACTTTAGAAATAGTACTAAAAAAATTAATATTATCTTTCAAGGAATTTTTACAATGGATTTATTTAACTTCATAACTATTAAGTTTAACTTATAACTTTTTTTCACATATAAATTTTTTCCTTAAACATCTTACATATTAACTTTAGGCTTTAATCTGTGAAAAACAATCAAAAGGTAATTGGAATTCTATAAAAAAAATATGATAAGCTGGTGTGAGAAATTTTCCACGTACAACCGCCATATTGTTTTTGGCCACCTACATGCTTTGTAAGCCGGTCTGTCATTGGTTTAATTTAAATGTGCCAAATCTTGCCTTGGCGCCAATTTGTATTCATGTATTATTTTTTCAGTCTGAGAATGAACACGGGAACCAGCATATTCACAACAGTGGTGTTCTGTCTAGAGTGCCAGGATTTTACCTTCTTGGACACTAAACAGTGGGTGAACAAAGGACATTTCTCTAAATACAGAGACAACATAATTGCTGAACTTATTCTACCCAATGAGGATATTCTACTGTGTTCAGCATGATATATTTGATTATAGGAATTTATTCCTATTTCTTTCAGAGACCACAAGGTCCCAAAATATGTCGTATTGGGCACCAACATTCACACCGTGTTCACCATGTACAACATGGATCCTTCTAAAAGGAAACCCGAAGTAACATTTCCACAGAGGAACCAAACTAAAGGCTCCATGCGTATGGATAGCAAATTCAGCCACTGTTTTTGCAAAGGACTTACCGTGACCAAAGAACTTTCATTTCTGATACATTGTGAATAAAATTTGAGTTTTAAAGGTATGGCTTTGTTTGTGGAATTTCATTTGCTATTTGCAGGGAGGAAATTGGGCGCGTAGGAAAGAAATTTCTTACACTCTCATTTTTATTGTAACAACAGGCAGAATTCTTAGTTTTATCGCAAAAAACAAGCTATTCTCGTTTTGTTGCAAAAAAGAGGTTAAGATTTTCGTTTTTTACAAAAAAAAAAATCTCATTTTTAATGCAAAACATCTAGAATCATTATTTAATGCAAACGCTAGTAAGATCTAAATATATTTGTAAATTCTTGATTTAAAACGAGCAAAATTTTATTTTTTTCTTAACTTGAACAGATTAATGATAATATTTTTTCTGTTTCCTTGAATCTGAAATGCAATTATTTCATTAAAGTAACTTATGTCTCAAAACCTATAAGATGGTTATAGGTTCCGTTTGGCGATAGGTTGCACTCCTAAAAAAATAAATAAGTAAAGAAATTTGAATTTCTTCTTACGTTTAAATAAAGTTAGATAATTTAATTCGACATTGATATTGGGTCGTAAGTTGCTAGTGTATCATAATTGCATTTTTTCGAATGTAAGATCCCATGAGAATTGTGTATGTTTTATAATAGAAAAAAAAACTATGGTTCAAATTCTGTAGACGTATTAAGAAAAAAAAACTCACAGTATTTAACCGTTAATGATTCTTTTACAATTTAAATGTTAATTGTAAAGGTAACTCCTTGAATGTGTTATATTGATTAATTTAAATTGAGATTGCTAATATTTGATTTGTATGTGTACATTGTTGTCATTTTGCAAATGAATATGAACTGAAAATTTATTAAAAGTAATCTTAAGGGACAGAAAAGGGATTAATCCCCCCCAAGTGTTACACATCATTAGTAGCTCGGGAATTTCAAATTTGGTTATAATTATATAACTGGACTATTCATAGAGCTTAGCCTAAATTGGGCTTTTTAATCACTGCAGCCATGTTCGTCAGCGTGTTTTTTTATGATTAAATAATTCTGTTTGGAATATTGGCGATTTCGCCAACTTAGTATTGCAGAAAACTATATCTGTTATTTTAATAAGAAAATTAGCAGGAAGGAAAGGGCTTAATCCCCCCCCCCCGTTTTATACAAAAGTCTGTTTGGAATAATATTGGCAGTTCGGTACATTAATATTGCAGATAATTACATCTGTTATTCTATTAACTGTACTCGAGGCATGAAAGATGGCCCTAAAAGAGCTAATGTCTAATTGTGATGCTAAAAGGTTTTGCATCAATAGTGAGGAGAAGTGGTTGGAAATTAATGACCCTTCACCAGAATTTTTCAAATCCCAAAAAGCGGTAGTTAGAGGATGGTTAAGTGACCTAGATGAATTTATAGACCAGATTCTACTCAAAACTCCAGAAGAGGAGAAACTTCAGCTTTGCAGGGTTTCAGTGAGATTTTCTTCAGAAATAGAAGAAAAATTGCTTTCATTAAAATTGGAATTAAATACGCCTCAAGTTATGTAACCTTTGATGGTTATGCCTGTCACAATGCAATTGGACTGCCCAAAATTTTCTGGCATGTCCACAGATGATAAATTTTCGTTCAGAACATTTCTGAACAAATTCGAATTTTGCACTGACAGTTTAAATAAAGCTGACAGATTATTAGTGTTGAAATCGAAACTAGATGGTGATGCGTTTGACATAATCTCCAGTCTAGATATAACCTCAGATAATTATGATATAGACCTAAAATTGTTAAGGGAAAAATGTTTGAACTCTTATTTGATTAAAAATCAGGTTTTTGAGGAAATTATTCCTCCTCCGTCGGTTATAACGGATTTAAAAAATTTGAGGTCGTTTCTCAAAAAAGTTAAGAGAAATTTGACTGAGCTCGACAAATCCTATGGGACTGATATTTTTGCTGAAAGTGGCGCCTCAGGGGCAGTGATAGCTCACATATTTGCTAAGTGTCCTAATTAGAAGAGAGTTGATAAATAGAAGTGGGGGAAGATACCCTTCACTAAATAATATTATGTTGCATATATTTGAAGTAATGGAATACCTATTAGCTGCCTTGCTCAATGTTCGGTGGAAATTTGCGCACCAGAAAAAGTGCCTCCTTCACCCAAGATGGTGTGTTCTTCCCCACGTGAAGGGGGGGGGGGCACTTTATCTTGTAAACTGTGCCAAAATACAGATCATTCAATTAAGAACTATAGTAGGTTTCATATCTTCAAAGCAAAGTGTCAAAGGGCTAATCAGTTAAATTAATGTACTCAGTGTTTGGGTGAGCACGCAGAGGCATGTTGTCATGGTAGTAAGGGTTTTCCTTACCCATGTGTGATATGTAGGTTGAGAACCCATGTTACCGTCATGTGTCCCAAAGGAAATAAATCCTTTGTAATCCAGACAACATATTCTGAATCACAGAATAGTATTTTTTCCGTCATCAGAGTATCTATGAAAGCACACAGACGACCAGTATATTTCTTCTATATAATAGATACTGGGTCACAACATTCGTTTTTCGCCCAGGAAATTCTAAGTAAACTGTGTTCTGTTAAACCCATAAAGTACAAGAAGGTTAATATGGCGGTGAACACGCTGATCGGGAATGACTCCTTAAGATTGAAGGAGTACTATATATGGATCAAATTAGGGATCAAAATCCCTTTAAATTTGCGGCTTTATTCTCCCAAAATCTAAATTTAAAATTCGAAGTGGATAACTTCGATAAAGTTGTCAAGAACTTATCTCAGAAAGGTTTCTGGCTATGTCCCAGATATAAGAATTTGAATGGAACCCACCTTATGGGGATTATTGGATTGGACCTTCTGAGCAAATTAAATGATCTCAAGCTAGTTGAGCGCCTTTAATGGAAATGCATGCCGACATGAAAAATTCATAATTCCGTTTGGTGAGAGTCATTTTTTAAAAACGATTTGAATGAGGTAGAATCGCCTCCCTTCAATTATATAGTAAAATCACTTCTTCAATCCAACAGTTATTTGATTGAGTCTGTGCTAAATCCAAGACTCTCTTATGAGGATGGTTTGAAGTCTTTCTTTTCCGAGTCCGCAGTTGAGCGTAAGGTTGAGATGCTGCTCAGTCTTAATTCATTAGGTATTAAAGAAGATGCTAAGTTGCTGTGGACAAGAAAAAAATAGAAGAGTTCAAAAACTCTATCGTATGGGAGGAGGGAAAATATCACATAGACTTATTGTGGTATCATGACAGGATCCCACTGATAAACAGTAACTTTGTGACTTCCTTAAAGATAATGGACAGAGTGGCAGAGTCCTTAGAAAGGAAGGGAATGTATAATGAGTACCTCCAAGTGTTTGAGGATTATGAGGAATGTGGAATAGTGGAGCAGTTTTTCATCCCACCTGGGAAGTATGATTATATTTGGGTTTCACATAGACCCGTTATTAAAGCGGGAACTGGAGTGATGACAAAAATTTGTGCCGTATTCAACTGCTCCCTAAAACGTTGAGAGGGGATGTTAATTAATGATGCTGCCTACATGGGTGTGAACTTATCTGCTAATTTATTGGATTTATTGCTGGGATTCAGGAAAAATAAATATGTCCTTCTTGATGATATAAGAAAGGCTTTTTTACAAATTCACCTTTAAGTTGGAAGAGGATAAAAACAGATTTTGTTTTTTCCTTTAAAAGGTGACAAATTATGTACTTACAGGTACGAAACAATTCTGTTTGGGTTCAATGCTAGCCCCTCATTCTGAACTTCATTTTGAAATTCCATACAAAAAAATATGCAAAGGATGCAGCATCGCATGCTATTTCCAACAATTTTTATGTGGATAATCTTGTCACTACCAGTTGTGATGGAGAGTCCCTACTTACTATTTATAATAATGTTTGTAGCAGACTGTCAGAGGCAGGCTTCGATTTACGATCCTGCAATTTTAACTGTTCTAAGATACAAGAAAAAATGTTGGAGGATGAAACTATTTCTCCTTCCTTCCCAGCCTTTGAGAAGGTATTGGGTTACTTATATGATCCTGTTCAGGACATGTTCAAACTTTCTCCACTTTAGTGGACCCTGGGGTTAATACCAAACAGGGGATTCTTTCGCAAATATCAGGAGTGTATGACTCTTTGTCTATGCTACTCCCCATCACAATACAGGGGAAGATCATTGTCAGTTCGATCTGAAAAAGCAAGTTGTTGTGGGATGAGCAGATACCCGAAGAACTCAATAAGCTGTGGCAAACCCATGCCAAGGATTTAAACAACTTGGGGAAGTTTAAATTTCCCAGGCGTGTTTTGTCAGAAAATCAGTCTGTCAAATTTATCTGTTTCTGTTATGCATCGAAAAATGCGTATGGATTCACCCTTTATGCGAAACAGGAAGTAAATTGTTCTCTGTTGTTCGCAAAGGCCAGAGTGGCCCAAATTAAGGGGAAGTCACTTCCCACTTTGAAACTATTGACTATGTTTTTAGCTATTAAGGTAGCCTTTCAAGTTTTAGGTGCTCTAGGGCCCCTTAATATTGATAATTTTTTCCTGATGTCTGATTCCCAAGTTGCCCTCTTATGGATCCTCAATGGTAAAGGATCCAAGAAAAATATATTCATTGAAAACAGGATCGCAGAGATCAAAAAATTTTCAGAAGATAATATTAAATTTGGCGTTCTACCGAAATTAAAATATGTTCCTTCATTGGGAAATCCGGCAGATCTTTTGACTAGAGGTATCAATACTTCTAAATTTTCCAGTTATTCAATTTCTGGATGTATGGCCCGGAATGGCTCAATAGAGATGGCATTGTTTGGCCAGTCTCACCTTTGCTTTGTCTAAATGAAACTTATATAAAAATTGTATCATGTTTGTACTCTCAGGAGGAGACACATCTTTCTGAAAATACCTTCCCGTTGGATATTACAAGGTATTCCAGCTTATCTAAGGCAATTTGTGTCTTAGAAAAAGTGTTGGAATTTTATGCTTTGTTACGTCACCATAGTGCTGACAATTTTAATAGGGCCAAATTATTGCTAATATGCAAATGGAGGCTTTCCCTCAGGAATTAGGTTACTTGAAACAACCATCCGGGAAAGTGCCTCCCCCTAGGGTAACTGCCTTAGGGTTATTCCTTGATAAAGGTGGGTTAATTAGAACCAGAGGTAGGATACAAAATTCTGATATTCTGCCCTTCAAAGTCAAGTTTGTTGGGAAAATATTATTTATGAAAACTGGCGATTAAGGAAGCGCATCTTAACTGTTGCCACATGGGGGTTAATTCAACCCTCAGTAAGTTTAGGCTGTCTGGAGTTTGAATCCCTCAGGGGAGACAAGCCATAAAAGCCTTTGTGCATACTTGCACCATATGTAAAAAAAATAAATGCTCTGCCTTGTAAGGCACCTGCAGGGTCATTATTACCTGCTCACAGGGTGAACTTTGTCTGCCCATTAAAACAAGTTGGTGTGGATTTCGCCGGTCAATTTTCTATTAAAGTTGGAAGGGTAGAAGTTAAAATGTACATATTACTCTTTACATGCATGAGCTTGCATGCAATTCACTTATATGAGCACCCACTTGTTTATGCTGGCCTTTATGAGGTTTACCAATTTATTTGGTATCCCCACGCATGTATATTCCAATAACGTGAAATCCTTTGTTGCGCCCGGAATATTGTTATCGAATGTGCTCGAATCGGACAAGTTGAAGGAACAATTTAAATCCATACACATCATCTATCGAACAATTCCCCTTTTCTCTGCCTGGCAGGGGGTGGGGGAGCCTGGGAGAGACTTATTAAAACTGTCAAACAATTGAGGAAACTGTTGGGCAGAAGAAAGTTGGATTATTTTGAATTTCTAACTGCACTTTCTGATATGCAAAAAGTAATAAATGACAGACCCCTCACTTATATTGTTTCTGCCGACAAAGACTTTAATATTTTAACTCCAAATCATTTTCTTCAAACAGGATATCATCCTCGTTTCCTTATTAATAATTATGATGCTGAATTATGTCCTGGCCCCCCCAAATAGGACTGCCTTATTACATTCCCTCGAAATGAGGAATAAATTTGTAGAAAAATTCAATCATATCTGGCATAATGATTACCTCTTGTCATTAAGAGAAGTTGATGCCAAAATCTGGAGCAATTGTGCCCCCAAGTTATCTGTTGGAGAGATAGTACTTATTAAAACCCCCAACAAAACCAGACAATTCTGGAATCTTGGTAAAATAATCAAATTAATTACGGGAAACGACAATAATGTTCATTCTGCAGTTGTTCTTAAGGATGGGTGCGAACAGGTCCATTCCTTAAAAATCCTTGTGCCTTTGGAAATTAAGGGTAATGAGTATATTGCATCAACTGAATTTACAGAAGAAGGAGGTCCCTTTTTCTGTCCAACCTGTTCTGTTCCTAATGATGGAACATCACCAATGGTGTGCTGCCATTCTTGTGACAGCTGGTACCATTTTAGCTGCATAGGAGTTAATCATCAAGATACCTTAGGGGAGTGGTTTTGTTCTAATTGTAAGGATGAGGCTCCTCAAGTCGGTCCATATAGTGAAAATTAGCTAATGTCTGGATGCATGAAAAGTTGAAGTTTATACTGAAGATTGACAACAGACAATGGCACACATATATTAATATTAAAAAATTTATTGAATTAAAGTTGTAATTAACTTGTATTGGAAAAAAAGTAATGATTATCCATTACTTTTTCCTCTCCTCCTTGGCAGTGTAATATTAAGAAAATTTACTGAATTAAAGTTATAATTTTGAATCTCAATTTGAATTGTAAAAAATAACCATATTAAGTTAATAAATTTAACTGAACAAAATATATTGTAATTAATAAATTTTCTAAGTTAAGACTTATGTTTATTGGATTAACTTATTTGTCATTTATCTGATCGTTATTGTCTAACTTAATACTTATGTTTATTGGATTAACTTATTTGTCATTTATCCGATCGTTTATTAATTAACTTGTATAAGAAAGAATGTAATGATTATCCTCCTTGGCAGTGTGAGAGAAATTTTCCACGTACAACTGCCATATTGTTTTTGGCCGCCTACATACTTTGTAAGCCGATCTTGTCTTAGCGCCAATTTGTATTCATGTATTAGTATTTCAGTCTGAGAATGAATACGGGAACCAGCAGACTCACAACAGCGGTGCTCTGTCTAGAGTGCCAGGATTTTACCTTCTTGGACACTAAACAGTGGGTGAACAAAGGACATTTCTCTAAATATAGAGACAACATAATTGCTGAACTTATTCTACCCAATGAGGATATTCTACTGTGTTCGGCATGATATATTTGATTATAGGAATTTATTCCTATTTCTTTCAGAGACCACAAGGTCCCAAAATATGTCGTATTGGGCACCAACATTCACACCGTGTTCACCATGTACAACATGGATCCTTCTAAAAGGAAACCCGAACTAACATTCCCACAGAGAAATCAAACTAAAGGCTCCATGCGCATGGATAGCAAATTCAGCCACTGTTTTTGCAAAAGACTTACCGTGACCAAAGAACTTTCATTTCTGATACATTGTGAATAAAATTTGAGTTTTAAAGGTATGACTTTGTTTGTGGAGTTTCATTTGCTATCTGCAGGGAGGAAAGTGGGCGTGTGGGAAAGAAATTTCGGTATTATTATACAAACACCGTGACAGCGTTAGGGTTAGGGTTAGGGTTAGGGTTTAGGGTTAGGGTTAGGGTTTAGGGTTGGGGTTAGGGTTAGGGTTAGGGTTAGGGTTAATTCGCTGTCACGGTGTTTGTATAAATTTACCGAAATTTCTTACACTGGCTTTCAAAATCATGTTCCCCGATCAGTTTCCGTCATTAAATTGCCCGTACCTATAATTTTCCAAAATCATGCAGGTAGATTGAATGTGACGTCGGCACTTTGACCCCATTTTAAACAAAAAATACACCCCCCTAAAAAAAAACAACTAAACAAAACGTTTAAAAGATTAACTTTTAAAACTATTTAATTGAAACAAATTGGTGATAATATTACATTAGGTTTATTTCATTACCTTTGTAAAAGTAGTCAGTATTCATTTACTTATATATTAAATTAATTTTACCATAGTTGCAAAATTGTTCTCTTAAACACAATTTTTTCGTCAACGCATTCGTTTGGATTTTTGGTTATGTTTTGTTTGCGTTTCGAGTCCCTACAGTAAAATAGCCATCCCACAAAAAAAAAAAAATTGTGACGTTGCTTAAATAAAGATTCCCACCCTTAAAATCAAAATAATTAAATTTACGTAATACTTACTCTTTATTTGGCAATCTGCTTTCGATTGAGTTATTTGCTTTAAAGTAATAAATGACTTTGTTAACTGAAAGTTCACAGATAAAAAATGTCAACATCAAAATGGCGACCGGAACAGCAAGTTCGCAGAAAATTAAAAATAAAGAAATTGAAATAAACAATTTTCAATCAGAACCATTTTTTTTTTTTTAATATAAATTTTATTATTTTTTTATTCGAATTATAATATTTTAAAGACGAAAAATGGAAACAGAACATGCCAAAAAAAGTCATACAGATCAATAGCGATCGCTTGTGGTGTCGTCAACAATTGCCCCACCCCCAAGAAATAAATTAAATATTTGTAAAAAAATCCGTTTGAATTTACAGTAAAACAAATAGGTTTTAAAATAATTGGTAAATATTACCTTAGGCCACAACAGAATACCAACCACTCTAATTTGTTTTTGTTTTTTAGGGGTATTCGAGGTCGCTGGCAACGAATCTGATAATCAAACCCGCCGCAAATTTACCGTTTGCATGGTATGAACTCCTAGACCTTGGAACTATTTTGTGCCATTTCACCGCCTTCGGTAGTGTTTTTCTTACATGATACGTGCGCGTGCAAACGGGCGTACATCGCGTAGGAATCTTTCAAATAAGAAAGTTTAAAATATATATATATGTGGTTTTTTAATTTATCAAAACTTTATTTTTCACGGGCGGTTTACCAAAAACATAACCACCAAACATTTGGGTGGGGGCGGATTCCATTAACAAGTGCTTCTGCAGTTTAATTAACCCTTTTTTCCGTAAGTAATGTGTCGATATTTACCATTTCGTGAAACTTTTTTTAGATCAATTAAAAAGTATTAAAACTACGTAAGACAAAATAAATAAATAAACCACATTTTTTTTTAAACTTTACTTTAAACTAGCGGGGGTACCCGGCGTTGCCCGGGTGTTTATAGGTGTGCGATGTATTAAATAAAAAAGAAACTGGGGGGATAGGATCGAACCCAAAGCCCTGAGGTGAAGTTTGAAAATAAAATCAGCCAGACAAAATGAGTTAGTGAAAGATGTTTGAATTTATTTAAGTAAGAACCAAATTGACAGGTGCGCGCCCGGAAGTTGTTGAGCGTTACAACGACGAGGATGAAGACGACAATGACGTAGGTTTGTTTGTTATAAGCAAAGTAAAAAAAGAAAACAACGTTTTAATTAAGCAGGGAAAAACTACCATAAGGCAAACGAACGATGAAAACAGAAAACGAACACGTGAAAAATGGCTTAAATAAGCCTGTTTTGATATTAAAATTTAAAAAATCGGTGGGTACCCGGGTGTTTTGGGGTGTGTGGTCGGGGGTGGATAAGCGAAATAAAAAAAAAAAAACAGAAAAACGAACGTTACGTGAAAAATGGCTTAAATAACACTGGTTCAATATTTAAATTTAAAAAATCGAAAGAAAAAAAAGACATCTCACACTATGATTTGAACCCAAAAGGTTTAGATAATGAACCAACGTGCTAATCGACTGAGCTAACACGATGTACATGAACCTTTCTCAGTTTTTCAACTGTTTAAAGTAAATAAGGTCATGACGTCATCTGGCGCATGCATAGAACTGCTCGTCGTCACGAGAAGACCGTTTTTTGTTGACCCCCCCCTGTCGAAAATTGTCGATTTCGGGGTGAAAAATGAAGGATCTTTTTCGAGCAAAGGATGGGGCTTCGATATGATACCGAGTTTGTGAATTTTCGTCGTGTCTGTCGAAAGTTTTTAGCAGACACACATACATACATTTTCACTTTTATATATATAGATGACCGCTTAAAGATTCTTACGCGATATGATAAGACACCCTACTATGCCTGTTCGCACATGAATGTATTAATGTCAGAAAAACACTACCGAAGGCGGTGAAATGGCACAAAATAGTCCCAAGGTCTAGGGGTTCATACCATACAAACGGTATAGTTCCAAGATCTAGGAGTTCATACCATGCAAACGGTAAATTTGCGACAGGTTTGATTATCAGATTCATTGTCAGCGACCTCGAATACCCCTAAAAAACAAATTAGAGTGTTGTGGCATACCAAATAATTTAGTTTAAAAGAAATCAATATACTACAATTTTTCGACAATATACACTATTTGATTTCTGTTTATTCCATTAAGTTTATTTCATTAAGTTTATTTCATTAAAATTATAAATGAAATCGGAATTTGTTAAATATTACCTTACTCTACAACAGAACACCTGTTGCGGGGCCGGTCATCTGGGGACAATCAACCTAACAACTAACAAGGAAGACACGGGCAAAAGTAAATAACAAAAAAGCAAAGAAGAATGACAGACACAGGTTGTTTTGTGATGAGAGTTTGTCTTTTATTCATAAATGAAGCGTGAAATCTTGTGATCTGGAAGCTGGTTGTCTGGAAGGTTGCACGTCACTGGAGGCTAAGGTCTGGAGGGCTTGAACAGGTACTCTAGACGTAGCGTGATTTAAGGTTGCACGCTGGGTCTGGAACGATCGTTTGGACGTCAGGGTGATCCGGAACAGACGGTGGACACTGAGAATGAGGGAGTCGTTAAGGAACAGACGACACTTAGAGCATAGGATCAGTGTTGAGGAACGGATGACATTGAGAATGTAGGGTCAGTGTAAGGAATAGACGACACTGAGAATGTAGGGTCAGTCTTAAGGAATGGATGACACTGAGAATGCAGGGTCAGTGTTCAGAAACGGAGGACACTGAGAACGTAAGGGTCAGCATTAGGGAATGTGCAGTTGGTAGTGAGCCAGATGCAGACAAGGTTGCAGACCAGAGGAGCGAGGTGCAGGCAAGGTTGCAGGCCGGAGGAGCAAGGTGCAAGCAAGGGTGCAGGCCGGAGGAGCAAGGTGTAGGCAAGGTTGCATGAAGGCTGCAGGAGGAACTGGAAAGTGCAGGAGTGAGCTGGATGTCGCTGGAGACTGGAAGTGAAGTTTGCTTCTGATGGGTCTCAGGAGGCAAGCAGTAGTGAATCGCATTAGTAGAAAAAACCTATTAGCCTTGATAATGGCTGATTGTTTAGTCCTGATAAGGGCAGTTTGAACTGCTGCTAAAACGGCTGCCTCTGCTACTAGGAATCCTTCGGCTGATGAATTCGGTCGACATGACTGGTAGCGTCAG